>NC_072445.2:17297500-17597500 GCF_028878055.3 Symphalangus syndactylus | reverse complement strand
GGGCATGGGCAGGGGCTGGGGTGCACAGGCCCAGCCACCCAGCCCCTCCTCCCTCCTCGCTTCCCTCCCACCAACAGCCTCTGGCTTCTCCAAGTCTTCTGGGTCGAACAGGACACAACCGGGGGTCCCCACGGGCACAGAATATGCCCACCACTCCTGGACTGCTATGGTTATGAACCCGAGGAAGTTAAAGACTAACCAGATGTTGGGGGCTGGGGAGCTCGAAATGCAGGAGGAAAACCCCAGAATGCTTCACTGTCGAGGTCCCCTGTACCTTCCCCACACTTCTCTCTCCCTGCTCTCACTATCCCCCTGATTCCCTGGTCCAAAGCCATGGTAAGTATTAAGGTCAAATAGGAGGACAAATTTGGACTGGGGCAGGAAGGAAGGACTAGGGGCAAGAAAAACAACATGGTGACCTTCTCCTGCTGACATGACAAATACCAGGGTGAGCTGGTGTTGGAGACGGAGGGGGGTGCTGAGGACCGAAGGGCGCCAACCACCCTCCCCCATCCAAGCTCTTCTGGTCCTTAGGAATAACCCAGCATGCCCACAGGTTGCTTTGAGGGTAAAAACCCAGGAGACCGTGGGGGAGAACCCCATTTTCTTCTCTACACAAATCTCTCCAGAGCCTCAATAGATTTCCAAAGCCTCACCTCTCTCCCACTCCCACCTGTTCCCTGATTTCTTCTCCCTCCCAGGGTGAGGAGGTGCCAAGCCCCTCTCACCTGGGCACCTTCAAATGCCACCAGGGACCAGGGAAGGCTTTTATGCCTTGGCACTGCCCAGCCCCTAGGGGGCCCCCTGCACCACCTTAGGCCTGAGGCCTCCCCTAACCCTCCCCACCCGCACCAGATCATTCCTCCCCTCGCCAGAAGCTGTGAAGGTCAACACGCCAAGACATGCGGACCTGACAGCACCCAAAAGGAAAGGCTTCTGCCAGCCCTTCCTGAGGGTCTCCAGCTCTCACCAACTCCCCTCCCGCCCAGCACTCGCAGAGTAGAGGGGCACTCTAGCCTACAGAACACCAGACCCTGCTAGGGGGGAGTCCCACTGTCCATCTTTCTTTCCCTCTCCTTCCCACACACCCCAAATGCACCGCACTCAGGTCCCCCAGCCCTGCTCCCAGAGACAGCCAAGGTCACAGGAAGCCCCTCTCAAGAGAAAGCAACAGTTCCCAGGCTTCCAGCTGGACAGCTTACCACTGCAGCTCCTCCAGGGACCCCCTAGATTCTGCACCTCAGCCCCTCACCCATTCCCATGACACCCCCTGCCTTCCCCCTGACAATATTCGCCCTGGACCCTCCACTCCTCCTGGGCCCCAAGGAGGAAAGGGGACGGAAATTTCATACCCCTTCCAAAGCCAGGGGGGCACAGGAGGGGCGGTTCTAGGCAGGCAGGGACCAGGTGTCCTTCTCTGGGGGCCTCTGAAGGTCACACTGTGGCCAGGCAGCCACTCCTCCCCCTCCTCCCTACTTGGGGGCCTGTAGCCAAGGCCTTTGTGCCAGGGTCTGAGGAACTTGTGGTGTTAGCAGCGACCCCTGTCCATGGCTTTCCTCTCGCCTCCTCTCCAAGGGAATTCTGGCTGAGGGAAGGCATCAGGGAGGAGCGGAAAGGGACCCTTTAGAGTCCCTTTCAGAAGCAAGTTGGGTGGGCAAGTTTGGAGTTCCAAAAAAACACCTGCTCCAGCGCTGCCTTTCACCAGGACAAAGTGTGTGCAAGGCTGGCGGGAGCTCCTTTCCAGGGGTCAGGAAGGACTATTCCCATGCTGCCCGTGTCACAGCAAATTTCAAGCCATTTCTCCAAAAGGGTAAAGTGGGGCAATGACTCTCTTCAAATCCTCCCTTGACCCACCCCCACGAGAGCTAAAGCACAGCTCACTCGGAACTGTTGGGGAGGGGAGGGAAGCACACTGTCACCAAGTCGGGACTTTCGGTGGAATGTGACAAAGCGCCCGGTGGGCTCCCGCGCCACGACTTCTGACAGTGATCACCCTTTCCCTAGACTCTGGTGCCAGAAAGGGGTTAGATGGATCTTCTCCGCAGAGAGAAATGAAAATAAAAGGGGTGACAGGGGCTTCTCTCCACGCTAAAGAGGAAATGGGTAAAGAGAAGGGGCGTTAGGAAATTCCTCCTAGCACTGGGCAGAGGTAGGGTCTGGAGACAGTAGGAAGGGATAGGGATGGTTCTCCGGATCCCCGGGCTGGGGCTACCTCGAGAGGTCACCTTCCCGCGGAGGGCTGGCGGGGGGAGGGGTGCCGCTCGCCACTCTGGGCTCCCCATTCGGGCAGCCGAGGCTCCGGGAACACGCGGCCGGCCAGGCCCGGGCTGATGTAATCGGCTCCGCGCCGCGCGCACCCGGCCGGGCGGGGGAGGGCGGGCACCGAGCGGGACGCGAGCGGGGACGGGCGGGGTTGGCGCGGCGCAGGTGGCCCAGCAGGGAGGGGGGGTTCCCGCAGCAATCCACCCCAAAACTTTTCCCAAACTCGCGGCGAGGGCCGAAGAGACCGAGTGGCAGTGACAGCAAGCCCCGTCTCCATCCTGCGCCCTGCCCCCTCCACGTTCTCTGCCCTCCCGCGGTCCAAGGTCCGAGCACCCCCCTGCCCGCTGGTCTCTGGCTCCCGCCCCCGCTGCTCAGACTTCCAGTTCGTCCGGGACCAGCGGCCGGGAGCAAACTTCAGCCGGCAGCGGCAACGCAAGCCCAGCCCCCTCGGCCTCCTCCTCCGGCTCCCGCCCTCGGCTGGTCGGCCCAGATCGTACGTGCGGTGACTCCGGTGGGTGGGCAGGGCCCGCGTGGGCGGTGAGCCTTTCTCCGGGTACCCTCCCACCTAGCGCGCGCCCCCTCCCCCTGCACCTAAGACGACAGAGGGCGACGCCGCACGCCTGGTGCCCATGGACCCGCGTGGGGCACGAAGCCCCCACGCGCGCGCTCGCACGCACGTCCCCAGCCGGGAGAGGCGCTCGCAGCGGCCCGCGGCGCCAGCCGGGCACGACCGCTTACCTTGGCATGGTGGAGGTAGAGCAGCAAGGCAAGGCTCCAATGCACCCAAGACAGCAGAAAGTTCATGGTTTCGGAGGCCCGACCGGGGCCGGCGCGGCTCGCGCTCCCTCTGCGGCTCGGGCTGTGGGGCGGCCCGCTCTCCTCGGCGCCTCGGCGAGCTACTCTTCCTCCCCGGGCCGAGGCCCGGGCCAGGGCCTGGGGCGCGCGCGCGGCTGGAGCACTGTCTGCGCACACCGCCGCCTCACCCGTCCATGAGCCCGGCTTCCGAGCGCCGAGTCGCCACCGCGGTCCCCTCTCCTCTTCCTTCTCTTCTTCCTCCTCCCCCTCCTCCGGCTGCGGCTCCTCCCGGCCCGAGCTAGCACTTCTCGCGGCTCCGCTCGGCTCGGCTTCCCCCGCGCGGACCACGGCTCCTCCGAAGCGAGAACAGCCCAGAAGTTGGACGAAAAGTTTCAGTGCGACGCCGCGAGCCCCGACCCCCTCCACCCCGCCTCCGGGCGCGGGCTCCGGCCCCTGCCCGCGGCTCGCCGCCGCGTCCACTGTCGGCCGCCGGCCGGGGAGGAGGTGGGCGCTGGGGCTGGGGGCGGTGTCTGTCTGTCTGTCCGTCAGCGCGACTGGTCAGCTGCGGGATCCCAAGGGGGAGGGCTCACGCCGCGCTCCGGCGGTCACCCCCAAAAGCAGGTCACTCACTTTGCCCCTGTCCCTCTCGCTGCTCGCACGCCCGCGCGCTCTCTCTGACCCCGTCTCTCTCTTCCTCGACTTCTCTCTGGAGCTCTTGCTACCTCTTTCCTCTTTCTGCTGGTTTCCAAAATCCACAGTGATTTGGGGAAGTAGAGCAATCTCCCCAAGCCGTCGGCCCGATTCAAGTGGGGAATGGCAAACAAAAATAAATTAAAACGGGAAACAATACAGTTTTTAAAAAAATGTTTAAGAAAAAAGAAGAGGGATAAAACCCGGATCAATGAATATCAAATTCCAGCACGGAGCGCCCTGGCCGGTGAGTCCGCTGACCGGTCCACCTAACCGCTGCGCCTCCCGACAGAGCGCTGGTGCTAGCCCCCAGCGCCACGACCTCCGAGCTACCCGGCTGCCCCAAGCCTCCGCGATCCTCCCCGCTACCAGCCGACTTTAAAAAAAAAGGGGGCCTGGCTCCGCCCCACCGGGACCCCGCCCCCGACCCGCCCCGGGGGGCGGGGACAGGCAAGCCTCAGCCCCTCCACACGCGGCTCGGGCCCGGGCTCTGCGGACGCCCAGTGAAGCCTGGCCCGCAGCCCGCCGCAATGAAGGGGAAACTCGACCCCCACCAAGGTTCACAGCCTGAAAATTACCCATCCGCCCCCGGAAACTCTGTCCAGAGACACGCGCCCGCGGGGCATTGGCGAGGAGGGAGCAGGAAAGTGAGGTTACGTGCGGACAGGGCCTGAGAGCCGTTCCCTCTTTGCTAGGAATATTGAAGGGGGCAGGGGAAGGCGGAGAGCCGGACAGGGACGGGTGGGGAGAGGGACACACAGATCTATTGGAATCCTGGAGTGACCCCTGGCCTTCTCCCCGCTCCAACGCCCTCAACCCCTACACGCACACGCACACGCACACGCACACACTCACTCACCCACACAGACACACACGTCCTCACTCTCGAAGACGCTGCTCGCACCATTCACCCAGCTTCCCTGTGGTGGCCGAGCGCCCCCTAGTGACTGCCGTCTGCACACCCCGGCTCTGGCTAAAGAGGGAATGGGCTTTGGAAAGGGGGTGGGGGGAGTTTGCTCCTGAACCCCCTATTTCTGACCTCCCAAACAGCTACATATTTGGGACTGGAGTTGCTTCATGTACAGAGAGCCCAGGGCTGGGCACAGGGGACACAATGTGCCCCTCTGACAATGTGCCATCTGGAGCCCTCATCTGGCCTGCAGACATCAAAGTGAACGGCAGCCAACAGGCTGGAGTGACTGGGGTCCTTTGGGAAGTGTCCAGGGATGCTTCCCTGGGGAGAAGAATTTGGCACCAAGTTTGTGGAGCTGAGAACGGGAAGCTGTGTGGTTCCGGGGTTAGTCAGTGACCGGGAGGGAAGAGGACCTGTCGGGGCCCACGTATGCACTGTGGAGTCTGGCAAAACCCGAAGGGGGAGGCAGCTGGGCAGACAGAGGCCCTTGTTCCTGCTGCCCCCCCAAACCCAGATGTTGCCAGGGAACTGAGGCCAGGGGGCTGGTGGGGGCGGGTGGAGGCCAGGGCCTGCGTGATGATTCAAACCTACCCGCCAGCACTAAGGAACGTCTGTAGGCCAGCTGCCCAGAGCTCCCACCAGGCCAGGGGCCAAGGCTTCTATCAGCCCAAGCCCAGACTCATAGCTCATCTTCTGAACAGAAATGGGGGTTTCTTCTCAGCTCCCCTATTCCCTCAGGATCCCTTGGCTACTTCTCCAGGCTCATAGCTTCTCCCCTATCCTTCCCCCAGTCCCCTCCCTTACTTCCAAGCCCCCTTTTCCTCCAACTCTCCACATCTTCCTAAGTGCTCCCAAAGGCCCCCATCCCATTCTTGCATATAGGAAAAATTCCTGACTGGGTTCTGACCTGGCTATTTCCAGGCTGCCCCAGGGAACAAAGTTGGGGCTCTGATGCCTGTGGGAAGAGTGGGACCAGTCAGTCTGATTATCCACCCAGATCTTGCCAGGGTCTGGCCTACAGCTGGCATAGCCTCTGTGGAGGCATGGACTGAGAATGGGAATGCAGCAATTTCCCTCAGTTTAACCAAAATGCTCCAAGGAGCTTACCCAGTCAGCCCCATCTGCTGTGGTTTGGTGGAGGTGCTAGGTTAGCTCCCCAGTACCCCCAGTTCCATCGGTGTGGTGTCCTAAGGCCCTTATGAGGAGAAAGGCTGGCTCCCACCCACCCCAACCCTCCCTTTCCATCATTCATGCACTAGTCCTGTCTCCACCACTTGGCAGGCTCCCCAGCAGCAGGGACAAGGTCTTTGTACAGTTAGTAAATGTTTATTTCCTGGCTCAGGGCCCCCTCCCAGGCAGGCCTCCTCACCTGGGCTCCATGCTCTAGGCTGATGAATGGGATATGGAAGGGAAGCCACTAACTTTCCTTCTTGTGTGCCTCTAGCACCCCAGGAGCACAAGCTGTAGGCACCTTTGGGGCAGGATGGAGGCTCTGAGCCCTAAGGGCTCATTCTGGCCCCCTCCCTTGCATCCCTTCTCAACTCAGCCTTCTTCAGCCCCTAAAAGAGCCAACAGACCTGAAAGAGCAGGTCTTAGTAAAAAAACAAATAAACAAACAAATCTGAAGCTAAAAGGCGGCTGGAGGGGTTCCAAGGAGGGATAGCCATCACCTGTCACTCCATGGCCCCAGGCACCCCCACGCCCATAAGCCAACTGTCCTCCATGGTGGTACCCAGCAAGGTGTGTTACGCCAACCTGTTTGTGTTTCCCTCTGTGGGCTTTGCCCAGGGATCCAGGGCAGTGAGGGCACAGAATTCCTTTTATATAAGGCTAGGATTACAACCTGGCCTAGGGCTTTTTGAGCTACCTTCATTAGGGCGAGAAAGTATGGCCCAACTCCCCCCTTCATTTTGGAGATATAACCTGGCTGTGACCTGGAGGGGTTAACTCTGGATCCTATGCCCCAGTATGTTGTCGCCAGCATTTACAACAATGTACTCTTATGGACTCAGCCAATCCCCACATTGTCACCAAATTAAAAGCTCAAGTCACCTAGTCACCTGCGCCTTCAAAAAAGGGGAAAAAGCACAAAACAACAATCACAAGACCACATGTATCTCTGTGGCACCTTCCCTTCCATGGGCTTAGCCCTTTGAACAAACTTGATTTCACTTATCCTCACCTCCTTCCCCAGGCTGCTGCAGGGGAGGGGGTGTCAGAGCAGACTGTCTCCCCAAGGAATCCTCCAAAGGCCCAGAGAGGGCACAAAGAGGCCCAGGGTCTCCTAGCAGATTGGGGGAAGGGGCAGTGAAGCAGAGAGCAGTCCACACGGAGGTCACGCTGGCTCCCATTTGAGGGGCAAACTCGGCCCCGCTTGGAGGGCCTCACCCTGGGAGCGCAGTGGCCACTCCCCACAGCCTGTGGCTCTGAAGGCAGTTCAGAAGGAGCCAAGGAGGAAGGGGAAGGTGTTCCAGGTGAGGGGGAAGGGGAGAAAGGGGTGGGGGTGGAGAAGAGTGTGAAAGGCAGCCAGGAGCCAGCGGCGGCCCCAGACAAAGAAAGTAGTGATTGGGCCAAGGCACAATAGTTGTACTTTGTCCTGATGTCCTGTCACCTCCAATATTCAGGGAAACTCTCGTCTGTGTGGGTGTGGGTGGTTAATCTAGAAGCCGGTGGATGAAGGGACAAAATCTCTCCTGAGATTGGAAAGAAGGTGAGGAGAGGGTCACTGGGTCTTGCCATTTTCCACACATTTCTCCAAGTGGTTTCACTGCAATGGAAGGAGGTCTTGTCCTTCACTCCATCCCCTGACCCCCAGGTGACTAGCAGGACACTGATCTGCAGGAAGGGCAGGATACAAATCTGGTGAATTGAAGGAGAGAGAATTGGGTTGGTTCCCCTCAATTCCCTGACCCTGACTGTGGGTCAATCTCTCTCTCTCTCTCTCTCTCTCTCTCTCTCTGTCTCCCCCCGCCACCCCCCCGCCAGGTCTTTGCAACAAAGCATTAAAAAGACAAAGAGAAAGCAAAGAAAACGGCCTCTTACGTCCAGTGCCAATGTCCTAGCCCCATGTGGATCTGGAGGTTTGACTTGAGGTAATGATAAGTAATGATGGCCAATTGATTAAAAGCTTGGAGCAGAGGAAGCCAAGGAGGATAACTCTCCCAAGAGGATCCAGTCAGGAAAGGAGGAAGGAACGGGGAAGAGGACCTAGCTGGAGAGAGGGCAGGGCAGAGTCACTGTCTGGGGAAGCTCACCTGCCCACACCACCCCTAGGCCCATCAGCCTCTGCCTCTCCTTCATGTGCCCCAGTCTAATCCCCTGACACTAAACTGTCCCTGATGAATTGCATCTCCCCAACAGCCCCAGGCATGCCCACCTTCCGACTCTCCAATCTCTGCTATTCCTCCAAGTCTGACCCCAAAACATGCCCATTTCTGCCCCTGTTCACATCCTCCACCCCTACCCTGTCTTGGAGGGAGTCCCTCTGCTGGGAAGAAGGTGTGGCATGTGGTGGCAACTAAGGTCCCAAAGTTGTATCTGCCCTTTTGACCTGGGCCTTGCCTGAGAGCTGAGCTAAGCTCCAATTTGTGAATATTTGTAGGGACTACCAGGCACCAGGCTCCATGCTGATTTTACAGGAGGTACAGGGACATCTAGGTAGGACAGTGGAAAGTACAGGGACTTTGGATTCAAATGGACCCAAGTCGCATTCCTGGCTCTGCCACTAACTGCGTGGCCTTAGGCAGGTTATTCAACCTCTCTGAGCCACAGCTCCCCTCATCAAAAATAGAAGTAAAAATCCCTGCCTTAGAGAGTTCCTGCACATAGATAGATGTGCACACAGCTGCCCCAGAAAGCAAGATGAGAAAGGTCCCTGGGGGAGGCACAAGTGTGAAGGTATGGAAGCAAAGAGCCAGACTGGCTAGAATGGGCATCTGGAAGGGCCTCCTGCAGGAGGTGGCTTGGGACAGGTATTCCACAAGCAATTATTAAACTCAGCTTGTGATCTCTGCTTTGTGTTGGACCCTGGGACTACAACAATGTCAGTGGGGGCTTCCTGTCTGGAGGTAAACCAAAGAGTAAACCAAAAATGGGAATTCTCTGAGGAGCACTTAATTGCTGGGAGTAGGGGAAGGCTTCCTGGAGGAGATGATACTTGAGTTGGGTCTTTTTTTTTTTTTTTTTTTTCTGAGACAGGGTCTCACTCTGTCGCCCAGACTGGAGTGCAGTGGTGCCATCTCGGCTCACTGCAACCTCTGCCTCCCAGGTTCAAGCAATTCTCCTGCCTCAGCCTCCGGAGTAGCTGGGACTGCAGGTGCCTGCCACCACACGTGGCTAATTTTTGTATTTTTAGTAGAGATGGTGTTTCACCATGTTGCCCAGGCTGGTCTCGAACTTCTGACCTCAAGTGATCTGCCCACCTCTGCCTCCCAGAGTGCTGGGATTCCAGGCGTGAGCCACCGTGCCTGGCCTTGAGTTGGGTCTTGATGAAAGAGCAGGAGTTTAGCAAACCAAGTGGACTGTGCAGACAGAACAAGCAAGGGAAGGTAGCCTGGAAGGTTCTCATGGCTCACAGTGAGCCCTCCCAGTACTCCTCTGAGTGATAGAGACTTTGAGGCTAGGCAGGGCAGGGGATTAGGGCGTCTTCAGAAACATTCCCAGCCAAAGCCCATAGAGACAATGCTGTTCCCTCAGGGGGTGAGCTCCACACTGCCTTCCCCGCCCGCCCGCCGGGGACAGTTTGTCTCTGTCAGAGAATTTAAACAAGCCAGCACTAGAGGCAGGTCCAGCTCACACATGGAACACCACTGTTGCTTGCCCCAGGAGTGAGGGAAGGAGAGCAGAGGACACCAGCCTGTGACAAGCACAGGGCCACTCAGCTGGGCCAAGGCATAAAGCAGAAAGATATATTTCCTCCAGCTTTAATCCCTCCCTTCATTACCTGGTACCCAGAGCCCTCCTGTCTACCTGTCACAGGCATGTGGCGACTTGGAAACAGCACTGGGCAAAAAATTCCTGAGTCTGGCTGGGTGTGGTGGCTCACGTCTGTAATCTCAGCACTTTGGGAGGCCAAGATGGGCAGATCACCTGAGGTCAGGAGTTCAAGACCAGCCTGGCCAACATGGTGAAACCCTGTCTCTACTAAAAATACAAAAGTTAGCCAGGCGTGGTTGTGCGTGCCTATAGTACCAACTACTCGGGAGGCTGAGGCAGGAGAATCACTTAAACCCAGGAGGCAAGTAAGCCGAGATGGCGCCACTGCACTCCAGCCTGGGTGACAAAGCGAGACTCCGTCTAAAAAAAAATAAAAAAATAAAAAAATTCCAGAGTCTGTTGCATGCTGTGTGACCTTGGCCGAGTCAGCTCCCCTTGCTGGACCTCAGGCTTCTCCTGGGTAAAGCATGAGGTTCCACTCCCTAAGCTCTGAGGCTCTGTGAGCCTGTAACATCTCCCTCAAACACTCCAAATGAGATGACTGATACCAAATGTCACATCTTCCAGGGCCTGTGTGTTTTAAAAGCCTCTTGGAGAGGGCAGTGCTTAACTCAAACAAATCTAGCACTAATGGTGAAATCTGGGGCTCAGCACCAAGTGATGGAAGGGAGAAGCAGTTCTCCTGAACTCCTCAAATCCCAGCAGGTAGGGAACCGCTTCCTCTGTTACCTGAGATGCCAGACCTCTGTCCTTTCAGGAAAGACACCAGCTTGATGAACCCTCACTGTGAAAAGCCTCAGCCACCCACCCACTCCCCTTGCTCCACCCCACCACCCCCATAGCGAGTAATGGAAAAAGCCTGACAGGCTGGGTTTGATCTTGGTTCAACACTTCCAAGCTTTAAGACTTGGACAATTCACTTATCTGTCTGAGCCTCAGTTTCCTCATCTGTAAAATGAGGGTCATGATTCTTACCTCCCAGGGTTGTAGGGAAATATGTGGAAACAGCAAACATCAGCTAAGCTCCTCGCCTAGAGTAAGTGTCATATAAATGTTTTTCCCTTTCCTGTCTCCTGTTCCTACCCCCATTCGTGAACAAACTCTTAGAGAATGCAAACCCACTGTCATCTGGCTAAAGTAAAACAGAAACAAATAGGGAAATGGGTTTGCCCCACCCCTGGTTAAAAAAAAAAAAAGAAAAGCAAGAAATCACATAATGCATGCCAAAGATGACTAGGGGTGGGGGGATCTGTTGGCTTGGTTCCTGCTTTAGTCCTTCTTTGAAGCAACTATGTAACTAGGTTGTCATTGAGCTGACTGCAATGTGAGTTCCTTCGGGGAAGCCCCAGGAAAAAAAAGAGGCAGGGACCCAAGGCGCCCCCTACCTCCCAGCAAGAAGGGCCCCTTCCCCTAGCAGCCCCCTGGGCCTGGGCTGGAAGCTGGGGCGATGACCTGGGCCCCCCAGGATGGTTCACAAAGATAAAGCCAGTTAATGATTGGCCCCCTGATTGGCCCCCTGAGAGCTGAGCTAAGCTCCAATTTGTGAATATTTGTAGGGACTACCAGGCACCAGGATCTATGCTGATTTTACAGGAGGTACAGGGACATCTAGGTAAGGCAGTGGAAAGTACAGGGACTTTGGATTCAAAGTCCCACCATCCTCCCTGCTGTCCCAGACCCAGAAGTGCAGGGCATGGGGAATGGGGAGGCCTCCCCTCAGCTTCCAGGATCAGCCTGTCCCAATAGCCTCGAGATATTCAGGGAAGCAGGCAATTAGTCAGAGGATATCCATGTCAGGAGAACATCAGACTGTGCTCCTAGGAGTCTTGAGGGTCCTCAGAGATGGGACAGGTGGCAGGAAGGTGTGGGAGTGGGCAAACACAGTACATGCAGTTTTATCTGCTTCATTTGTTGGCGCTTCCCTTGGAATTTCATTTGAGGAAAAGTTTCCACTGCTAAAGAAGCTTACTGGCCAGAGGAGCAGAAGGAGGCCTAGAGTTGTCCAAAGCCGGTGCGCTGCACAGAGTCAAGACATCAACCCAGATCACTCAACTCACAGCTTGGGGCTCTTTCTACCTCCCCAGGGCCACTTCATCATTTAATCGGGGCCCAGCACTGAGCCAGGCACCTTTGGGATACACTGGGCTTCTGCCTCTAAGAACTGACTGGCTGGGTGGGGAGCCAGGCAGTGCCAGAGAGGAGGTGTTGGAACTAGATGCTGCGTGCATAGGAGTGTGTCAGCAGCTGACCCAGGGATCTGTTGTTTGCTCCTCCTTCCCTAGAGGGGCTCAGCACTCCCTCACTCCAGGCAGTGCCCTGCAGAGGGCACAGCTAAACCATGCCCCGCTGGGGTCTCCTGGAGAGATGGCCCCGCCTACATCTCCCTGCATGCCAGCCTGCTCGTCCAGACCCATCTCCTTCCAGAACACAGCTGGAAGCATCAGGAGAAGTGAGGCAGGGCATGCTCAGAGCTGCTGTGCCTGCTGCCAGCTTCTCCAAGTTCCAGGACCTGGTCGCAGTCAGCTCCAGCTGTGGGGCACCAGGCCCCCGCGGAGCTCAGGGTGATGGCCAAAACATTTAACACCTGCTATGGCTCAGGCACAGTTCACGTAGAGCTGACAGCGTATGCCAAGCCAGACGTGAACCTCAATTTCTGGATGGTGGAGAGGTCCAGGGTACCAAGTAAGGGACTGGGGTGGCCAGAGAGGCACAGGGGGAACTCAAGGACTGGAACAACAGCTATTTACCAATCAATCAGGAGGCATGCTGGGGTACACCAGGTGAATGTCTGCCCTGCCCCAGTCCACTCTTGACTCCAGGCTGGAATGTGCAGCTCCCTGCTGAGAATGAGGCCTGTCTGGGTCCCTGATCTGCATGCCTCCCTACCTCCTCCTCTCTTGGAAAGGCCAGGCCAGGACTCCCCACTGATCTTCATGCATAAGTGTAGCCTACAGCCAACATAGCAGGTACCTCACCAGGTCTTTAGTTCCAGAGGCCAGGCCTAAGGCGGTGGACTCATGGGTCCCAGACACTGTTGAAAACATGGTAGACAAGGCAAGCCCCAGCTCTGGGGTGGAATTCCAACCCCAAATGTCCAGATCATGGACAGTTATGGGTGAACAGAGCATTTTCTTTTCCCTTCCTTCTCTGTCTTTCCTCAGATGTCTCCATCCCTCCTTGCCTCCTTCTCTCTTCCTCCTTTCTGCCTAGCCCCATTGTCCCGGGGGCCTCCTGGGTCAGTCCCACGGACTAAGTGCTCCTCTGTCAGCTTAGCTCCACTGTCTTCAGCTTCCTGGAGCCCCCTGGGAAGGTGACTGCTCCCCACTTCCCATTCACTGTCGGGGAGCAAGCCTGGGCAGTGGGGAACAAGCTAGGAGGAAAGATGTTCGTTCTTCACATCCCCTCAGTTCCTTCTAGCCCTCCAAGAACTAGGAAGAACTTGCAAACAGCCATTTCTGTGGCTATTGGGACATACTCCTGCCTGTCGGAATGCCAGGAGAGTTGGTACGGCAACTCCAGAGAGAGCAACAAATACAGTGCGGAGCACCAAGCCCCCTCCATAAGACCCTGGCATGACCAGAGGTCTTAAGGAGGACAGAGGGAGGCACGATGAATCTGCCCTTCACCAGCTCTGACCGTAGCCCTGGGGTGGCATCTCCTCCCCCACTGCATTTCCCTCCCGTCACTCATCCACCAACCCCCTGCCTCTCCATGTCTCCTCAGCTTTCCAGGCTGAAGGCTGCAGGGACTACTAAATCACACACACACACACAAACAAACCCCATCTACCACCACCACCCACGACAGGGCCCCACAGAGAAGAGAGAAGTGTTTCCAGAAACCCAGCTGTTCCAGGCAAGCCGACCTGGGTCACAATGGCCTCCCCATCAAGGCTACAGAGAGACTAGGTGTCGGCTGAGCAGCCCCTCCCAACACCACCACAGGAGTTACCTTGAAAGCCCCTCTGACAAATAGTGTCCCTGAAGCCCTGTCATTAAGCACTCTGCACCCTGAGCGGTTCCTCAGATTGCCACGTGTGGGTCCTGGAGGTCAGGACACCTGGGTTCAAATGCAGCCACTGTCACTGATTCGTTATGTGGCCTGGAGCAAGGCACCGCCCATCCCTGCCTCAGTGTCCTCCTTTCTAGACTGAAGGGGCTGGACTGATTGCTAAAACTCCGTTAGGGCTCCCCGTCTATTGCTGTAGGGAATGGGAAGGAAACTATAAAATGAGAGCTGTGGACACTCCCGCCTGTGGCCTGGCCGACTGCAAGAGACGGGGAAGGACCAGGGAGCACCATTCCAGGACCATCTTTTAGAGATACTATAAAGATTACTCAGGTACAGCTGGGCAGGGAAGCAGAGAAAAGTAAACCCTTCAGTCCATTGTCTGACCAACAGCCTGAGTTTGCCTATTGCCACCAACCAGAACAGCTGAGATTGCAGCAAGAAGAATTTAAATCAGATAAGCAGAGGTCTACCAAACTCATCCTCTCTAGAGTATTTGTGGAGTGATAGCAGTGGGATGTCTTTCTACAGACTTCTAGGCCCATTTCTGGCCTGGATGAAATGCTGGGGAGTGGGGGAAAGGAAGAGAAGACAAAGGAGGAGAAGGTGAGCCAAGATGTCAGCTCCCAGGCACTCCCTTTGGGCGAGGGGGTAGGCAGGGTGCCCCTGCCTGCGATCCAGGAGCTGAAGTAGGGGAAGGAATGTGTCAGGAGTGTGGTGGGGCTGCGCGAGGCGGGAGAATGGAATGAAAAGACTGTCAAGTGGTGATATGAGTGTTTGTGGGAAATACCGAGAAAGACCCTTTCCTGGTGGGAGGGGATGAAAGGGAGTCTCAGCCCTGGGCTCCCCCAGCCTGACTCCAGGGACTACAGAATCTTCTTGGAGCAGGGCCCGAGGCCTCCACTATGGCATTAGCTTGGGCAGGGGAGCCCGGAGCCACTGTTTGAGGTGAGATAACACACACCTACCCCTGGCCCCAGGCACTGGGGAGGGTAACAGGACACAGATCATGAGGAGCAAGGGTGCTTCCTTCCCCCGGACTCCTGGGATGCCCAGACAACCCCTGCTCTTCCTCTGGGTGGAAGCCCCAGACCTCTCCAGGGGCAGCAGGTGAGGCTCTAGGGAGACATCTATCCTCACTGTACTCCTGGCCTGGCCCTGGGGCAGGTGGAATAATTCTGTGACTCATTCCACAGCTACTCCTCCTTCTCTTCCAAACCCAGGAATCTGGGAGATAAGGAGAAGGATGAGCAAGAGAATGGGTCCCCTTTCCCCATGCTTTAGTCAAAAATAAGGGACCATTTGAGGCAAGGCCAGTTACCTCGATGGGAGCCAGGTGAGCAGGTGTGGTGTTATGCAAATGAGCTTATGCATATGTATTATGAGGAAGGGTGGGTCTGCCCTGCTTACTCCGCTCTGGAGGCCCACGCCCCAGCACCGAGTCTTCCAGCCCAGAAAGGTTTGTTAAGTGAGTCCACAGCCTCTGTCCACTCTGGCCTCTCCCCCAGGCTGTCTCCACACTGCCATCCTCCCCTTTTTCTATGTGTCCTTCCCTACCAGGAGTTGAAGATTTCTTCCATCATCTCCCAGGTTCTGCCTACATCAACCCCGATCACAGCCACCTTGGGACACAGCTCCTCACACTTCCTCCCCTCCTGTCCTAAAGCTCCTCAGGGATGTCTGGCTCTCTAGAACGGGGCCACAGTCCCCCAGGGCTGGCAGGGGCAGCCTCCAGGCTCCTCGAAGCTGCCCAAGAGGAAGGTAGGAGGTGGAGAGGGGCTGTCCCGCTGGCCTGGCTGGGTGCGGGTTAGGGAGCCCCTTCTCTGGCCCACAGGAGGGAAGACCCGCAACACCCAGACAGAGGTGGGGGGCCTCGAACCCCCTTCTGCCTGAGATGGCAGAACAACCTTGCTGGGCACCTTCCATCAGTGGGCTTCAGATGTAGCTGTTGCCCAACCGTGGCCACACCCCAGACATTCTCTGGAAGCCCAGGGCCCCCTCCTCAGTCAGGACCCCTCCCAGGTACCTCACCTAGTGCCACCCCGAGCCTCTAGAGGGCGAGGGAGAGCAGTGCTGGACTTCCCAGCCTCTGGGGCATGCCCAGGAGGCTTTCTGCACAGGCCCCTGGTCCCTGAGGAGGGGGCACCACACCGGAGGCTATCTATCCAGACTCACCCTCTAGGAGCAGGGAAGTATGGGGTATAAGCCAGGGCTGGGACGAGGACTGCTTGGATGATTCAGGGACAGAAAGGTAGGCTGGACTGTGGAGGACCCTGAAGAACGGTAGGTTTGAGTGATGGAAATATTATCTGAGCAATATTCAGATAATATGCTGAAATACACTGTTCATTTGAGTACAGAAAGGAGAGCAATGGCTTGAGCCTCAGGAATCTCTGCCTGACCTTGGAAGAGAAAGAGGCTTCTTGGCTCGCATTGCAAATCACCATTACCCTCGCCTCATCCAGGGTCGGAACTAGGGAGAGGCAAGCGAGGCAGCTAGGTGAGGACCCAAATGTAAGGAGTAAGGAGCTGCGCACTCTTATAAGGGTCATGCAGGTGCAGTGCAGGCCCCAAGAGTGAGTGCCTCCTTAAACACTGCACCAGGCCCCGCCCTCTTGGGAGCCTGCCTGGGGACTAAAGCCGCAGGGACATTTAAGACAGAGTTGGGGTGAGGAGTGGGGTCACTTTTTCACACTGGACCCCTCAAAGGAAAGAACTAGCACCTAACTCAACTAAAGGAGAGTGGGGCCACAGATGCGGTGAAACAGACAACTGTCTTGCCGGCGCCTGGGCTCTGTGTGTGTGTGCCTGTCTGTGACAGTGTCTGTGTGTGTAATTTGTTCATTCAGATTGTGGATCTCCCCAGTTCTAGCTATCTGTCCCTGGGCAAGTCATGCAACCTCTCTGAACCTGAGTTTCCTTGAAAACCCATGCGAATAACACCTATAAAGGGTTCTTGTGAGGATTGAATGAGATAATATGTGGAAAGGGTGTAGCATGAGCACCTGGCCTGTGCATAGTAGGAACCAAACAAATGGTGGTTTCTATTCCCATTATTATTCATAATATGATTGTGTGTGGCCCCTTCTTTCCCCTGCCTCCTTACACATCCATCCCACTCCAGCCAGCCAAGTCTTCTGACAGCCCCAAGCACAGGTTGCTCATTTCTTCATCCTGGTCTATACAGTGCCAGCCGTGAAGATTTGCCTCTTAAAACATGAAGCCTTCTTAGACCACTTCTGCTCAGCAGTCTCCCTTAAACTCCTAGAGGATGAGCTGTCTGTACCTCTTCATCCAGCCTCAAATGCTGTCTGATGTATTTAACTTTGTAAAGGAGTGTGTGTGTGTGTGTGTGTGTGTGTGTGTGTGTGTGTGTGTTTTATCTTTCTCCAAGTGCATTCACAGAGGAGAGAGTGTATTTTTCAGTGATCTCTTACCCCATCCAACCCTAAGGACTAATACAGGCCTGCAGGTATAGACATCCACATGTAGACTCTTTTCTTTTCTTTTTTTTTGTTTTTGTTTTTTGAGACAGGGTCTTGCCCTGTTTACCAGGCTGGAGCGCAGTGGCATGATCTCAGCTTACTGCAGCTTCGACCTCCTGGGCACCTCAGCTGCCTGGGTAGCTGGGACCACAGGCATGTTCCTCTATACCTGGCTAATTTTTGTGATTTTGTTTGTTTGTTTGTTTGTTTGTTTTGTAGAGACAGGGTTTAGCCATTTTGCCCAGGTTGGTCTCCAACCCCTGGGCTCAAGCAATCTGCCCATGTTGGCCTCCCAAAGTGCTGGGATTACAGGTGTGAGCCACCACGCCCAGTTTGCTTGTAAACTCTTTATGAATGAAAATAATAATGGTGACCGGGCGCAGGGGTTCACACCTATAATCCCAGCACTTTGGGAGGCCGAGGCAGGTGGATCACCTGAGGTCAGGAGTTTGAGACCAGCCTGGCCAACATGGTGAAAGCCCGTCTCTAATTTAAAAATACAAAAATTAGCCAGGTGTAGTGGCAGGTGCCTGTAGTCCCAGCTACTCGAGAGGCTGAGGCAGGAAAATCACTTGAAACTGGGAGGCGGAGGTTGCAGTGAGCTGAGATCGTGCCACTGCATTCCAGCCTGGGCAACGGGGTGAGACTTGGTCTCAAAAAAAAAAAGAAAATAATAGTGGTAAATACTGCCTGGGATCATATCCCTACTGTGTGCCTTATGTTATCTCATTAATCCCAACAGTAGCCCTGTGAAGTAGATTACAATTATAAAACAAAGGCCAGGAGAGTTTAGGTAACTTGCTCACAGTCATACAGCAAATAAGCAATAGCGCTGGGATTTAAACTCAACTCTCTCTGGCTCCAAAACCAGCACTCTTAACCACTATGGCTTGAATACAAGAATGAACAATCAACAAACCAAATTTCCTTTCTGTACTCAAAGAAAGAAATAACCAAAAAGCAAGCAGATATCAGAACTTCAGTCAAATGCTTTCAAGGTTTTAAATCAGAATCTGTTGGGGTTCAAGTTCAGAATGTTCTGCTGTTCATATTGAGACCAGAGCCCCCACCCAGTCATTACACCCAGATGGTCTCAGAGGCACCCAGAGGGTCTTGCCTTACTCAGTAGGGTTTTAGACCATTTTTACAACAAATGCGGTTGAAGAAATATTCATCCCAGAGTGAGTCAGAAAAATCACTTACTTTGTTCAATTCCCAGAATGTTCCTGTCGACCCTCGCTCTATTTTAACTTCTGTAGGAGAAACTTTTATTTGCTCTCCATTTGTTTATTAACAATTTGGCAACTTTTTGATAACTAAATGGACAACATTGGCCAGTCAGCAATATTACATGGAGTAACTACCAGAAAACCACTCACTGACTCATTTTCACACATACGCCCATCAATCCCCAACTGTTACAATAAAATGTCGTCAAAGGGAAATGTATCCCCTTCAGGCCTCCGTTCTCCTTTGCCATCTTCCTTTTGCTGCTGTGGCATTAAACTGCCCTTGGGATCTCTACATTACATTCCCCTCTCTGTGACTCAGTGTCCTTACCTGGGAAATGAGGATCATAAGACCACCAACTCTACAGGGCCATGGCAAGGATCCAACCAGGCAATGTGTAGAAAACACAGCAACTGGCATGGAGGGAGAGCAGAGGAAACATTTGGGGCTGTGGGTGCTGTCATTTCAAACCTGGTAAAGATGCCCAGAGGCCTGAACTTCTCTAGCTGTGGGAAAACTGCTTCTCCCGGCACGCTTTCCCACCTGTCTCCTAGGATCCATGTCCCTGAGAATCAGCCCTCACTCACTACTCTCTCATCCCGCCAGTCACACCCCAGCCCCTCAAGACTTAGAATCATCAAACTCCATGACTAAGAAGGTAGTGAGAGCTCATCTGACTCAACTTTATTTTTTCTGAAAGGAAAGGCAAAACTCTGCAATGTAAATGGCATGCCTCAAATCACATACCATTTGCTTCTAATTCACCTGCAAAATCCTATACATTCAAAAAGTGGACCCTACACACCTAGGCCAACAAAACCAAATTTGCTCAAAGCATTTTTGGACTTTACTTCCCCTTATGAATTGATCTTAGACTTCATTATACACCAAACAAGGAAATCAATTTCTTAATTTGGTGCCACACCTTGTTTTGGACCAAAAAAAAAACAACAACAACAAAAAACCGGTGCTGCTATTACCTACTCAGTTTGCTCAGTTTCCTAGGTCACACACCTGGGCACTAAACAACTTTTGGTTATTTCCACTTACATTTAGTTCCCAAGGATGAAGTCTTTTTTTTTTTTTTTTTTTTTTTTTTTTTAGAAGGAGTCTCACTCTTTTGCCCAGGCTGGAGTGCAATGGCTCAATGGCTCAATCTCGGCTCACTGCAACCTCTGCCTCCCGGGTTCAAGCAATTCTCCTGTCTCAGCCTCCCAAGTAGCCAGGATTACAGGTGTCCACCACCAGGCCCGGCTAATTTTTTGTATTTTTAGTAGAGACGAGGTTTCACCATGTCGGCCAGGCTGGTTTCAAACTCCTGACTTCAAGTGATCCGCCTGCTTCGGCCTCCCAAAGTGCTAGGAGTACAGGTGTGAGCCAGCACTCCTGGCCAGGATGAAGTCTTGACACCATTGTGGAATACTTTTAACATGATAAAGTCTCCGAAAGTAGCTTATTTGTTTGTTTATCCATAAATTTAGTAAATACCTATTGATACTTCCTTATATACCAGGCCCCGTGCTGGGGGATGGAAATGGCACAGTAAACCAGACTGACTCAATTTCAGAGCATACCTGATCTGTTCTTTCAGTATTATTACATGGAATTGATAATAATAATAATAGCTGGGCACAATGGCGCACACCTGCAGTCCCAGCTACTCTGAAGGCTAAGGCAGGAGTCCAAGGCTGTAGTGCATGAACACTGTGCCTGTGAATAGCTCCTGCTCACCAGCCAGGGTGACATAGTGAGACCCCCAGCTCTAAAAAATAAAAAATTTAAATAAAAAACGCATCTAAAAATAAATTAAAAGACTTCCAGGAAAAATTGGCAGCCTGAACTCTTACATCTAGTTTTCTTGTTCCTGAATCTCCACTTAAGCAAAGTTAGCAAAGACACTAACACTGGGGACAAAATGAAACATCCCAGCCAGGTCACCCTAGTGTGAGGCTCACAGAACCACACCCGCATACACTCACATATGCACACACACCTACACACATACATACGTATACTCACATACACAATCACATATACACACACCTACGCACATGCACACACACACACACATATGCACACACACCTACACACCCACATACATACACTAGCATACACAGTCACATATACACACATACCTACACACACACATGCACACACACACATACACACTCACATATGCACACACACCTACACACCCACATGCATACACTCGTATACATACTCACATATACACAAATACCTACACATACGTAGTCACACACATACACAGCTTCCAACTAGCTTTACAAATCTCCACACCTAAAAATAAGCAAACAACTGAGGATTATGAGACATTTGAGGAAAGCTTCTAACACAAAAGACAGAGGCCAAAACAAACAAAAAATCACTTGAAGGAAGCTGAGTCTACATAGCAAGAAGAAAGCTTAAAAATAACAACACATTATTATCATATACTGTGAATGATAAGAAAAAATATTGCAAAGATGAAACAAAAACAGAACAGTGTTTTTTTAAAAAACAGAGAATAAGAGAGAGGTCTTAAGAAATCAAATGTGATAGCAGAAATAAAAAATTCAGTGGAAATTTGGAAGATAAAGCTGAGGAAATGTCCATCAAGTAGAGAGAAAATAACAAAAGGATGGAAAGTTACAAGTAACTATGCAATAAAACTACAGGACCAGTCCAGGAGAGACAACAACATCTAAATAACAGGAGAAACAGAGAAACTAAGGGAAAGACATCCTCAGTGACATAATCTAAGAAAATTTCCCATAACTGAGGAATCCCTGAGAGCCCAGTGCAACAGATAATATTTTTAAGTATTATTTTTACATTTCAATTTCCACTGGTTCATTGCTCATATTTAGGAATGTAATTGATTTTTGTATACCACTTTTGTGTCTCACTACCATACTAAATTCATTTATTAGTTCTAGTAGCTTCCTTGTAGATTCCATCAGACCTTCTACAGGGTTGATCATGTCATCTGCAAATAATGAAAATTTTACTTCTTCCTGTCCTATCTGAATGCCTTGTATGTTTCTTGCCTTATTTCAGTGGTTAGAGCCTCTGGTACAATGTTGAATAAAAACAGTAAGAGTGGACATCCTCGTTCTATTCTTTTTTTTTTTTTTTTTTTAGGAAGGGAACAGAAGGCCAAAAGCCTACAGCACCCAGTATGCCAAGGTGGTCTCCCATCTAAGCACTAACTAGGCCCAACCCTGCTTAGGTTTACAAGATCAGATCAGATGAGATCAAGCACATTCAGGAGAAAATATTCTATCTTTTCACAATTATAGTTTTTTTTTTTTTGGTAGAGGCTTATTATCAGGTTGTGGAAGTTCCTTTATATTCTTAGTTTGTTTAAGTTTTAAAAATCAGAAATGGATGTTGTGTTTTGTCAAATGTATTTTCTACATCTATTGAGATGATTGTATGGGTTTTTCTTTTTAATTTGTTAATATAGTGAATTACACTGAATTGTTGAATGTTAAACTAACCTTGAATTCCTAGGATAAGCTCTACTTGGTTATGATGTTATTAGTGTACATGTATATACACTAGCACATATATATATATATACTAATACACATATAGATGATACAGCATACTACATACCTAGGCTATGTAGTATAGCCTATTACTTCTAAGCTACAAACCTGTATAGCATGTTACTCTACTAAATACTGTAAGCAATAGTAACACAATGGTAAGTATTCATGTAATACATGAAAAGTTTCAGTAAAAATACAGTATTATAATCTTATAGAATCATCATCATACATAAGGTCCACCATTGACCAAAATATCATTATGCAGTGCATGAATATGTATATATAGTATGTGTATAGGTGATAGAGTTCAATTATATTTACATGAATTTTGTGTAGAAATTTTTCATCTATACTCATGAGAGATATTGGCCAGTAGTTTTCTGTTCTTGTAGTATCTTTGTTTGGTTTTAGCCTTATCTGATGAGTTGGGAGGTATTTCCTCCTCCTGAATATTCTAGAAAAGTTCATATAGAATTATTATTATTTCTTCTTTAAATGTTTGGTAGTATACATCAGTAAAGCCATCTGGGCCTGGATTTTCTTTGTGGGGGAGGCTTTCAACTGCAAATTCAGTTTTTAAAAAATTACATATAAATCCATTCAAGTTATCTATGTCTTCTAAATAACCTGAATGGAGTGGAGTGGCACAATCAGCTGACTGCAACCTCCACCTCCCAGGTTCAAGCAATTCTCACGCCTCAGCCTCCCGAGTAGCTGGCATTACAGGCATGTGCCACCACACCTGGCTAATTTTTGTATTTCTGTATTTTTAGTAGAGATGGGGTTTCACTATGGTGGCCAGGCTGGTCTCCAACTCCTGACCTCAGGTGATCCGCCCACCTTAGCCTTCCAAAGTGCTGGGATTACAGGCATGAGCCATCACGCCCGGCCTCTGTTTCTTCTTGAGTAAGCTACCATAGTATGTGTCTTCAACAGAATTAGTTCATTTCATCTAAGTTAGGGAATTTATTGAAGTAAAATTTTTCATATTACTTTCTTATCTTTTTACTATCTATACAGTCTGTAGTCAATCACAGCTTTCATTCTTGATACTGGTAATTTGTGTCTTCTCTTTTTTTCCAGATCAATCTGGCTAGAGGTTTATCAATATTATTGATTTTCTTGAAATAACAGCTTTTGGTTTTATTGATTGTCTCAATGTTCTTCTATTTTCAACTTCATTAATTTTTCTCTGATATTTTTCTTTTTTTAGACAGTCTCGCTCTATCACCCAGGCTAGAGCGCGGTGGTGCAATCTCAGCTCACTGCAACCTCCACCTCCCAGGTTCAAGCAATTCTCATGACTTAGCCTCCCGAGTAGATGGGATTACAGACACCTGCCACCACACTGAGTTAATTTTTGTATTTTTTAGTAGAGTTAGGGTTTTGCCATACTGGCCAGGCTGATCTCGAATTCCTGACCTCAAGTGATCCACCTGCCTCAGCCTCCCCAAGTGCTGGGATTACAGGCGTGAGCTGCTGCACCTAGCTAAATTTTTCTCTGATCTTTATTATCTAATTTCTCCTCCTTACTTTGTGTTTAACTTGCTCTAGTCAAAGGTTTTTAAATTCATTAAAAATGTTAAACTATAAAACAAAAAGTACAGAAATAATTTTTCATCTTGTTTGTGCTCTAAAATAAACTTTTCATTCCAAAATTTCTCAGTAAGTCTGAAAACATGTCCAATTATTTATTCATCAAATATTTATCGAGCACCTACTATGTGCCAGGCACTATTCTAGGCACCAGAGATAGTGAATAAAACAAAGGTCATGCCCTCACTGACCTTATATTCTAATTGGAGATGGACAACAAACAGATAAATATATCATATGTTCAAATTAATTATGTAGACCAGGCGTGGTGGCTCATCCCTGTAATTCCAACATTTTGGGAGGCCGAGGCAGGTGGATCACTTGAGGCCAGGAGTTCAAGACCAGCCTGGCCAACATGGTGAAACCCTGTCTCTACTAAAAACACAAAAATTAGCCAGGTGTGGTGGCGCACGCCTGTAGTCCCAGCTACTGGGGAGGCTGAGGCAAGAGGATGGCTTGAACCTGGGAGACGGAGATTGCAGTGAGCCAAGATCATGCCACTGCACTCCAGCCTGGGTGACAGAGCAAGACTCCATCTCAATAAAGAAAAAACCACACACATACACACACACACAAATGGACTATGTAATTTGTTGTTGTTGTTGTTTGTTGATTGGTTTGAGACGGAGTCTCACCATGTCACCCAGGCTGGAGTACAGTGGCGTGATCTTGGCTTACTGTAACCTCTGCCTCCCGGGTTCAAGTGATTCTCCTGTCTCAGCCTCCAGAGGAGCTGGGACTACAGGCACACGCCACCCCGCCTGGCTAATTTTTGTATTTTTAGTAGAGACGGTATTTCACCATGTTGGCCAGGCTGGTCTTGAACTCCTGACCTCAAATGATCTGCCTGCCTGAGCCTCCCAAAGTGCTGGGGTTACAGGCGTGAGCCACCGTGCCCGGCACTGACCATGTAATTTAATAAATAAATTTATTTTTAAAAAATAGTGTTGATAAATGCGATGCAGACAAATAAAGCAAGGTGAGGGGACAGAGACTGAGCAGGTTTTGGGGGAAGAGGCTGTTTCTATTTTAGATGAGGTCAACAAAGGGCTCATTCTGAGTAGAGATCTGAAGGAAATGAGGGGGAACGCCTGGAAATATCTAGGGAAAGGGCATTCCAGGCTGAGATAGAAGCAAGGGCAAATTCCCTGAAACCGGAATATGCTTGTCTTTTTGAGGAAAAGTAAGAATGTCTAAATGGCAAAGGAGAGAGGTAGCTAGGGGCCAAAACATGTAAAGCCTTATAGGCCACTGTAAAAACTTCATATTTAATTCTAAGTGTGGTAGGGAGGATTCGAAGATGACCCGCCAAAATCCCCTGCTCCTTGATTTGCCCCTATACGTAATCCCAGGACTGTGAATATGGTAGGTTTCACCCCCGCGGTTAGGTTGTTCCATGGCATAGGTGACTCTAAAAATGAGAGATTATCCATAGCCAGGCCTGGTGGCTCACGCCTGAATCACATGAGCTCAGGAGTTCAAGACCAGCCTGGGCAACATAGTGGGACCCCCCACTCTACAAAAATTTTGAAAATTAGCTAGGTGTGGTGGTGCACATCTGTGGTCCTAGCTACTCAAGAGGACGAGGTAAGAGGATCACTTGAGCCCAGGAGTTCAAGGCTGCAGCAAGCCATGATCACACCACTGCACTCCAGCCTGGGCAACAGAGTGAGACCTTGTCTCAACAACAACAAAAACAAAAAGAACTCAGTTCAGCTGACATTTTGATTTCAGCCTTGTGACACCCTGAGTGAAAAGCCCACTCACACTGTCCCTGACTTCTGACCTACAGAACTGTAGGCTAATCAGTAGGTGTTATTTAGAGGTGCTAAGTTTGTGGTCATTTGTTGCACAGCAATAAAAAAGCTATTATGTTCAATATGATGGGGAGTCATAGATACATAGACCCTTTCTTATGAGTTTGACTTTACTGTCACCCTAATTAGATAGTAAGCTGCCTAAAGGCAGAAACCAACAGTCTACATGTCTCCTGCACTAGACTGCACCAGGCACCTAGTGGACACACAGGAAATATCCCACAAATAAGTAAAAAAAAGTGTTGATCAAAGGCGAGCTCTTTGGAAAACTTGCCTAGCCTCTTGTACTGACCACTTTGGAGGACTGCTGATATTTGTATAAGTTCTTTCAGAAAAATTGCATTCTGTGTATGCACAGCTTGCCTTCAGTCCTGCCTTGTTTGTGGTGGGGCATGGGGTAGGATGACCTCTCTTTAAATGCAGCATGTTGCACCAGAACTCACCTTCCATTCAAACATGGCTCCAACAGACTTCCCTTTCTGTTGCCACCATCTTTTGGGGACCCAGGTTCTGAACCTTGGGCTGATGCTCAAGTCCTTCTTCTCTTACCCTCTCCATAGTCACAGTCCTGGATATTGATTTTCCAAAATGCCTTTCTATAAGTCCTAGCATCTGTGTTCGCACTGCCACCAGCCTATCTGAGGCCTCTCAGCTCTCACCTGCGTGATGGCAAAGGGCTCCCAGCAAGTTTCACCATCTCGTCTCCCCTGTGCTCAATCCGCCTTGGTCACCAACACCTGGCTAATCTCCCTTAGATAACACTTGGTACATGTAAGCCCTTCCTCTAAAACTTTCATAGGCTCATCATTGCACACTCAGGTGAGCGGGGTGCCCCAGAGTGAGCTGTGAGGGCCTTGAGAGCAAGGACCATGTGTTTAATATCTTCGAGGCATCATTGGTGTTCAACATCCATATGAGGCTGTTGATGGCAATGGTCATGACCATGAACATGAGAAGGATGTCTTTTCTTTTAGGTCAGAGAAGACAGCTGGTCTGTTAGTCTTCCAGGCTCTAAAGACTTAACCAGCAGCAGGGGAAAACTATGAAGTGTGTCCACTCTTCTCTTTAACCCTCTGCCCCCAACTCCTCCTCATCCCTGGGAATCTTGGCCAGCAAGCCTCCCACCCCTGTTATTCCATATCAATGTCAGCTGTCAGATCTTTTGTTCATGCCGAAGAGGTTTCCTTCCCAAGGGTGTTTGCAATTTCACAAGATGACCATAAAGGAGGCAAATATTAATGGTAGGGTTTCAAGTATCAGCTGCTGGGTGGAGTGAGATGTTTGGACAAGGATATAAAGCTTTGCTCCTGCACCCAAAAACATGTCCCTGCCCATGCAGCGGGACTGATGTTAATAAAAGCATAGCATTGAACACATGACACATGTACCCTCGCCTGACAGGTGGGGACAGAACAAGTCTACGCGGTAGGCAGGATCCGGAGTAGGCTGCTGAAAAGCTCCAGCCAAATGATGAAGAAGAAATTCAAGAGAAGTTGAATGCCTTGCAGATCTTAGAAAAAAAGAACAGTTTTGAAGCACAGGGAAAATTGCTATGCCTTTTTGGTCTTTTTTTTTTTTTTTTTTTTTTTTTTTTTGAGACCGAGTCTCACCATGTTGCCCGTTGCCCAGGCTGGTCTCAAACTCCTGGGCTCAAATGATTCTCCCACCTTGGCCTCTCAAAGTGCTGGGATTACAGATGTGAGCCACCACACCCAGCCAACCTTTGGTCATTTTTATGTCCCCATCCTCAATAGCAACTCTGAAGAGAGTGGACCCCTTTCCACAGGACCGGCCCACCCCCAGGCGTGGATCACAGGGAGGGAGAAGCAGCTTCCAGACTCAGGAGCCCCTCCATCTTCCTTTTGTTCTGTTCTCCCTGATAAAATGTTGGAAGGGGACCGTTTGCACCCCTTTCCTCCCCTGAACAGTGGCTCACAGCTTCCTGGGCCCAGGGAGGGGAAGCCCGTGATGGGGGTGAGCGGGGACATGGAAAAGGAGGAAGGGAGGAAGTTGTGCACAGCTTGGCGGGGGGCTGGCCCTCTGGCATCCTGGGGGAGTCGTCCTCCTTAATTGCTTGAGTTCTACAGCTGTCATTGCTAACGAGAAATTAAAAAGCACCCTGACCCCTGCCCCAACTCCTGCCCCCATGGCTCACAAGTGCTCCCTCAGCACGTTGCTCTCAGCAGAGCACGGGCAGCTGAAGGTGCCGTGGAGACGTGGGGAAGCCTGGAGCTGACCGCTCCCAGCCCCCCAAGGGAGGGGCAAGATGCCTAATTCGGGGAATGGGAGTCAGTCCCGGGCCTGGCTTCTCCACTCCTCTTGCTACCGTCAAGCTCCATGTTCCTGAATGGCCCTGATTTTACACATCCTGCCTCATAATCCCCGCAGCTCTTCTGGGACTTGTCAGACCTCAGGCCCAGATTTTGGGGGTTGGGAAACAGGGTTCCTGGAAATGTAGATTGAAGATTTACACTGAGCTGCCCTGGGCCCAGCGAGCAATGATATAAAATGCAGAGAAATGAAGAGGGGATGGGGAAAAACACATAGCAAGAAGGATCTTCATGTAGGGAGGAACTTCCTGGCTGTCTCACACCACACCCAGAGAGGACATCTCCTCTCTAAGGATAAGGAGTCTCTGTCTCACATGGCCCACCGGAGCCTGTGTGGTCTGGCTCTTGCCTGCCTCTTCAGCCTCCTCTCCCCACCCCAGAACTCAAAGCCAGACACGAACTTTGCTCTCAGAAAGGACTTCTCAGCACCCATAGATTTCAGCCATCAGCACAGCTCCTTCCTGTCACTTACCTCCCCCACACCCCCCAGAGACCACTGAATTTTCACAAGCAAAACACTGTGTTCTAATACATTCCCTTCCCATTCTTCACATGTGCCCTCCTCCACACACACACACACACACACACACACACACATTCTATACAGTACAGTGCTGCATTTACATGGTAGAGTCATGTACCCAAGTAGGGGACAATATCTCCCAACAGACCCTAGTTATTTGACTTTAAATTATAATGCTATCATGAACATCTTTGCTCACATAATCAAGTGAATAATATTCCTGAATGCATTTGCTATTTTTCTTTCAAACGTATGTAGATACTGTGGAGATCAATAATATGTGATAATTTCAAATTATTTCTAACTTCACCACAGTTTGTTGTCTTCATGGATTTTTCTCAGATGATGAATATCTGTTATACAATCACTGTCTTTTGGAGTTCTCTGAAGGTTTTGTTTTTGTTTTTGTTTTTTAGTGTTAAAATAGGGTTTTCCAGCTCAAAATGTTTGGGAATCACTACCTGAAATCAACCAGCCATTGCCACACACACACACAGTCCCCAGATCAAGCTAGTATTCTGTTCTGGTAAATCTTAAGTAAGTCCATTTTTGCATAAGTCAGAGTTGTTTCAGGTGAGAAGATAAATGAAGCAGGTGTCCGCTTGGCAGCAATGTAAACAGAGGGAAGAGCATGGTGACTGGGTAGTGAGGGTGCCCCAGCTCTCCTTGCCTGCAAACAAGGGTTACCTCAGAGCAAAGGAGCCCAGTACATATACTTACACCCCGTCAACCAGTGCACCCGGTAAAGCTGGTGGAAAAGCCTGACTCAGGCCGCGTTTACCTAAGTCACCCTTACGTAAGCATGCCTATAAAGATTTTGGAAGGTACAAGGAGAAAAGTAAATAGCTGGGATTATGGGTGTGAGTTTAATGTGGGGTGCCTGATATTGCAAGACTGCTTTAAAAATAATTTAAGTATACTCAAAATTAAACTTGGGCACAATGCTTATATGTGCCCAGCCCTGTGGAGGGGTTGTCAGATAATTAAGAGATGTTATGAGACGGCCCCTGCCTTAATGAAGCTTATGATCAAGTTGCAGAGAGGAGCTCTAGATTCGGCCAAAGCAGGTCTGCCGTCTACCTCCCCTTCGGCTGGGCCGGGCTTGGCCGCTGTTGGCTCACTCTTAACACCCTCCACTCCCTCACAGGTCCCATTGCCCCCTAGTCAAGCCCTCTCCTCATACTGTCCCCAGCTCATCCCCGCAAAAGAGCGGCCTTCTTCATGTTTGGGGCATTCCTTTGCATGTCACTGATATTCACAGCTATGGCAATGTCAAAAGGCACCCTCTCCTGGGTTCCACTCCCCCGGCTCCCTCTCACGCCTCCCCAGTATCTCTGGGGGACTCTGGTGTTTCTGACTCCTATCTCTCCCCAGCCCTCCCCTCAAAACACAACCCAGAGGAACTGCCACCACCATCTGCATGTTCTCAGCAATCAGTCCTCCCCTAGAGCCTGTCCCCGGAGCTGGGAGGGGGCAACTGCTGAGTCAGCCTATTCCTCACATTCCCTCCCTTCTCCCCTGCCGGCCAAATGCCACGGACCCTGCCTCTGAGTGACGGACCTCAGCTGAAAGGCTGCCCCTCTCCACCCTGACCCCAGCTCAAGACTGGCCTTCCTCCCTCACACCCCAGCGGGAGGCCCAGGAAGGAGGTCACGCTGCCCACTCTCCATTGGAGCCCTGGCCGGACGTAGGGTTGGGGTGCCACACCACCCCATCTTCCTCCCTCATTCCAAGCTCCATCTCCCTAACCAGCCTCACTCAGAGGATCTGATCAGGAAAGGACAGGGAAGGTGATGGAAAACCAGAAGCAAACCCTCCCCACACAATACACACACACACACACACACACACGTGTGCACACACACAGCCAACTGGGCACCACACCAGGCACAGTCACCCCTCTAGTGCAACGTTGGGCCTGCAAAGGGAAGCCTAGGGGGAGTCCCAAGAAAGACTTCCAACCCCAAGGACCCCTAGTCTGAAAGGAGAGCTTGCCCTATCCTCAGAGAGCTCCTAGTATGATGAAGGAGACCCCCAAAGAACTGTGGCCAAGGGAGGAAGGAGGCTGCTCTCTGTCACTCACATAAAAAGTAAACAAAGGCTCAGAAGGTCAAGGGCAAAGCTATGAGAGAGCCTGGAAAGGGGAAGAAGCATGGGACTAGCCAGCAGGTAAAACTGTCCAAACAGGAAAGGAAGACCTCCTGGAAGAGGAGAGCTTGGGGGACAGAGAAGCTTTTTGGAGGCCCAGGAATAAGCAGGTGGAAGGCAAGTGAAGGCCCAGGATGGAAACAAGGCCTTCCTGGCACAGCCAGGCCTGGGGTGAGCACTGGTTAAGGAGTAGGAGCGGCAGGCCCCATTCCTGGCTGTGATGTTGCCTCCCAGGGTAGCAGAGGCCAGGGCCCTTCCCGTCTCAGGCCACAGCTCCCTCCTCAGCACAATGTGGGACTCATATTACATTTTTCACTGGGCCCACAAATTATGCAACCTGTCCTGCCCTCCAACTTGGAAAGCCTATTTTCCTCTCTGTGTCTTCTGCTCTGGAGAAGCCCTAGTGGGAAGGCCTTAGCTCCCCATCCCGCAGGAACATAGGTGTGAGGTTAATTTGGGGTTCCTGATATGGCAAGACTGCTTTTAAAATAATTTAAGCATATTCAAAATTAAACTTGGGAAGAATGCCTATCTGTGTCTAGCCCTTGCTCCTGAAGGCTGTGTGCAGAGAGGAGACTGACCAGAGTCTCAACGCACGCAGGTCCCCAGCCTGACCCTTGGCAGCCCACGGCAGCCCACTCAGCCCATAAATGGCCTCATCTCTTGGAGAGCCCAGCAGGATCATTTCACAACCATGTGTGCTCGACAGAGCCTGTTCTTGGAAAGCTGAGGACGGGACAGCTCAGTTCTGGGTGTTGGAGAGGCCTCGGCCCCTGGGGTCTGCATTTGAACCATAAACAACCGTGGGCCTGCTTGGGTAGCAGGGGGAGTGAGGACAAGGTTAGCCAGTGCTCTGCAGCTGGAGGGGAGCAAAGGACCCCCTGCAAGAGCTCACCACACAGTGTTCCCCCTTCAGGGGGACACCCCAGTCTGATGAAGGACAGGCACACCATAGGTCCCCACTGGATGAGGCTGAGATTCAAGGCAAGAGGGATGTGGTGTGGTGGGGGCAGGGGGACATTACAGCCCAGCAGGCTGAGAGGGTTCTGAGGGCACGGCCACCCCATCGCCTGTCACGGTGCCTAGCTCCCCAATAGCACACCATACAAATTTGGGGGGTAAAATGCTATGAATTAAAGGTGAGGCATCAGTATCCTAGTGCCAGATCACCCGTCCTTTTACAACTGGTAGCTGGCCATGTGAGACAGGACAGGTAGGCAGGAAAGAAGTCCAGACCACAAAAGGGAACAATTTGCAGGGTATACACTATATTCTGAGAGCACTAAGAAACAGGGCAGGAAAGCTGAGTGGAGGACAGACATTTTCAAAGAAAGTTTTCTGGAGACAGGGCTTGAAACCTGTTTTGAAAGAAAAGGAAAGAGAGGAATTTTGCACAGCACAGAAGCAAGAGTGTCCTGGCAGAGGGAGCAGGCTCTACAAAGGCCTAGAAGTGCCTGGGAAATGAAGATCCCTTCCCCTATTGTGGGTGAGATTGGGGATGGTGAGAGAAGGGGAGGAGCTGCCACATCTTCAGGCTGATCCCTGGAAAGACGCCTCTGATGAGGGATCAGGGCCAATCCCCCTTTGATGTGCCAGTTCGAATAGCTGAGCCTGGATGCTCCTAACAGGCAGGGGCCAGGTGGTGGCTGCTGAAGGAGGGACTTAGCACAGTGATTGTCATGGTGCAGGTGTTCAATAAGTGTCTTAATGAGTGGATTGATTGGATGATTGATTGATTGACTCATAGGGGTAATAAGTCAGGGGCCTCACTTTTCTGGGGAACTGGCAAAGGCAGCCTTTGGGCTCAGGCCCCTTCTGATGCCTCCAAAGGTTATAGGGACACTGCAGACTTCACACATGGAACAGCACCTCCTCCAGGCTGCCTCCTCAGCTTTCCTGGCACCTCTGACTCTAGCCACTGGTGTCCTCAGACCTTAGCCTCCAGAACAATGAACGATTCGGGAGCCAAAAGACTTTCATATACATATAAAGTCCTTGTACATATAATAGCAACAGCAATAATAGTTAACATTTAATGACAGTTTACTTCATACCAGGTACTGTGCCGATGGCTTTACATCATCTTTTACATCATACATTTATGCCTAATCTCAGAAACCTCAGTAAACACTTCTAAGTAAACACTACAAGATGCAGAACACTATGGACACTATGTGTCCAAGACAAATGTTGATAGAAATGTTTTTAACTTTATTTTGATTCTCTGACACACATTTTCCACATTTAACATCTGAAATCAGGATGTTCCCTGGGATCAATAACAAAAAGGCACTGTGTCAGAGTTTAATTAGCAGCAGTCTTCCTTCTTAGTGGTGTGTAATTTAATTGCACATCTCGCTTTTGATGAAATACAGTTGATTATGTATGAGGTCTAGGTAACTGACCACCTGCCCCTTTCAGCCAACACTGGACGACATAGAGTGTGTGTTTCTCTGATTCCAAACGTGGTTTCTGGTGACGGAGGCTGTGTCTTGCGAGGCTGTCTGTTAGCCTGGGAGGCTGTCTGTTTTCCCTTCCCAGAGCTCCCAACAGCCCCCAGCCCAGCATCCCCAACTCAGGAGGCCTGGTAGATATGGGGTGATAATGGTGGGCCTGGAAAACCTTGGGCCTCCCAACAAAGCCCTTTCCATGCAGCATAGAAGGGAAAGGCTTAGAGAAGCCGCTCTCGGCAGCCTCAGGGAGGAATGGAGGTAAAAGGGAAGGAATGAGATTGCTCCACACTTCACTGGGAACCTCTGGACCAGTGGAAATAAAGCAGGCCAGCACTTGACCACAGGGACCAGGAGCCAATTATAAACGCTTAGCAAACGCTGACCCCTGCCTCCTCCTGCACTTGCTATGCTTACCTGCCAAAATGTGTTCCCCTTGGCCTTTCCCTCTGCCCTCATGCTGGCCCAGGAGGGGAGGCAGGAGCAAGTGAGGAAGTGATCTGCCCCACTGGACAGCAGAGGAAACTCAGGCACTGGGGTTCCCTGGCCTGGATCCTGGGCCTTCATTGCTCCATTCCAGCAGAGGTGCCCTGAGCTGGGTGCCTGGGACTACCCTCTGAGGACCCCTCAGCAGGGGATTTCCGGGGTGGCAAGGGTGAAAGGAAGGGAGAAGTGTCTCTTGCCAGGGACTCTCCCACTTGGTCAGGACATTGCCACCACCTCCTCCTCCTATCCCTCTTTACCCAGGACTCCTCCCCTCAGAAGCCTGTCTTCACCCTCCTCCATTTCCCAGAAGCTGTGTCCTGGGGTCCCAGTGGTCCCTAGACGCCCACCGACCACTGCTTTAGGTGCCTAGGCCCAGCCTGGTTGTGCAGAGGGACACAGACTATCACTTGTCCCCTCCCAGCCAGACCTGGGAGTGGAGGCCTCTGCATCTGCAGTGGGGGCTGGAGGATTAGAGTTTTTAATGAGGACCCAGACCAGGGTCTTAAGGGGTTAGAGAAGGGAGCTTTCATCCTGGCCTGGAGGGGGAGGGGAGGCCGGGGTCCCGTGCTAGGCTTCCCAAGCCCAGTCTTTCAGCACCTCCTCCCCACTCCAATGCCTTGGGGGAGGCCTGCTGATGGATCCTGCTGGGGTGTAGGTGGGAGGCCCCTCCTGTCCATGCCCCACCAGGATGCTGCAGCCAGGGCCTCCCTGAACCACACACTCAGGATCCCACTCACAGCTGGGGGTCTGGGAGCAAAGCTGTCCCTCCTTCCTGTCTTACACCATGTGCCCCTGCAGGCAGATTTCAGAGGTATCTTACCCTCTCTCCTGACCATGGGGAGTAAGGAGTAGGTCAGTAACCAACCTGGGGCTCCTATGCCCCCACCTAGTGAAAATGACCCATACCAGTGCTAAGAACTGTCCAGGTATTAACTCACATAATTCCTCTATGGGGAACTGAGGCCCAAAGAGGCCAATAACTGGCAGTCACACCCAGGGAGTCTGACTCTAGAGCTTGTAAATGTCTAGTTCAGTTATCTCTCCAGGTCACATCTTGGATTTGAGGCCTGAATCCTGAGGTTGGAGCTGAGTGAGTGTCTCTGGGGGTGCAGTAGTACAGGAGCTGGGGGTTGACCCAGGAGTGGGGAGTCTCCACCTGGTATGGGCACAGAGCTGGTCCCCAACCTGCCAGGACTATCCCAGTTCCCACCTAGAGGACACAGGGCTGGCAGGCAGACATGTGTCTATTTGCTTGTGTCCCTCCCACTGTGGCGGGATCACGTTGTAGGTGGAGCTGCCCTTGGGGTTGTCAGCTGAGCCTGGCCTCCACCATCCCAGCCCACTCCACAGGGATGCAAGGAGACACCAGGTGGCAGGAAGGCAGTGTCTCCCCAAGCCCAGAATCTCTCTGTGAACACTAACCAAGGCACACAGCCAAGTGATAAGGGCCATATCTTCTCACCATCATATCTCCTGCCCCCTGGCACAATGCCTGGCTATTGAAGACACTCAGTAACTGCTAAATGAATGACTAAGAAACATAAAGATCAATGGGGCATGGATCTGGCCTCCAAGAGGTGACACTCCAACAGGAGAGTCAGTCATGTAGACACTAACTGTAACACAAGGCAGAAAGAGTGCAGTAGGAACTCAGCTGAGGGAGAGATTAATTCCAGCTGTGGGACTAGGGAAGGCTTCCTGGAGGAGGCAGCATTTGAGCCATCTAATAATAATAGTGATGATGACGGTTTATACCTATTGGGTGCTATGTGTCTGGCATACTTCTCAGTGCTTTGCATATATTAACACATTCATTCTTCATATTACCACCAGATGTGGATACTATTAATATATCCATTTTACAGATGAGAAAACTGAGGCCCAAAGCCACATAGCTATAATAAATGTGCAGAGCCATAATTTGAGCCTGATTCTGGCATAGAGACAGGTATAGGAGAGTCCTATACAAGGGAACGGCAAAAAGTACAGTTTGGCTGGATGAGGAGGTTGCAAACTGGCAACCCGTGGACCACATCCTGTCCTCAGACATGTTCTGTCTGGCCCACCCACACTGGCCTGCACAGCGTCCTCAGAAAAGGTGCAGCCCATCACCACAGCCAGAAGGTAAACAACGGGCTGGGGGTGGGAGGATGGGCTTTGGAGTCTTAAATTCCAGAAATGCAACAACCATTGAGAAGTTGAGTAGCACACCTCCTCCCATCGCCCCTCCCTCATCCCCATCCTTTTCTGCCCCAGTCCACTTCCCTTGTCCCCAGTTACCTGTCTAGTTCCTGAAGACATTTAAGCTTGAGAACCTGGAGTCAAGCCCAGGGCACGGAAGGGAGCAGCAGCAGATAACCACGGGAAGGTACCTTGAGGTCTGAACACAAAGGGCCTTGAACACTGACCGGGTTAAAGAATAGGGGCTTCATGTCGGCAATAGCTCTGTAACTGCAGCCCCTCTAACAACCAGCAGTGTGGCAAGAAGGGCATGCATACACACACACACACACACACACACACCATACTCACAGACACACCACACACACACAGACACACCCCCCCACACACACAGGCACACACACACGGACACACACACAGACACACACACACAGACACCACACACACAGACACACACACACACACACAGACACCACACACACACACAGACACCACACACACAGACACACACACACACACAGACACCACACACACACACAGACACCACACACAGGCACACACACACACACAAACACACGCACAGACACCACACACACACACAGACACACACATACACAGACACCACACACAGACACACAGGCAACACACACACACAAATACACACAGACACCACACACACACTACAGACACACACACAGACACACACAGACACCACACACACCACACACACACCACACACACATACAGACACCACACATACACATAGATGCCACACATACAGACACATACAGAGACACACAGACACCATACACACACACACATACACAGACACCACACACACAGAGACACACACAGAGACACATACAGGCACTACACACACACACAGATGCCACACACACAAACATCACACACACAGACACCACACACACAGACACACACAGACACCACACACACACAGACACACACACACACACAGACACCACACGCACACACACACAGACACGCACAGACTCAGACACACACAGACACCACATACACCACACACACACACCACACACACACAGACACCACACATACACATAGATGCCACACATACACACACAGAGACACACACACACCATACGCACACACATACACAGACACCGTACACACACACACACACACAGAGACACCACACACACAGACACAGAGACACCACACACACAGACACACACACAGAGACACATAGAGACACCACACACACACACAGATGCCACACACACAGACACACAGACACCACACACACACAGACACACACACACAGACACACACAGACACCACACACACACACAGACACGCACAGACACCACACACAGAGACACCACACGCACACACACAGACACACACAGACACCACACACAACCACACACAGACATGCACAGACACCACACACAGAGACACCACACGCACACACACAGACACACACAGACACCACACACAACCACACACAGAGACACCACACGCACACAGACACACACACACAGACACCACACACACACACACACACACACACACACACACACAGGGGCTGAGATGGTCTAAACTGGTGTCAGCTGGATCCTGAGTCTCAGGAGAAATCTGGCACACGTCGTCACAACCCCAGCCTCCCTCTCACAACCCCGCCACTCCCAAGCCCAGCCTGCAGTGGGACCAGCTGTGGCCACATCAGCCCCCCCTCAGCAGGTTCTCTCTCTCTCTTTTTTTTTTCTCTCTCCTTTACGCAGAAGGGAGTCCCAGAGCCGGTTCCCTTGCCCAGAGATGTTCCCAGCCCCAGGAGCTCCCAACCCCTTTGCAGGCAGGCTGGCCAGAGAGAGAATTCCGGACAGGATTTAGGCCTGGAATTTCCCTCTGAATGGGCGGTGTCGATCAGGTGAGCCAGGTTACTGGGCTGGGGGCTGAGTGGAAAAATTTTATCTGTCCCAGCCCCTTCTCCCGATGACTCAGGCCCACAGTGGCAGTGAGTCTGGGGAGGGAACAAGATAGGAACCCACAAAAAAATTTTCCCTTGTCTCTCTGGCTCTGCCACTGCCCAGCTCCCCTCCCCCATTAAACACACGCCCCGCCTCACCACTCACTACAGCCACTGCCTGTACCTGGGCAATAGCCATGGAGCCCACACATCCCAGGCCCTTCCTAGCTCCCCTGGAGCAGGGCTGCTGGCCCACCGCCACTCGGGCCTTCCCCACGCCAGGCAGCCTGGATGGAGAAACGTGTCCCTGATGAAGGCCAGGGTGCACACTGGGGTAGAGTTGCCAAGTGTCACAAATGAAAATACAGGACACCCATGGGCCCATGCAATATTTGAGGCATACTTAATGCTAAACATTTATTTGTTGCTTATTCTTTCTATGCAGAAGGGAGTCCCAGAGCTGAGGACTCTGAAATTCATATTTAACTGAGAAGCCTGTATTTTATCTGGCAACCTCTTGTGAGGGGCAGGGGTGGGGGTGGGGAATACCTAAGGCACCCTCTACACCCAGGATCACCCACTGTGCAAGACCTTCCTGTGTCCCCACCGTGTCACCCTACAAGGCCTTTGGCCTCAGGGCCTCTCTCAGCCTTTCCAAGCCCTCAGGCACCAGACTCTCCGAAACAGAGAACCCTGGAACCCCAAACCAACACCAGACAGGGAGCCAGCAAGGATGTGGTGGAGGAATTTTGGGGGAGTGATTGTGCCTCAGGATACTCCATGCCCACAGCCTCCAGCTTCAGCTGGAAGGCCACAGGGGGGAAGGGGGCCCACAGCTCCCGGGGACCTCTTAGACATCCCCTGTCTTCTACTCTCTTAAGTTTCTACCCAAATCTGCCCCTCACCCACGGTCTGGATGAAAGTATGTCTCTTTCCCTCTCTTCTTTTGTACCCCACATCTCTCCCAAAATACTCTTGCCCATGACCTTGTCATCCTCATCTCAAAGCCCCAGGTGAGGGGCTTTGTTGAGAAAACAGGGAAGCAGGCAAGAATTGAGTTTCATCAGCCATTTCTTCCTTCACCAGATGAGCACCTCCCATGTGCAGGCACTCTGTTAGGCCCCAGGACAGCAGCACCCAAGGCCTCCAGGTCCTCACATCCTGGTGGGAGGCAGAGGACTTTCACCTAGCAGTGAGGGAGGGGCTGAGGCAGATGAGAGAAGGACAAAGGGCCATAGCTGCCTTTGGACTTGCAGATGCACCTGGCCAGCCACTGAGTCTAGGCTGCAGCCGTGGGGGGCTTCTCCCCCTCCTCCTGGGGTTTAAATTGGGGCGCTGTTGGCCCCAACTGTGGGCTGGCTGGCTCTAACAGTAAGCTCCCTGAGGGCAGGGCCACGGCCTGCCTGCCCCTGTGTCAGATGTTCTCTGGAGATTGAGGTGTTTTGACTCAGGATTGATTGACAATTGTCTTTGTGGCAGCAGCTGCCTCCGGCCTTGGGGTGAGGGATGGGTAGAAGTAAAGGACCATCTTGTCCCAGAGACCCACCCTCTCTTTCGTGGAGATTCCCACACCCACCTGCAGTGGAGAGGGCAGGGTGAGGACCCATTGTCCGGACGGAAAGACCAAATCCCAGTGACTCACCTAGACTCATGCAGCTCATGGGGGAAGGGTAGAACTAAGAGAACCTGGCAGGTTCAGAGCACCCCTCAGGGCTCCCACAGCCTCCCTACCTCCACCCACCTGCAGCATTGTCTGGTGGTGCTGTTTCAGGCAGCTCAGGCTGTTATAACCAAATACTACAGACTGGGTGGCTTACATAACGGACATTTATTTCTCATAGTTCTGGAGGCTGGGAAGTCCAAGATCAAGGTGCTCGTCCATTTGGTTTCTGATGAGGATTCTCTCCTCTTCCTGGCTTGCGGACAGCCACTTTCTCACTGTGTGCACATGGAGAGAGAGACACAGAGAGACAGAGACAGACAGCCAGAAAACTCTCTGGTATCTTCTTATAGGGGCACTTATCCCACCATGGGGACCCCACCCTCATGACTTCATCTAAACCCAATTACCTCCCAAAGGCCCATCTCCAAATACCATCACGCTGGAGTTTAGGGCTCCAACATATGAATTTGAGGGAATACAATTCAGTCCATGTCACTGGGCAAGAGGGAAGACTTTGGGACTGTGACCTTAGTAAGGCTCTTTTACTCTTTCAAGTAGATCAGTCATAAGTAAGGCTGGGCGCGGTGGCTGACGTCTGTAATCCCAGCACTTTGGGAGGCCAAGGCCAGCAGATCACCCAAGGTCAGGAGTTCAAGACCAGCCTGGCCAACATGGTGAAACCCCGCCTCTACTAAAAATACAAAAATTAGCTGGGTGTGGTGGCACACACCTGTAATCCCAGCTACTCAGGAGGCTGAGGCAGGAGAATCATCGCTTGAACCTGGGAGGCGGAGGTTGCAGTGAGCTGAGATCGTGCCACTGCACTCCAGCCTGGGCAACAGAGTGATACTCCATCTCAAAAAAACAGAAGTGAGAGAGGGAAGAGAAGGGTTTCCCTGACCTTTGGGACCCTTGAAAAGGGCCAGGGCAGGGCACACCACAGTCTGGACCCCCTGATGCCTGGGTTCTGGGTATGGCTCAGCAGGCCTTCCCCAACCTGCTTCGCTGGGAATCCTGACTTCTGACTCCATGCGTCCTGCCCAGGTTGTTGCCTCCATGTCTTTACACATCCTCCCACACGTTAAGTTTGCCTTGAACGATCAGGTGCTGACAAAAGTCAAATGTCAGGCTTGATGGTCCAATGGGCAGAGCACTGAGCTGTGAACCAAGCAGAGACAATCCGGCCACTGCCAAACCAGGCACTCCCCCACACAATTGCCTCTGGTCTCTTGGTCAACAGTGAGAATTATGTTGTTGAAACAGAGGCTCCCTGAACCTACTAGAAGTGAGGCTTCCCTCACTCCACCCCCAACTACCCCACCAGTAAACTTGGGCACTTCAGCAGGGAGAAACTGGGAGTGGGAGAGGAGAGAGAGGCTCCAAGCAGGCCCACAATATCAGAGCTCGAAGGAAGTATAGAGACCTACCAGACAGTAGACAGAGAGGGAAACTGAGGCTGTGAGGATAAAGGAAAGAAAAGGAGGCACCCAGAGCTCTGGGTTCTGGTCCTGGCTCAGCACTGTATGGCCCTGGGCTGGTACCTTTCCCTCTCTGTGCTCTGGGCCCCCTCCCAGAGCTTGGGAACCTTGCTGTCCCAAGGTTCTAATTGAAGCACCTCACCGGAGGAGCTCAGGCCCAATCAGTCAGCCGCAGGTGGACTCCTGATTTCCCCTCCAGGCCCCTGCCTTAGCCAGGTCCTGGGGACTTATGGCAGATGGGCTGGGGCAGGGGGAGGGGTGGGGAGAGGAGGAGGGGGAAGAGGTAGATGTCACACCAGGGAGGGGCAGCAGGGAAGGGAAACTGAGTGTGTCCCTGGCTTGCCCCAGCCTGTCCCTTACATCCGGGGAAGGGTGAGAGTGACTGTCAGCTGGGGAAGGGGGGCAAGAGGGGTAAGCTGGGGAAGGGCAGGGAACCCCCGTCTGGACTTGTTGGGGCAGCCGGATGTAGCTGTTTCCGGCTGATGAAAGGGCCCTGATTGATATGATAGCAGTGACTGACTCTAACCCCCAAATCCGAGTTCTTCCCATCCTCCCCAACGTGGGCACTCCCAAAGGCCCACTTTGGAGACAGGCAAAAGCCAGACAGAAGGGAGAAGAGTGGGGCTTCTCTTGCCACTGGGGACAACACCTCAAGGACAGGGTGGAGGGAAGCTTGTCTCATCTTTCCCACTCCAGCCCAGCAGGGACCCGGGCCAACTCGAAGTGTGGAAGGAGGGGGATTGAGCCAGGATCAGAGGACAGGGCCAGGGAAGAGGTGCAAAGGCCTTGCTCCCTCCTCTCCCCGTGTTGGACATTCAAATATACATGTACAGCCCCAAGGATGGCAAGGAGGAGAGCAGGGAGTGTCACTGAGCATTCATTTTACAACCTGTCTAGCCATTTGCCTTTTGCAGGCCCGTATAATAATAGCAAACATTGGCTGAATGTAGCAGGCATCCTTCTAAGTAAGACATTTAGTGCATGACCTTGCTGACTCCTCACCACAGCCCTACGAGGTAGGTGCCATCATCTCCCTTATTTTATGGATGAGGATATAGCAGCTCAGAGTGGTTAAGGAACTTAACCTTAGGGAGAGTGGAAATGTGAACCCAGACTACACTGCCTGGAGGGGGTTATCATGGGATAGGGGGGACAGAGCCAACTTGTAACCAACTTTTAAACAAATAATGACCTTACAAGCAGGAAGGTTTCAAAAAGAGATGTATGAGGTACAATGAGTCCCTGGAGGAGGGGCACAGTGGACAGGGGTTGAAGGGGAAAAGGAGAACCAGGAGAGTCTTCTAGGACAATAAACATTTAAATTGGATTTGGGAGGTTATGAGGTGTTTCCTAATTTAGGTTGTTTTATTTTCTTTTTCACTTTTTTTATTATGGTAAAATATGTATAACATAAATAGTTACCATTTTAACTATTTTAAATGTACAATTTAGTGGCGGTTTTTAATTTTGATGAAGTCCAATTTATCTATATTTTTCCTTTGTTGCCTGTGTTTTTGGTGTCATACTAAAGAAACCATTGCCAAATCCAAGGCCTTGAAGATTTTCCCCTGTTTTGTTTCATTTGTAGAGATGAGGTCCCACTATACTGCCCAGGCTAGTCTCAAACTCCGGGCTCAAGCAGTCCTCCCACCTCGGCCTCCCAAAATGCTGGGGTGACAGGCATGAGCCACCACACCTGGCTCACCTATGTTTTTTTCTAAGTGTTTTACAGTTTTAGCTCTTAAGTTTAGGTATTTGATCCATATCATCTGCAAACAGAGATCATTTTCTTTCTTTCTTTCCAATCTGGGTGCCTTTTATTTCTTGCCTAATTGCTCTGGCTAGAACTTCCATTACTATGTTGAATAGAAGTGACAAAAGCAGGCATTCTTATCTTGTCCTGATTGTAGGGGGAAAGCTTTCAATCTTTTGCCATTGAATATGATGTTAGCTGTGGGTTTTTCATATACAACTTTTTCATGTTAAGGAAGTTCTATTCCTAGTTTATTAAGTGTTTTTAATCAAGAAATTTTTGTATTTTCTCAAACGTTTTTTCTGCATCAACTGAAACAATTGTGTATGGTTCTTTTTTTCCTTCGTTCTATTAATGTGGAACATTATATTGACTGATTTTTGTATGTTAAACCATCCTTACATTATGGGGATAAATCCCACTTGGTCATGGTGTGTAATCCTTTTAATATGCTGCCAAATTTGGTTTGCCAGTTTTTTGCTGAGGATGTTTGCATCTCTACGCTTAAGGTATATTGGCCTACAGTTTTCTTGTAGTGTCTTTGTCTGGCTTGGTATCAGGGTAATGTTGGCATCACAGAATGAGTTGGAAAGGTTCCCTCCTCTTCAATGTTTTGGAAGAGTTTGAGAAGGATTGGTGTCAATTATTCTTTACATGTTAGGTAGAATTCACCAGTGATGACATCTAGTCCTGGACTCTTATTTGTTGGGAGGTTTTTGATTGCTGATTCAATCTCTTCACTTGTTACATCTCTATTCAAGTTTTCTATTTCCTTTTAAGTTGGTTTTGAAAGTTTGCGTTTCTAGGAATTTGTCCATTTCATCTAAGTCATCTAATTGGTTGGTGTGTAATTGTTCATAGTATTATCTTATAATCCTTTCTATTTCTATAAAATCAGTAGTAATGTCTCCACTTTCATATCTGATTTTAGTAGCTTGAGTCTTCTCTCTTTTTCCTAGTCAATCTAGCTAAAGGTTTGTCAATTTTGTTGACCTTTTCAAAGAACCAATGTTTAGTTTTGTTTATTTTTTCTATTGTTTTTCTATTATCTATTTTGTTTATCTCTGTTCTAAGTTTTATTATTTCCTTCCTTCTGCTAGTTTTAGGGTTAGTTTGCTTTCCTTTTTCTAGTTCCCTAAGGTCTACAGTTAAGTTCCTGATTTGAGATTTTTCTTCTTTTTAACGTGGGCATTTAGAGCCATAAATTTATCTCTGAGTACTACTTTTGATGTACGCCATTAGTTTTGGTATGTTGTGTTTTTGTTTCATTTTTCTCAAAGTGTTTTCTCATTTTCCTTGTGATTTCTTCTTGGACCCACTAGTTGTTTAAGAGTGTGTTGTTTGAATCCTACATAGTTCTAAAATTATTGTCTTCCTTCTGTTGTTGATTTCTAGTTGTATCCCTCTGTAATTGAAAATATATTATTTCAATCTTTTTAAACTTAATAAGATTTGTCTTGTGACCTAACATATGGTCCATCCTGGAGAATGTTCCACGCATACTTGAGAAGAATGCTTATTCTGCTGTTGTTGATTGAAGTGTTCTATATATTTCTGTTAGATATAACTGACTCATGGCATTGTTCAGTTGTCTATTTCTTTATTGATTTTCTGTCTGATTGCTCTATCCATTATTGAAAGTGAGGTGTTGAAGTCTCCAAGTATTATTTTAGAACTGTCTATTTCTGCCTTTAATTATGTCCATTTTTGCTTCATATATTTTGGGTTTAGGTATGTATATGTTTTTAGGTATGTATATGTTTGTAATTGTTATATCTTCTTGGTGGACTTTTTTGACTTAATATCTATTTTGTGTAGCAATAATATAGCTATCCCATCTCTTTTTTGATTACTATTTATTTGCATTGGATATCTTTTTCCATCCTTTTACTTTCAATCACTTTATGCTCTTATATCTAAAATGAGTCTCTTGTAGACAGTATATCATTTTTTATTCAGTCTGCCAATCTCTGCCTTTTAATAAAAGAATTTTACTCATTTATATTTAACGTAATTACTGATAAAGAATTATTTACTTCTTCCATTTAGTTATTTGTTTTTCTGTATGCTTGTGTGTTTTTGTTCCCCAATTCCTCCATTACTACCTTTTATGTATTTAGTTGATTTTTTTCTTTTTCTTTTTTTTTTTTTTTTTTTGAGACAGAGTCTCGCTCTGTTGCCTGGGTTGGAGTGCAGTGGCGCAATCTCGGCTCACTGCAAGCTCTGCCTCCCGGGTTCACGCCATTCTCCTGCCTCAGCCTCTCCGAGTAGCTGAGACTACAGGTGCCCACCACCACACCCAGCTAATTTCTTGTATTTTTAGTAGAGACGGGCTTCACTGTGGTCTCGATCTCCTGACCTCGTGATCCGCCCGCCTCGGCCTCCCAAAGTGCTGGGATTACAAGCGTGAGCCACCGCGCCTGGCCTAGTTGATTTTTTTCTAGTGTACCATTTTGATTCACTTCTCTTTCCTTTTTTGTATATTTTTTAGTCATTGTCTTAGTTACCTTGTGATTACAATTAACATCTTAACCTTATAACAACTTAGTTTTAATAATACCAACTTAGTTTCAATAGTATACAAATGTTCTGCTCCTTTTTTACAATTTTTTTATTATTTATTTATTTATTTATTTATTTATTTGACATGGAGTCTCACTCTGTCACCCAGGCTGGAGTGCAGTGGCATAATCTCAGCTCAATGCAACCTCCGCCTTCCAAGTTCAAGCGATTCTCCTGCCTCAGCCTCCCTAGTAGCTGGGATTACAGGCACTCACCACTATGCTCAAATTTTTGTATTTTTAGTAGAGATGGGGTTTCACCATGTTGGCCAGGCTAGTCTCAAACTCCTGACCTCAGGTGATCCACCCACCTTGGCCTCCCAAAGTGCTGGGATTACAGGCATAAGCCACTATACCTAGCCTACTTATTTATTTTTTTTAAAGACAGGGTCTCCCTCTGTCACCCAGGCTGGAGTGGTGGCACAATCACAGCTGAGGCCTCAACCTCCTAGGCTCAAGAGATTCTCCCACCTCAGCCTCCCAAGTGCCTAAGACTACAGGCATGCACCACCATGCCCAGCTAATTTTAAATTTGTTGTTGTTGTTGTTGTTGTTGTTGTTGAATGGGGTCTCACTATGTTATCCAGGCTGGTCTCAAACTCCTGGCCCCAACTGATCCTCATGCCTCAGCCTCCAAAGTGCTGAGATTACAGACATGAGCTACCGTGCCTGGCCTCTGCTCCTTTACCTATCCATTCCTCCCCCTTTATATTATTATTGTTACAGATTACATCTTTATACCTTGTGTGCCCATTAACATAGATTTATAATTATTATTTTACGCATTTGCCTTTTAAATCAGTTAATGACCTTATAATTGGCAAAGATTTCAAAGAAAGAGGTACAAGGTACGATGAGTCCTCGGAGGTGGGGCACTGTGGTTGGGGACTGGGAGGGAAGTAGGAAACCAGGAGAACCTTCCAGGAGAATAAACATTTGAATTGGAATTCAGTTTTTAAGAACAAAAAATTATTATGTACAACTACTTATTCACAGGAAAAGATACCCAAAATATTTTACTCAGGACAAAAAGTAGGTTACCATATAGGATGAATTATCTCATGTTTGCAAATATGTATGTATTTATACATATTTAAAGATATATGTGTATATATGCATAGAAAAACATTCATGATTTTAACCATAGTATTTTAACAGTGGTTATCTCCAGTTGTTGAAACTATGGGAAGAAGAAACATTTCCTTTTTTTCTAGTTTTTTCTACAGTGTTTGAATTATTTACAATGAGCGCTCTTCACTCTTACAACTGGGAAAAACAATAATGCCATTTTTGTTCTGAAGGGTAAAATCAATACGTGGGCATTCACTATGGAGACAAAGTTGGAAAGAACCTGCCAGGCAGAGGGAACAGCACAGGTAAGAGCAAAGAGGAATGAAAATAATACCCTATTACAGGAATTGCCAACCATGTGGCATGGCTGGAGGGCGTTGGTGGAGACTGAAAAAGAGTTGTTTCCACGGGCCACATTACCAATGCCTTTCATCTCATAAAAAGAGTTTAGAGTTGGTTCTTGGCACAAGGGCAGGAGAGTAACAAGTTTTGATTTACATATTCAGCAAATTAGTTAATGGGGTGGAGAGAAGCCCAGAGGCTGGGAGGCCAATGATTGAGGAAAAAGAAGCTGGGGCTGGAGCTGAGTCAAGTCTTAGAAGGTAGAAAAGAAAAATGGAAATAAGAGATAAGTGGAAGCCAAATTAGATAATAATTATCCCTAAGTGGGAAGTAAGTTTGTCTGTCTTACCAGGATTTCCAGGGTTGCAGCCCAGCCTGGCATATTAATGGCAGGAGGCCAGGTCTAGACATGGTCATGATCATGATGAAGATGATGGTGATTCATGATGAGGAGGAGGAAATTTCCATTAAAAGATCCCGGTAGCCCTTTATAGCTTACAAAGTCCTCTGACTTCCATGTCCCAGAACATCAAAATGTTATGTTCCTATTCTGCAAATGAAGGTCTGAGGCCTGGAGAGGTGATAGAACCAGAGCAAGACCCAAGCACAAAGCACCTTCCCCTAGGCACACAGATGGGCAGCTGCTGCTGTCCCCAGCAAGCCTGAGCGATGACTGTGTGTTCACTGGCTAGCTATGTGATCGTGGACAGACATTGCCTGTATCTGTGCCTCAGTTTCCTCTCTTATAAAATGAGAAAAATACTTCATGTAGTTGCTGAAAGGATGATGGGACTGAAAACAAGTAAAGAGCTTGGAGCAGAACCTGGCACATAGTATGTGCTCAATATATATGAGCCTTATTGTTTGTTCATTTGTTTGTTTGTTTTGAGACAAGGTCTCATTCTATCGCCCAGGCTGGAGTGCAGTGGCATGACCGTGGCTAACTGTAGCCTCAACCTCCCCAGGCTCAGCTTCCTGAGTAGCTGGGACTACAGGCACGTGCCACCGCATCTGGCTAATTTTTCTATCTTTTGTAGAGACAGGATTTCGCCATATTGCCCAGGCTGGCCTTATCTTAAACTCCTGGGCTCAAGCAATCCACCTGCCTTAGCCTCCCAAAGTGCTGGGATTACAGATGTAAGCCACTGTACCTGGCAGAGCTCTTACTATTTTTTACAATTATTATTAGTCTCTGCACAATACCCCACACAGATCATCTGGAAAGAATGACTGGGAAACCAGGCTTTAAGCGTTCACCAGACCCCTTCCTTACTTTCAGACCCTGACTCATGGAGAAAGGACCAAGGCTGGAATCTTTGGCCCTGGTCTGGTTCACCAGCGCTCTGAGGTCCTTTGCAGCACTCACCCTTTCCAACCATTTCCATGCTCCTTTGTGCTCATGTGTGCATTCATTTATTCATTCATTCATTCATTCTGCAAACATATCATATTCTAGTCTGGGCCCATCCTAGGGTCTGGGACTACAAAGAAAATCATGGCCCGGGCCTTTCTTCCAAGGCCTCACTCACTCATTCATTCATCAAACACTTACTAGGGGCCTCCTCTGGGCCCACACATACACATTCTGTTTCTATCTTCTCTTGCCTTTGGACATGAAATAATTATTCAAGGAGTCATTTCCCAGAGATTATTTTGTTTCCAATCTTTTTCTCATGCTTTCCGCCCTGTGTACCCACTCTGTGCACACACCAAATCACACAGAGAAACCAAAACAGAGATCCAGAAAGAATATTCTCCCACATCTCCTGTGGCTAAAGACTTTCCACTAGTTCCCAGAGTCTGGAAGGAAGAGCAACAGCAACCAAGCCCTCTGGAATTTTTTTCCATTCATTCATTCATTTATTCACTCAACAAACAGTTTACTGAGCACTGTATCTGTGCCAGGCCCCGTGCTGGGAAGCGTGGGGGTAACAGAAATGAATAATCACAGAGTGCACCCTTGAGGAGTCTCCATTCAGTGGGCCAGTGGCTCATTCTTTCCACAAATATTCACTGAGCTTCTCTAAAGCATCAGTTAAGTTTTGGGAATGTGAACAAGAAAGATGAAGGCCCCGCCCTCAAGGAGCTTGCTATCTATGAGGCGATGTCTCGTGCTGTCTATGAGACAGAGGATGGGCAAGCAAACACATCGATAGACCACTGTTTTTCCAAGCAAGGCTCTGGAGAAAATGAAACAGGGTGATAGGACAGTGACTGAGGTTAGACAACACAAGTGAATTAAATTTGAGCAGGGCGCTTGCCTTCTCTGGGCTTCAGTTTCCTCAAGGAGAACAATCATATTCATCTCCGCCGTGGGAAGGAAATGAGTTAGTATATGTGAAGCCTGGAACATAGTGAGCACTATGTAAGTGTCATCAATTATTTATTTTTCCCAGGGAAGGGGAGGGTGGAATGGAGGAGTCTCACTCTGTCACCCAGGCTGGAGTGCAGTGGCATGATCGCGGCTCACTGCAGGCTCACTGACTGGGCTCAAGCGATCCTCCCACCTCAGCCTTCTGAGTAGCTGGGACTACAGGTGTGCACCACCACACCTGGCTAGTTTGTTTATTTTTTGTAGAGATAGGGGTTTCATTATGTTGCCCAGGCTGGTCTCAAACTCCTGGACTCAAGCAATCCTCCCGCCTTGGCCTCCCAAAGTGCATCATTTGTTATTTTTAAGTAGATGCATAAGCAGATCATCAAAACATTAGGTGGTTAGTGCAGAATAAAGCAATTTAGATCCAGGGCATCCTGGGAGCACTGGAGAGGAGCCCCAAGGCGCCAGGTACAGCCCAGCCAGGGAAGAGAGTCAGGACACTGGACATAGATGCCCTCCTTGCATCACCTAACCCTACATCCCTGGAACCCACTGGCCATCCCCAAGGATGTTGCCTTTCTGAAGTGCTGGAGCAAGTGGAGAGGGGCAGAAGAAATGCATGTGCCCCACCTCCCTGCGGACGAGAGGGGAGAGAGGGTACACAGGGGGCCACAGGCAGGCAGAATAGGGCCTGCTTTCATGCGCCACCTCCTCCCAGGCCCCCGGCTCTCCAAAGTGCCTGCCGCTCTGTCTGGTGATAGAAATGCTGGGGGGTTGGGAGGAGGGCGGGTACCCTAACACTCAATCCACACGGAGCAGAATGAAGGGGCAACTCCCCTTCATGAAGTTCTTTCCTAGACCCTAGAGTTCAAGAGTTCAGGACTCCTGTTCACAGGAGCAAACTATCTTTCCACCACTCTCAGCGGGGACTATCACTGCCCCCACCTCTTAGATGAGTACACGGAGGCTGAGAAGGGACACTGATCTTTCTCAGTCACTCAGTTCAGAAGTGGCAGCGGAAAGTCAGCATCTGGGCTGGTACAAAGTGGCCACTCTTCTTCTGCCTCCCCATTCTGCTTCTCCCAATTTGGGGTGCCCAGGAAAGCCTATTATGTAAGGAGGGTGGGGCTGTGAGACTCAGGGAGGGTGGGGGGAGTGAGAGGCAGATATTGCTGAGCAAAATGGCCTGGATCTGTGGTGAGGGCTCCAGGATTGTTGGAGAGAGCAGGGTGCAGAACTGGGTGGGGGGTTACAGCCAGGAAGAGATGGAACCACAGGGAGGAAGCTCCGCCTGCCCCCCACCCTCATCACAATAGGCATCCTGGCAAACAGGATGAGGAAGGGGCAAGGCCCCAACCCCTCCTCCACAGTATCACCTGGCCAGGCAGCCCCATTCCCAGCCCTGCTCCCACAGGGACCAGGATGTGGGCAACCAGGGATAGACAAGCCCTGACGCAGACAACTCTGCGACCCCCATGCCTGGCCTCCGCAGCCACAAGCCAAATACTCTTTGTGGTTTGGGCACCGGCCAAGCGCCCACACCCCAGCTCACGGGACCACAACTTCCCTGTTGCATCAGGTTACTGAGCGCGTGCACACGCCCCAGAGCCTGTTACACAACTGTGATGCGCGCACACAGCACCCACGCACCCTGGGTGGCTCCACAGTCCCACAGAAGAAACCACAGCCTTGCTCGGAGTGCACAGGGCCCTCTCCAGCCTCTTGGCATTGAGAGCTGGGGATGGGGGCTAGGGGGAGGAGGGTGCCTGGTCTGGGGCCAGGATCTGTGAGCTCCACCACTGGCTCATTGTGAAACACCAGTCGGTCATGGCCCCTCTCTGAGCCTGTTTCCCCACCTAGAAAGGAAGCTCACCTTCCACCCTGATGATCTACATACCCAATTACCCTCCGCGCCCCTCAACACCCTCCAAACCACCACCACCATCTCCCTTCCTCTAGGAATGTCAGCAAGAGAGGGAAGCAAGAATCTGCACAGAGAGGAGACGGAGGGGTGGATGAGATGACTTCTAAAAGGGCCCTTTCCTCATGGGGCTTCTCCCCAGTAGAAGTGGGTGTGCCTTGAGGGGAGCCCCATCATCACCCTTTCTCTAGGAAGATGGAGGACAGTGGCCAGAGCTCTTTTGAGAAGGGACTAAGGAGCAGGAGGCGGGGGATGGGTAACTTTCTTCTTTGTAGTTTTTTCCCCCACTTTTCTACAACAGACATGTGTCACACACTACTTGCAATGGGTGGAGGAGGGAGTGTGTTGGGAGGGCAGGGCAAATGCTCTTGGGAAGGTTAATGTATCAAGCACACCCCCTTTCCCACCCTTAAGCCAGCGTTTCCCTAACTATGTTGTGGTAAAAGGGCTCAAATAAGCACAGGAAACCTGAGTTAAACGCAGTCTAACAGGTTTGCTTGACTGCAGGACTTCTCTGAGCCTCTAACATGCTAATCTGGGCCACAACCCTCAGAGAGGAGGGACGAGACAAAGAAACGCATTTAATCTCAGAGCTCTTTATAGGGGAGCATCTCACGATGCACTTACTAGGCACTGCTGGAACTCAGAGTCCCGCCAGGCCCACACCCCATTGGTGAAAAGCCTCCACAGAGGAGAGACAGCCTAGGCCCGGGAGGACACCAAGGGCAGATGCCCTAGGCAGCCGCTTCCCACTGCGTGAGCCCAGTCCCAATCCCTCTGCCCAGAACTGCTCCAAGACCTGTATCCCAGTTATGAAGGCAGGTAATAATGTGGGAGGGCCCATGGGTGGCCCTGCCGCTTCCCTGAAGTTACTTAGATCTGCAGTGACCCCTGCTGGCTCTAGCCAAAATCACCCCTCCCCTTACTCCACCTTTCTCCTTGCCAATAATCCCTGGCCCTCCAGCCTCTTCCCCATTAGCCTTGACCCAGCCCCATCAGGACCCACCGTGACCACACCCAAACACCAGATCCCTTACTCTTTCCTTCATGCCTGGGGTTGGAATCTGGCCAGGCTTTGACTGAGCAACATGTTAGTGAGTTCTGAGGCCTGTGCTGGGGAGGCCCTGATGGCATGAGGAAGAGGGCTCCAAGGACAGCCTGACCCCTTATTAAGGGCACAGTCACCCGCATGGAAGTTCAAGACCACTATCGTAACAGCAAACATTCATTGGCTTTTTCAGGAACAGAGCTGAATCCTTTATGTCGAGTATTCCATTTAATTCTCATAAGAATTCTACAGGCACTGTTCCTGCATTGACCCAGTTTTCCAATGAGAAACTGAGGCTCAGAAGTTTAAAAATTACCAAATGGCAAAGCTCAGATTCAAATCTGGATTTCTGGATTTGAGCCCACCCGTTCCTTCCCTGTGCTATTCTGCTGTTCTTGCTTCTGCCCACCCCTCAATCCAATTAGTGTTCAAGTGTAGTTTTGTCTGCCCAGTGCCCATGGTTTGGGGGAAGATGACTCAAGTGACCTTGCCTCATGTCCTCCAAGCATGGCCTTGTGAGCAGACCTAGCCAGTCATTATACTCTTCCCCCTAGTCAACGGGAATACAGATTGGGTTTTCATCCCCCAGACCCATGCTTTCTTCTGATAATAGTCTCTTGATTTCCTCTGGGCAATCCCTACACTCTCAGTAAAAGTGGCTTGGATGGAAATGACTCCATCTCCCTATCTCCGTGGGAAGATTTGGACCACTAAAGCACAGAAAAAAAAAAAAAAAAAGTCCTATCCATAGTGATTGGTTCAGGAAGGACATATAACCAAACCAGGCCCATCAGAGTCAATCCTGGAATTTTACTGCAGCCACTGGGAAGAAGAATGGCTTTCTGTTCTCTCCGAAGTTACTAAACGGGTACATATATTCCAAGAGTTTCCAGGAGTACTGCCTAAGGAGAACATGCACCAGAAGGAAGCCCACACAGAGGAGAGCAGAGACCAAGCCCTGCAGACATCGTCCGGGCTGTGCCAAAGACAGACTCACCCCTGGACTTCTCAGTGATATAAGCCAATAAATTACTTTTTTTTGTTGTTTTTGTCTTAAGCAAGTATGAGTTGGGTTCCTGTCCTTTGAAACAAAGATCTATCAAAGCCTCCCCCCATTATTCCTCATTGTTAACAGCTGTGTTTCCTTCTTGCCCTTTTTCTCCCATGCTTATACAGACATACTGGACACTTTCTAAACAAAAATTGACGCCACTGGCTACTCCTTGCTTCAAGATATACTCTTTCGCTTATTTTTGTAAAACCTAGCTCCCGGTTTTCGGCTCTCTTCCTGCCCCTCTGAAGTCCTGTCCATCTTATTTTCCTTCACTGGCTCCTCTTTGTTTGCGAGTAACAGAAACCACCTCTGGCACTTATAAGAAAAAAATGAAAAACAAAAGAATTAACTGGAAAAATATTAAGGAGCTAGGTCAGAGAATCGACTGGGAGTCTGGAGTACCTCGCTTGGAAACCAGGCGGAAGTGACTTGGCTGAACTCCAAAGGCCCCTTCCATCCTAGTGTCAGGATGCTCAAGATGCCCAGACCCAAGAGTCTGACCAGCTGAGTTTAGGTCTGATGGCTGCCCCTCGGCTGCCCCATGGAGGTGAAAGGGAGGGCCTGGTGCAATGAGTCTCCAGGGATCCTTCCAACTCTAGAGTAGGAAAGCAGATCATTTGGTTTTTCATCCCACGAGATGGAGGAGAGACAATGCCCCAAAAGGGAAACTCAAAATGAGGGTGAACATATTCCCAGCGTTCTCAAGGTTGTGCCCTAGGCTTTTTCTCTCCTCTCCACTGCTCCCTGGGCCTTCTCATTCCTCTCTTTGATGGCTGCAGCTGCCACCAATATGCCTACAATGCCCAGGATAGACCTCTACCCCAGACCTGTCTCTTGAGTCCAGACCCATATATCCATGAGCCTCTCTACACGGATGGCTCACAGGCCCTTCAACTCAATGCATTCAAACTTAACTCTTCCTGGTCAGCAAACCTGCTCCTTCTTTGAGGTCCCTTAGCTTAGCAAATGCAACCGCCAGCCACTCCACTGATCACAGCAGAACCTGGGATCCTTGAGTCATTCCCAGTATCCCTCACCCCAGCAGTCTCAACTCTAGTACTCCCATCTTCACCTGGATAGTTCCTTGTGGCATAAAAGTCTAGCCATCTCCCTTTCTTCTTTAGTAATAGGTCCATGGCTGCCCAAAATAAAGACAAATTCCCTGGCATCCTTTGCAGCTAGGAGAATCACGTGACTGAGCTCTGGCCAAAAGTCTGTGAGTAGAAATGGTGTGTGCCACCTACAAAGATGTGTCCTTAAAGGCAGGAGAATATCCTTGTCTTCTCTCTCTCCTTTTTCCTTCCTGCTGACTGGACTGCGAACATAATGGCTGGAGCTGGAAAAGCCATTCTGGACTGAGATGTGAGAATGTGAGAATGTGAGAATGGTGGAGCCATGGATTTAACTAGAGGGAGCCTGGAACCTGTGATGACTGTGGAGATTCTCCATCACCCCTGGACCACCCAGCTCTGGGCTTCACTTATGGAAGAAAATTAAACTTCTGTCTTGTTTAAACCACTCTTATTTGGGGGGTTTTCTGTCACTTACAGCTGAAGCTAATCCTGACACATTGCTGTCATCCCAGTAAACTTCAGCTTGAATGTCACTTCCTCCGAGAAGTCTTCCTGGATCACACAGATGCAGGCAGGTCCAATTGTGATAAACTGTCATATCATAGCAACTTATCCTGTACTTCCCTTCACCGCTTCTCAGATTTGTATTGAAATCTTTTTTTTTTTTTTTTTTTTTTGAGACAGAGTCTTGCTCTGTCACACAGGCTGGAGTGCAGTGGCACAATCTTGGCTCACTGCAACTTCTGCCTCCTGGGTTCAAATGATTCTCCTGCTTCAGCCTCCCTAGTAGCTGGGACTACAGGCATGCGCCACCACACCTGACTAATTTTTTGCATTTTTAGTAGAGATGGGGTTTTGCCATGTTGGCCAGCCTGGTCTCGAACTCCTGACCTCGTGATCCGCCCGCCTCGGCCTCGCAAAGTGCTGAGATTACAGATGTGAGCCACCGTGCCCGGCCTGAAATCATTTTTCATATAAAAATTGGTTTATTATCTTTGTCTCCAATGGCACACAATTTCCAAGAGGGCAGGAACTGAGGCTGCCTTTTTACTGCTGAAGTCCCAGTGTCTGGAATATGGTAGTCACTCAATAAACCTTGTTGGTGAATGAATGAATGAACTTAATATTTTAGATGAGATTATCCCCCATTTCACAGGTCAAGTTACTACAGTCACTTTTCATAAGACATGAACCCGACCAGACCTACCACCTCAGACTCACCAGCTTTTCTGAGTGAGCCTCACTCCCCACATGGAAATTTGTCCTCCACTACCTTCATCTCAGCTCTGTGGCTCTGTGCTCCCCTTTTTCTTAAAATTCTGGGATCATCTGCTTATCAAACTCAAGTTGGCCTTAACAGACTCTAGGGTTCCAGCTCAGCAAACAGGCTATTGTCCTGCTTGAAGTCACCTCCAGCAAGGGGAAAGATAGTACCGCCAGCCTCTTTCCACTCAAGCAGCCTAGGTAGTCATCACCAAAAAGGGATCTCAGGACCAGTCGCACTCCTCCCAGGGCCTGCTGGCTCCAGCTCCCACTCTTGCTGCCTGCTCTGGTGCCCCCAGAACTTCCCTGGCCTTTGGGCCCTAAAGAATCCCTCCCCTGCCCTCTGCCCTCTGCCCTCTGCCTTTGATGATCCTCCAAGTGGTGAAGCATGGAGGGCAGGGAATGTGGGATGGGTTAGGGTTAATTCCCACTGGGCTGTGAGCACCTGAGGGCAGGAATCAAGCTTTTTCCATCCCTGTCTTCCTACACCTGGTACAGTGCCTGGCACATAGTAGGCTCAGAAAATGTGGCTGGATAAAAAGCAAGGCCATCTAAGGCATGGCTAGGAGAGGAAGAAAGGGCGGGATGGGGTGAGGAGGATAATCAGAGATGCTTGCTGCCCACTGGGTGCTCTGAAAGGAGGGTAAAGGGGGTAAGGATCTGCCTACTTCTATCACCACTTGTGTGGGGAGGGGCCCAGTCAGGAGATGCCAGAGGAGTCCAGGGTTGGTGGGAACTGGATCCCGGCAGACCCTTTCCCCACCCTACTGCCAGGCAGGGATCTGTGGGTGGGTGAGCATGTTTGGCTGTTGTCTCTGATCTGTGCTGCTGCCGCTCCTCTTGCTGGAGCACAAGCAAAGAGGTGGCTGCCATGGGGCCATGTGAGAGCTGTCCGGACACCCAGGGGTCCTCCGGGTCATTGGGCTCCACCCTCCAACTCCCATCTCCCCGCCATTCCCAGGGCCCAGGCTGGCCCCACAAACAGGAACAGCTCCAAGCTGGGGTAGTTCAGCTCCAGATGTCAGGCCGGGAGGGCTTTCAGGGATCCCTGGGTCAGTCCAATGCTGGCACACTGGGCAGATGGGGAAACTGAGGCCAGAGAGAGCAAGAATTTGCCCTCAGCCATAGAGCAAGGTTAGAGGCACAAGGCTCCAAGGCTCCAAAGCTCCTGGCTCCCATTTCTGTGCTGTTTGCCATACCAGGTAGGGACCCTGGGGAAGAAGGGGTGGGCAGGTTTGGAGTGGGAACTCAAAAAATCCACCCCACTCCACCCTAGAGTAAAGAGCATGAGCTCTGAAGCCAGAAGAGCTGGACACAAATTCTAGCTCCACCTCCCATCATTGTAACCTTCAGCAAATGTCTTTAGCTGTCTATGCCTCCGTTTCCTTAACTGTGAAATACATATAACAGTAATTGTAATAACCTCATAGTGATATTGGGAGGACTAAATGAGTGGACACATATAAAGTGCCTGGACAGGGCTCCATATGTAGTAAATGCTCAGTAAACACTAGCTGTCACTATCTTATGGTCCTCAAAATGTCTCCGTGTCCTGTCGAAATCCAAAGTCTTTCCTAAGCCAGCAAAAGGCCTTCCCCCAGGAATGATCGTAGTGAGAGGTGGCTCAGCCACAGCCATTTCCCGGGGTGTGGGTGGAAGCCAGGGCCCTTCCCCAGTGCTCTCACTGACTCCACCCTCCAATCTCCTGTCTCAGGGACTCAGTGGCCGCTTGGCCCCTCCAGTCGCCAGCCTGTCTGCCGGGCTCTTACGCCTGATGCAGAGATAAACACATCCCACGATAGTATTGTTTCCCATTTCCCGCAGCTCTCAAGTGAGATCTTAGAGGGTGGGATTAGCTGGGCATTTGGGCAGTTTAGAGGTTTGGAAGGGTTGAGAGAGGCTGTTCCCAGAGCTGGCCAGTCCCCAGTCTCTAAAGGCAGTGGAGGTGGCCAGGTGTGCAGGGAAGAGGTGAGGGGAGTGGCTGGGGCCCGAGTCTCTGGAACATTCTGCCACCATCTCTCTACACCGCACACAGGCATATTGAGCCTAACAAGGAGAAAGAGAGGAGAAATAGGACACCCTTCTCCACAGTCAATTCTCTCCCTGCACCCAGATCAGAGCCTCTGGCCCCTGTATTCCCTCAGGTGGCTGATCCAACTAGCAAGATGTCACCAGGGAATGGGAAACCCAGAGCCCTTGGCAGAGAGAGCCCGCAGCGCCCAGAACCCAGGCCCGGGGCAAGCTGGGCAGGCCAGAGGGAGGGCAGTCTGGGGAGATGGAGTGTCCAGGCTCATGCTTACTTCATTGTTATGGGTAGAGTCAGCCAGGGGAGAGAGGCCTTCCTCTCCCAGCCAGGGCGCGCCTCTCCTTTCCACCCCACTCCCCAGTACTCCCAGTACAGCCACTCTCATGACCTCACTGCCACGGCCAGGCCAGGCCAGGCAGGTGGCCAGGAGCCAGGGACCCGCCAAAATCCACATCCCCCAGAGACCATCATGAGCCAGGCAGGGGCAGGATATGTTGCTAGAATAGCCTCCACCCACCCAAACCAACGCCCGTGAAGACAGCCTGTCCTACCAAGTGTTTACTCCAGCCAGGCAGACTCACCTCCCTCTCAACAAGGCTGAACCTAGGGCAGTCCTTCACTGTGGACCCTGCCTGTCAGCCAGACACATCCCAACTCCTCCTCCCCTGCTAAATCCTGCTTGGCTGTCCTGTACTTCCCTGAGTGACTTACCTGCCTCTCACCTCTCCACCATTTTGCAATGATGGCAGTGGGGGTGGAGGGGTAGAGGGGTTGTGATGGAGATGGTGACATGGACACAGAAATACTGGTCATGACAGCCATTATAGCAGTTTCAGGGTGGTGATGGTAACAGCGAAGGGGATGATGGTGAAGGTGATGGCCGTGGTGATGGAGGTGGCAATGATGGAGACAGCAATGGTGGTGGAGGGAGTGATGTGATTGTCATAGTGGGAATGAGGTGAGTAGGGATGCCTCCCTCTGTAGGGCGCAGGAGCATGAAGAGACCATTAGTCATGTCACTGAGGCCTACAGGAACATCGTGGTGAGTCGAGATTTTCCAGGGCATCCAGCACAGCAGGCCCCCAGAGCAGTGGGGGTCATGGCCTCTTCCCCAGTTTCCCAGTAAAGCATCCTTATGTCCCCCTCTCGGACTCCTGGAGACCCCTCCAACTTGAAGCAAGTGTCATCTGCCCTGGAATCTACTGAGGCCACCCTTGAAAGAAGGTGGACAGAGGCCAGGCTTGGGAGACAGAGGATCCTGGGTTGGAATCCTAACTAAATGCAGTTCACTTGGGTCTGAACCTCACTGTAAAATGGGAACCATAATTCTCTGTGGCAAGGTCATTGTGAGGATAGAGATAAATATCTTTAAAAGTGCCTGGCACAGAAGAGTGGCAAGATAAATGGTCAATATTTTGCATCCTGTTTTCCAAGGCTTTCTTATGAAGCCTCCACCTACCCACTCCCCCCACCCCCACCCTCCTCCATATGCCTCCCTGTCTTCATTTTCTAGAGCTGCTGTAACAAATGACCACAAACTTAGTGGCTTAAAACAACAGAAATTTATTTTCTCACAGTTCTGGGAGCCAGAAGTCTGAAATTGAGATGCCAGCAGGGCCAAGCTCCTGTCCAGCTTCTGGTGGCTCAAACATTCCTTGGCTGTGGGCTCCAGTCTCTGCCACCACCTTCACATGGGTCTTCACACGGCCCTCCCCACCACGTCTCTGTGTTTTTATTTGTTTCTTAGAAGGACGCTTTCACTGGATTTGGGGCCCACACTAATCCAGCATGATCTCATCTCAATCCTCACCTTCATTACCTCTGCAAAGATCTTATTTCCAAATAAGGTCACATGCTCAGGTTCCAGGTGGGCATAAACTTTGGGGGTCTCTTATTCAATCCACTACATTGCCCCAACCTCAGAGTGAGCCAAACGTAATTCCCCAGACTCCCTATTACCTGGCACAGCCATGGCCCCTGCCCAAGCCTGCTTCCAGACCCCCACCCCTCCGCCCCTGCACGTCCCAGGTCCCATGGCCCTGCGCCTGGGTTCCCCAGTGCCATGCGTGCATGCCTGTGTGCATGTGCACAGATTCCCCCTTCACTTGGCGGTGAGAAAGGGGGATTCTAGGCTTCAGCAGGAGCCTGCAGGGGCCTCTCTGCTCGGAAATGCTTCTTCCTCTCCCCCTGGCAGCTGTTCGGCTTGGCGGGGGCCCATCTGGCAGGCTCAGCAGCCAAGGAGCCCTAGGGGGCAGTGGGAGGGAATGGTGAGGGGCAGGCAGCTCCGTGGTCCTCAGGCCCAGGCCCTGGGAGCTGGGCCAATGGTGGGCCTCCCTGCTGGCTGGCTCCAGCCCCTTCGCTCTTGGTTCTCCTCCTCCCTGGTCTCCCCTCCTCCCCATCCCATAAAGGGGAATTCTGGAGACCCTCCACCATCCTGCACTAGCCAAGGAGAAGACGTGCAGAAGGGGAGCAGCAACTGGCAAAGAAACACACCCAGGGAAAGGGCAGTCAGTGGCTCCTGAGGATCCGCTCATGGGGGCTCTGGACACTCTTTGAGGGCACCCTAGGACAACCTGGACTTCTCCCAACCTCTGATATTCTGTCCTCTGCTCCTTCCATGTTCTGAAATTTCCTGTCCCTGGTGTCCCCTCTAGGGCAATTGTCTTCTTCCAGGGCCCCTCTGAACCCCCAAGCTGCTGCCTACTTTTCTGGGTCAGGCCTGTCTGCAGTAAGCAGGACAGAAAATGATGCCCTCAGCCCCTAGCAGGTCCTACAACCTCTTTCTGCTAATGGAAAAATGGTAAAAACACACACACACATACACACACACACACACACACACACAGGGAGGGGCACAGGATAATGAGCCTGGGCTTTAGGGTTCATTTGGCCTGGGTTCAAGTTGCAACCCTGCACTTGACACCTGTGTGATCCTGGACAGGTAACTTAGCCTCTCTGAGCCTTGATATAGCCTCATAAAAGTAAGACTACTCATAGCTACCTTCCAGGGTTGCAAGGATAAAATTGCGTAGCCTCTGAAATAAGGCAGGTATTCTCTAAATGACAATAACTTCCTACGTGCCAGGCCCTGCATTAAGCACTTTGCATAGATTATCTCATTTAATACTAATAATAACTTATGAAATAGAAAGTATTTCATGGCTAAGGAAGCTGAGCAGTTTGCTTTGGGTCCCAGAACTGGTGAGAAGTTGAGCTGAGATTTGATTCTAAGCACTGTGAATGCAAACCCCACACTCGAAACTACCATGCTCTTTTGCCTATGCCACTGGCAGTGTAGACACGGTAGATGGTGTTAGTATTAATACCACAGAGAGCAGCTGGGCTGCAGGGGTTTTCCCGGGGCCCCTGCAGGTGCAGCTTGGAGGTCTACCTTCCCCTGCACACAGATTTGCATGCAGCTTGAAAGTCGGGATCTGCCTGGCTGCCTTGGTAATTCTGGAGTCCCGGACACGAGGGCCAACCCATCCCAGTCACAGGAGACCACTGTAACTGAAGCTCCCAAGGCTCTCGTGCCTTGGCACATCTGGAAGCTATTAGCCTCCTTTCTATCACCTACCCCCTCAGCCCCGCCCCCCAGCCAGCTGTTCACAGTGGCTAATTCTGGGAAGTGCCCCTCAGCCAGTGGCTGCCTGCAGGGGATGGGGGAGGGGGGTTCCTCACCAACCCGTCCATGGGGTGGAGGGGAGGTGGGCAGGCAGCAGAGGGTTAATCTGAGTAACCACAGCTGCTGGTCTCCTCCTCCCCCAGCCCACAGATAGATAGCCAGTGGGGTTACTGCTGGTTGAGTAATGAGGAGGGAAGAGAGAGGGAGGAGGCAGGGGTGAGTGTGGAGGGAGACCAAGGAGCAAAAACTGAGAAAATGTTTCTGCTGGCAAAGATCTTTAAAAGGTCATCTGATATTGTCCATCCCCCTGTTTCCTGGGGGTCACGGTGACCTCATGGTGTAGTGGAAAGAGGGCAGTCTTTGTAGTTGAGCAAAGCTGGGTCACAATCCTGACTCCATCGCAGTCAGTCTGTACAACCTTGAGCAAGGTCCTTACCCTCTCCAGGCCTAAGCAGCCTCATTTGTGCAATGGGAGAACAGCACCCCTCTGGCAAGGCTGCCAAGAGAGTTCTGGGAGATACAGTCTGGTCCGTGCCCCAAAACATTTGCTCCCTCATCTCTAACAGCGGCAAGAAGCTTCGAGAGAGGTCTTCCCTTGGCTCCACTACCTGCCCCACTTTCTGGGATCTCACTGTCTAGATCCTGAATCCAGCACACCCATCTTACTGTGAGGCCTGATCTCAAAGCCATGCCCTGCCTAGAGCCTTGACTTGCCCTCCTCTCTGCCCAGCGCTGCCCTCCTCACTTTCTAAACTTGCTGAAGACCCCCACCACCGGCACTGACAGCTCCCACTGGCTCCAGTTGTCCCAAACCTCCCTCCACTCCTTAGTACCTGTGTCATTCAGGTTATCTGACATCTCTGAACTCAGTTATCCTGGGGGTTAAATGTCGCTGCTGCAAAAATGCCTCCTTATACACTACCGCATGTAATCTTCATAGCAATTCTTGAAAATAAGATTTAACCACCATTTTGTATATCGAGAGGGAAGAACAGATGCTAACTTTTTTTTGTTTTTCAGATTTGAGACAGGATGTCGCTCTGTCACCAAGGCTACAGTGCAGTGGTGCAATCTGCTCACTGCAACCTTCACCTCCTGGGCTCAAACAATCCTCCCATCTCAGCCTCCCAAGTAGCTGGGACTACAGGTGCATGCCACCACACCCAGCTTTTTTTTTTTTTTTGGAGGTGAAGTTTCATTCTTGTTGCCTAGGCTGGAGTGCAGTGGTGTAATCTTGGCTCACTGCAACCTCCACCTCCCAGGTTCAAGTGATTCTCCTGCCTCAGCCTCCTGAATAGCTGCAATTGCAGGCACCCACCACCAAGTCCAGCTAATTTTTGTATTTTTAGTAGAGACGGGTTTCCACCATGTTGGCCAGGCTGGTCTCGAACTCCTGACCTCAGGTGATCCACCCACCCCAGCTTCCCAAAGTGCTGGGATTATAGGCGTGAGCCATGGCACCTGGCCGATGCTAACATTTATTAAAGACTTGCTGCACACCAAGCCATGGACTGGGCCTCAGAGAAAAGCTGAGGAAATCCTGGATTTTCCCCGTAGAAGACTTTAATAATTGAAGAATTTTAATAAGTGAAGAACTGGTTAGTATCTCCTACTGGTGCTACGCAAAGGGCCTGTGTCCCCAGGCAACCAGACAGCCTCCCCCTCATTTTCCTGGCTGGGACACAGAGAACAGCTGCTGAGCCCTAACCCAAGGGGCTGTTCCGTCACCTGCAATTGGGTGGCCCCTACACCCCCTTTCACAAGTCATTCCCCTTCCTGTTGCCCGATAAGCTCTAGTCCCTCTGGAGCAATGAAATCACATCCCACATGCTCCTAGCCTCCATTCTTAGCCTTTCCTTGAATCCACACCCCCTTAACCCATTTGATGACTGATCTGCAGGAGGCAGTCCAGGGTAGTTCTTTGCCATTTTCTAACCACTGTCCACTGAGTGCTGCTTCTGTGCCAGGCACTGTCTACTCTCTCTTTTGTTTGTTTGTTTTAGTTGTTGTTTTTTGTTTTTGTGAGACAGAGTCTTGCTCTATCACCCAGGCTGGGGCGCAATGGTGCAATCTCGGCTCACTACAGCCTCCACCTCCCAGTTTCAAGTGATCCTCCTGCCTCAGCCCCCTGAGTAGCTGGGATTACAGGCATGTGCCACCATGCCCAGCTAATTTTTGTATTTTTAGTAGAGATAGGATTTCGCCATGTTGGTCAGGCTGGTCTCAAACTTCTGACGTCAGGTGATCTGCCTGCCTCAGCCTCCCAAAGTGCTGGGATTACAGGCATGAGCCACCTGTCCAGCCTCTACTATCTGACTGAACACTACACACACACACACACACACACACACACACACACACAGTAACCCCAAAATGAGTATTATTATGTCAATCTTACAAATGAGGACACCAAGCCTCAGAAGCGGCCCACCCCAAATCCTGCCCAGTCCTAGTCCATGGGAACAGCACCCACCTGCCTTGGCAAGGGCATAGCAGCAGCCTTGCTCAAGTGGTAAGTTCACCCAGATCAAAGGAATCCAGACTTGAATAGTCAGCCATCTAGGCATCAGCCCACCAGCCCATCTCAGACTCAACATGGCCAAAACCAAACCTCTGATCTTTTCCTTCAAACATGCTTCATCCACAGCTTCCCTATCTCCACTAATAGCAACTCTATCCTTCCAACAGCTCAGGCCAGCAATCTTGGATCTGCCTTTGACACCTCTCCCTCTCACCTTCAACTATCAGGAAATCTTGTTGGCTCAAACCTTGAAATATATTCAGGACCCACCACTCCCAGCCACCTCCACCACTTGCACCAAGCTACCAGCCCCTCTCTCTTGGACTACTTCAGTCTTCCTGCAGGTTTCCCTCCTGCCCTGGGACGCTACAGTCTACTCTCCACTTCGTAACCAGAGTTCTATTTGACTCCTTTTAAGCCAACCACATCCCTCCTCTGCCCAACCCACCCCAGTGACTCCCTTCCCACTCACAGGAAAAGCCAGGACCTCACAACGGCCTTCAGAACCATACCATCTGACCTCAGCCCCCTTCCTCTCCACCCCCTACTCTCCTCGGTCCCTCTGCTCCAGCCACACTGGCCTCAAACACTCAAGGCACGCTCCTGCCTCACGGCCTTTGCTCCAGCTGTTTTCTTTGCCTTGAATGCTCTTCCCCAAAATATCCTCATGGCTCACTTCCTCATATCCCTTTAGCTTTTGATCCTAAATCTCTCTACCCTTACCACACTATTTATTTCTGTAACCACACTTCCCTTGACACTCTGTCTTCTCTCCTTATCTTATTCAACTCTTATTTTCTAAAGCCTTTATCAGCCTCTAATATACCCTGTAATTTACTTATTTTTATGCGTTCCTCTTTATCTCCTCTCTCACCCACTAGAATGTCAAATCTATGTGGGCAGGCAAATCTGTGCTGTTCACTGCAGTATCCCAAATACCTGGAATTATGCTTGACACATTGTAGGTGTTTAATAAACATTTTTTTGAAAGAATGAGGCAACTGAGCTGGTATGTATCCTGAGGATGCATTTGGGAAAGCACAAGTGAATTCGTTCTTTCACTAAACATTTTTGGAGGGCTCTCTTCTGTGTCAGGCCCTGTACTGAGCCCAGGAGAATGATTAGGAGTAGATGTGGTCCCTTCTCCCGAGACTCGTCAGCCAAAAGAGGACACAAGCGCCACCTCCAGCAAGGGATGAGGGGCCAGCCAACTTAATGCAGTCATCATTGAGCACACAGCATATGGGAGGCCCCTTGCTGAGAGACCATTTTTGCCTTGCCCTTAAAATAGGTTTCACATTTGAAAACGCCTTCACAGCCATATCTCCTGGGACCCTCACCATCACCTCCCAGACATTAGTCTCCCTCCCTTCCTCCTCCTTTCCTTCCACCCTCCCTTCCTCCCTCCCTCCATTTCTTCTCTCCTTTCAGAAAACTCACTGGACACCTGCTCCATTCACAGCCCAGCAAGGTGGAGGTTATAAGGTACCAATATGGCCGGGTAAGATGGCTCATGCCTGTAATCCCAGCACTTTGGGAGGCCAAGGCAGGCAGATCACCTGAGGTCAGGAGTTCGAGACCAGCCTGGCCAACATGGTGAAACCCTGTCTCTACTAAATATACAAAAATTAGCCGGGCGTGGTGGTGGGTACCTGTAATCCCAGCTACTTGGGAGGCTGAGGCAGGAGAGTCATTTAGAACCTGGGAGGTGGGGGTTGCAGTGAGCCAAGATCACACCACTGCACTCCAGCCTGGGCAACAAGAGTGAAACTCCATCTCAAAAAAAAAAAAAAAGAGGTACCAATGTGCTTCCAGAGTCCAAGGGGATTAAAAACTGCAGCCTTGATTTCAATAACAAAACCAAGCTGTTAGATAAGGAACAGAGCGAGCTTTAGGCCCAGAGAGCAGGCAGGCTGAGTCAAAGATACAGGGAGCTCTTGTGGAGGAAGTACGGAGATCTGAGCCAGATCTTTTTTTTTTTTTAAGGGAATTTTCAGATATTCCAAGGTAGAAAAGAGGAAGAAAAAGGACGCCAGGTGGAAGGACCGGCTTGAACAAAGGCTTGGAGAGAATGAACCCAGCATGAAGGGCACCAATCTTGTTGGAACAGGAAGGTCATTTGAAGGGTGACGGGATGCAAGGAGCACCTGCAAGTAACAAGTGTGAAGGTCAACAGCTGGACCTCGCAGCTGTACTGGCCACAGGGACACCAGGCAGTGTAGCAAGCACTGGCTCTGGACTCACATAGACCTGGGTTCAAATCCTGGCTAAGTCTTTTGGGCAAGTCACTTTCTCTTGGCCTTGGATTTCTCACCTCTAAAAGAGTGAAAATAATCCCCAGCTCACAGAGTGTTTGGGAGGATTAAATGAGATGATATATATGAAAAGCTCTTGCATCGTACCTCATAGACATTCTTTTCCTAATGTTTACTGATTCTGAGAAAATGAAGGCAGTGGGTGTGAACCACTCATTCAAGTGGTTTAGTCACGGAAGGAGGGAAACATATTGCACAATGTCCAGAAAGTGCAGACCAGGGTCAAGGGAGGCTCTTTCTAAGTTGAGGAGACCTGTGGGTGTTTTAAAGCTGAGCAGAATGGGCGCTGCCAAAAGATGGGCTGGTGAGGAAAATGCTCTAAAACAGATTGTGTGGCAGTTGCACAAGTCTGTGAATACACTAAAACGACTGAATTGTACACTTTCAGTGGGTGAGTTGGGAGATACGTGAATTATATCTCAATAAGCTGTTTAAAAATAAAAAAGACAGGCTGGATAAACTACAAGTTCCCTTGGGAGTCAGGAAGGAGAGGGGGAAGAGGGGAAGGAGGGGGAGGAGGGGGAGGAGGGAGACTCGGGTGAGGGCCAGACAGAGAATAGATGATGATGTAGCTTTCATCCAAGACACAGAATGGTAGGCTGGTGGCCTCACTCATTGGTCCCACAAACTTGATGAGTGCCTACTACGTGCCAGGCCCTGTGCCAAAAAGACTGAGTTGCCCTAGAGTTGCCCACAGCCCCCAGGCCAGCCCAATATGAGCAGAGCTATGCAGAGCTATGGGCAGTAAAGAGTGTGGGAAGTGGCCACGCACAGTGGTAATCCCAGCACTTTGGGAGGCCGAGGTGGGCGGATCTCCTGAGGTCAGGAGTTTGAGACCAGCCTGGCCAACATGATGAAACCTGTCTCTACTAAAAATACAAAAATTAGCAGGGCATGGTGGTGGGCGCCTGTAATCCCAGCTACTCGGGAAGCTGAGGCAGGAGAATCACTTGAACCTGGGAGGCGGAGATTGCAGTGAGCCAAGATCGCGCCATTGCACTCCAGCCTATGGGACAAGAGCGAGACTCCGTCTCAAAAAAAAAAAAAAAGTGTGGTGAGCGCCCAGGCAGGAAGGGAGGAGCTGTCACCCTGCTCCATCCCTGGGTCTTTACCTGTGCAGTGGGTGTGGCCTCTGGGTCTGAGACAGACCCACGGGGTGATCAGACCTGCAGCAAGAGTAGTTGAAAGTGCCCTATCCTTGGAAGAGGTCAGAAAGAGTCCTGAAGTCATCCCTACCAAGTCTCTATCATTAGACCTCAGCAGGAGACGCTGAGAGCATTTACGGAGTCCTCACTGTGTACACAGTTCTACCCTGCATGTGGTTTCTTTGTGTTTCTTGAGTAAATGCTCCCCCTGCTGCCCCAGAAACACTGTGGGTGGGCCCTGCTTATCTGGTAAAGTGATGCTGCTGATGACAGGTGGGGAGAGAGGAACTAATGGGCCTGGAGACAGGGCAAGGAGCCAGTTCAGGCCACAGAAACACCACCGAGGGGACAAACCACAGTTGGAGAGAGTATTGAGAGAGTCAACATCGGGGGCTGCAAGACACATCCCAGACCCACCTGTAATATCAGAGGGTCTGCATGTCTGCAGGCACCAGGCTGCCCCACCACTCTTCTGGAGGAATCACAGCCATTCTCTTCATCCCCAGAGCCACATCCCTGCTGACTCCTGCCCCTGCCTCGCTGTGGCCCCTCCAAGCCCATCAGGCAAACTGAGGCAGTGTGTTGGAGGGAGGCCCTAAAGGGGTCCTGGGTTCTAGCCCTGGCTCTGCCACCAAGGAGCTGAGTGACATCCCCCTGGGCTCAGTCTCCTCAGCAGTGTAGAGAGGTGGAATGCATGAGGGGTAAGAGCATAGGCCCCAGACAGGCTCCTGGGGTTTCAGTCCCAGCGCCTTGCGTACCGGCTTTGTGAACCTGGCTGTATCTTCTTTGCATCTCGGTTTCTTCAAATAGTGTGAGGATTAAACGAGTTAATAGACAAAAAGCACTTGGAATGCTACAGATCATGCAAGGCTCAATAAATTTTAACTCTATATTATTATGACTCTAAGGAGGAGTACTCAGTGGTCTCTGAGGCCCCTTCCAGCTGTGGCATTCTATGACCTTGAATTCTGCCTGTACTATTATCTTTGTCTGAATTTCTAATTAGGCACCACATGTTGCCATTATTTAAGCAACCCGGGCATCTCCAATCTGGATGACTTCTTGACCTTGGGCCTCCTTGACTTACCCTTTCCTGTAACATCCAGTAGGAAGGCTGATGCCCCCACCCACAGACCGTGGAAGGTGCCAAGCCCTTCTCAGCGCCTCTGAGGGCTAAACCTGGGGATTCTCCCAAGCCTTTCCTCACGGAAGCCCTCTGCTTTATGGCAATCTGCCCCTAAGCCCACATCTATGCGTCAGACTTTCCTGAAGGTTCACTGTAGGGTGGGAAACCGCAGCACAGAGCAGGAAGCAAGTTCAACACCAAGGTGAAACAACAGGAGTCCGGGTAAATAAACTCTGGTGCATCTACAGAGTGGAACACCGTGCAGCTGTAAAGAATCACAATAATGAGGGGACAGGTGGCACTGGGAAGATGGTAGCTGGGTTCAAAACCACGGAACCTCTGGTATATTACAGGAGATTTCTGAAAGAGATCTGCCTTCCTGATGAAAGAGAACTTGGTGAATTCAGAACCACAACTGTCAACACAGGTTCAATTAGTACTGCAGTCGGTTCTCCTTTAGTGAAGCTGGGAAATACTACAGTAATGTGTAAGGTTAAAGCAGAGTTTGCAGCACCATCTACGGATGCTTCCATAAAGGATCTGTGGCTCCCACTGGGGCTCTTCCACCCTTGTGTTCCATTGAGATTTCAGTCTGGACCTCCTAGAGAAGAGACCCAAGCCGCCAGCCAGATCACTGAAGATATCACTGAAAATTCACAGATAATTCAGAAAGGGAATTTATGCATTTCTCCAGGAAAGCGTGCTTGAATTCTATGCTATGATCTCATTTGCCTCTCTCATTTGCCTATTATGGAAACATTTTGGATGCCTGCACATTTGCTTTGTAAGCAGCTTTTTAAGATGTACAGTTGCCTGAAGTTGCTAGAAAGAGACTATTTTAGCAGAAGTTAAGAAGAGAAGTTATTTGAATACTAGAACTTACCCAGCTGCAACTTCCTTTGCCATGTTTGATGACACTTTGATCATAGCTGACCTGACTGGAGAGGAGGAACATCTGGCAACTGGAATCTTAGTAATGGAAGAGGAAGCAGGCTCTGGTGTCCTCACCAAGCAGGTAAAAGTGGGCTGACTGGAGCTAGACACCAGGACTAGATGAACCGAGCTCTTACAAGACACAAAGAAATTTAAAATGCAATGGATGAACTAAATAGTATGAAACCCGAAGAAATGACCACCACGTTTTCAAACAGATTTGTAAAAATTGTATTCGTTACACTGTGCACAAAACTTTTACACTAATTAGCTGGGCGTGATGGTGCACGCCTGTAGTCCCAGCTACTCAGGAGGCTGGGGCGGGAGGGTTGCCTGAGCCCAGGAGGCAGAGGTTGCGGTAAGCCAAGATCTGCACTCTGAGACCCCATCTCAAAAAAAAGAAAAAAAAAAGAAAATGTTATACTCAAGAAATATCAAACTACATTCTTCTGAAATATAGTTCTAGTATTTCTAGATGTTTCTGGTATTTATGGTCACTTCACACATATATTATGTACAGTGAAACCATTTTTTTTTCCTTTTCTTTCTGAGGCAGGGTCTTGCTCTGTCACCCAGGCTGGAGAGCAATGGCTTAGGCAAACCAACCCTAGTATGTTAAACCATTTCCCTGTTATCGTTTAAAAACCATAGGATTGTGCTTCTCTATAAAGTGTGTACATTCAGCGGTGTAAAATACTGACATATTAAAAAACAAAAACAGAGGCCGGGTGCAGTGGCTCATGCCTGTAATCCCAGCACTTTGGGAGGCCGAGGCAGGCAGATCACCTGCGGTCAGGAGTTTGAGACCAATCTGGCCAACATGGTGAAACCTCGTCTCTACTAAAAATACAAAAATTAGCCAGGCATGGTGGCAGTGCGCCCGTAATCCCAGCTACTCAGGAGGCTGAGGCAGGAGAATTACTTGAACCCGGGAGGTGGAAAAGGTTGCAGTGAGCTGAGATCATGTCATTGCACTCCAACCTGGATAACAGAGCGAGAATCCATCTCAAAAAAAAAAACAGAAAAAATAACGAGGAAGCTCTTGCTGCTCATGGTATGCTCACTAAGTAAATATAGTGCCAAGCAAATGCTGAGTAAATACAACGCTAGGTGCAGAATACTGTGAATGGCATATTTACCAAAGAAAGGGGGAGGGTGTGGGAGTGGGGGAAGTGAAAACATGTTGATATACATTTGCTGCGTATACCTAGAATATCTCTGGGAAACCACGTAAGAATCTGGTGAGGGGAGAAGGGGAGGGAGACTTTTCATTATATATACTTTCACACTCTTAAAATTTTAAAAGGCCAGGCGCAGTGGCTCACGCCTGTAATCCCAGCACTTTGGGAGGCCAAGGTGGGCGGATCACGAGGTCAGGAGTTCGAGACCAGCCTGACCAACATAGTGAAACCCTGCCTCTAGTAAAAATACAAAAATTAGCCGGGCGTGGTGGTGCGTGCCTGTAATCCCAGCTACTCAGGAGGCTGAAGCAGGAGAATCGCTTGAACCCGGGAGGCAGAGGTTGGAGTGAGCCGAGATCATGCCACTGCACTCCAGCCTGGGCAACAGAGTGAGACTACATCTCAAAAAAAAAAAAATTAAAATATGAAAATATACCACTACAAACAAAAATACTTTTTAAAAATCAAGATGAGGCTCAATTCTGCCTGGAGATTTCTGTGATGGTCGTCCTCACCCACTGGCCCTCTTCCGAGGGCCCCATCTCCACTCCTCTCTGGCCAGTTGTCTCAGAGATAGATGCCAGCTTCCTCATATCTTATGCAAAATTATCACTGTCTTGACTTCATCTTCACATAGTCAAGCCATGCCCTTTTCGCACAAAGGGCCCATTGCTGTGATTTCCCCACAAAAGAATCATTTCCCCAAGAGGAACCATGCCATGTCCCTAGAAAGCAGAAAGAGTTACAGTATCCTTTGTATTAAACAGCCCTGAAGTGTTTCTGCCAGGTCTGTTTCCATGCTTGCCTCTTCCAGCCTGGATTGTGGGTCTTGAGAGCAAAAACCTGTTTTATGCATCTCTGGGTCCCCGGCTTCATAGGTGGTTCCAAATGCACCACGTCCCTTCTTCAACACCTGGCACAGCATGGTTCACACAGACGACCCCTAGTAAATGTTTACCAGGTTGAGTCGCTTTGGTGAGGTGTGTGGACATGGAGAGATAAGACAGAGGGTGGAAGTTGGGCCAGATCTGGAGCACAGCCAGAGGGTAATTAATAAAAACAGCTCACATTTATTGAGCATTTTACTACTTGCCAGGTGCTCCTCTCAATGCCTTTCTGCATTAGCTCATATAATCTTCACAACAACCCTACCAAGCAAGTTCTATTATTATCCCCATTGTACAGATGAGGAAACTGAGGCACAGAGCAACTAAGAAACAGTGTGTTGTTCAAATACTGTCATGTTCTATGGGTGCCATGATGTATCTGTGGCTAGGAAGTAGTTTTCTAGAACGTGGCCTTAAATTAGACTCACTTGGGGATCTTCTAAAACTCCTGATGCTCAGGCCACAAACTACACCAATTAAATCAGCATCTCTGGAGGATGAAATTGTCAATGGTAGTTTTTAAAGCTCCCCGAAAGATTCCAAAGCGCAACTGAATTTGAGAACTAGGGATCTGGGCCAAATCCTTTATAATTAACGCACACGGAGATGTCACGGCGCAGAGAGAAGTGATTGCACAGGGGCACACAGCAGGGCAGTGGCTGAACCTCTGTCCTCCAGTGCCCAAGGTGGGTCTTCTTCTGCGCCCCCAGCCCCTTCCTCCATGTTGCTGTAGGCACTGAGCTGGCAGGCTGCTAGGCCCACATGGATCTTAGAGGTCTTGGCTCAAGGCTGGCTTGGAGGAAGATCCCCAGGACAGGCTAACAGATCCCCCTCATCCCAACATGCCCCCATTTAAGCAGCTCCAGAGGCTGGATGCCTTAGGGCAGAGCCCAACCTGGAAATTCTCCAGGCTTGGACACCACCCTGGATTTAACTAGAGCTCAGGGAGACTCAGGATGGGTGGGGCTTGGGGCAAAACTTCACGGGAGTTGTGCCACAGTCACAGGCAAAAGAGCCGGGGCAGGCGCAGAGGCTAATTTCCCTGACCCCGCCCTGTGTACTCCCCTCCTCCTCTCCCCACCCTCTGATGACGCACTGACCCCTGCCCTCCCCTTCAGTTCCCTCACCCCTGATTGGGAGGTGACGGGAATTCATTTCTGGCGGCCTGAGGGCCGTCAGCAACTTGTTTTCATTCTAGGGTCTGGCTGGTCCAGATAGGTCCATCCGGGCCCTATGTCACACAGGGGACACACACACACACACACACACACTCACACACACTCACACACACCCCAAACAGAACCTCTGGAGAAAAAGAAGGGAGGCACTCCAGGGGTTCTGAGTCACGGGATTTAGGGCATTCGTAGCCAAATGCCACTCTTGGGAAAGCGGTGGAGCAGTTCACAGGGAAAGTCAAAGAGGCTGGACAGGGAACCAGTTCTCCTGTAGTCTTCCTCCCCTCTCCTCTAGCTCAGTGGTTCTCAACCCTGGCTGCACATAGAACCATTTAAGGAGCTTTTAAAAAATGCTGCTGCCTGGGCTCCAGCCCTGAGAGAGTTCAATTCAACTGTTCTGTTTAACTCCAGGGAGAGGCCAGGGCATCATCTTTTAGTTCCCTGGTTGATGCTGATGAGCAGCCAGGAAAGAGAGCCCTTGCTGATGGAAATATCCAGGCAGGATGGATTCACTCCCAATCTCACTGGGCAGATGGTCAGGGGAAGAGTCTGCCCTTTCTGTTGGAGAGGGGAGGGAGGCGTTGCAGACAATATGCCCCAAGACCCCATCTTCATGTCCACCATCAACACAATGCAGTAAAAGGGTGGTTAAAGAACAGGAGCAGGTGCTCATTCTGGCTCTCCCCTTTCGTCACCTTGGACAAATTACTTGGCTTGTCAGAGCCTCAATTTCTTCATTCATAAAATGGAGAGAATAGTTGCCACCTAGGAGGTACTCGTGACAATTAAGTGATTAAGTCTACACAGTCCTGAGCACATAATAAGCAATCAATAAAAAGTAGGCTTTAATTGTAAAAAAATGAAAGCCGGTTTGCACACCTATGTTCATAGCAGCTTATTCACAACAGCTAAAAGGCAGAAGCAACCCAAGTGCACATAAGCAAAATGTGGTTCATACATGCAATGGAATAGAACCTTAAAAAGGAAGGGAATGGCCAGGCACCGTGGCTCACACCTGTAATCCCAGCATTTTGGGAGGCCAAGGTGGGCGGATCACCTGAGCTCAGGAATTTGAGACCAGCCTAGGCAACTTGGCGAAACCCCATCTCTACAAAAAAATACAAAAAGTAACCAGGCATGGTGGCACATGCCTGTAGTCCCAGCTACTTGGGGGGCTGAGGCGGGAGGATCACTTGAAACTGGGAGGTGGAGGCTACAGTGAGCGAGATCATGCCACTGCACTCCATCCAGCCTGGGGGACAAAGTGAGACCCTGCCTCAGAAAAAAAAAAAAAGGAAGCGAATTCTGACACTTGCTGCAACATGGATGAACCTGAGGACATCATGCTAAGTGAAATAAACCAGTCACAAAAAGACAAATACTGTGTGATTCCACTTATATGAGGCACCTGGAGTCATCAAATCCAGAGACAAAGTGAAAGGGTGGTGCCAGGGGAAGCGGAAGAAGAGGGAATGGGGAATTCGTGTAAATTAATGCAGAGTTTCAGTTTTATAAGATGAACAGAATTCTGGAGATAGAAGGTGGGGATGGTTGCCCAACAATATGAATTTTTTGTTTGTTTGTTTGTTTTGTTTTTTTGAGATGAAGTCTCACTGTGTCACCCAGGCTGAAGTGCAGTGGCACCATCTCAGCTCGCTGCAACCTCTGCCTCCCGGGTTCAAGCAATTCTCCTGCCTCAGCCTCCTGAGTAGCTGGGATTACAAGCACTCACCACCACGCCCAGCTAATTTTTTTTTTTTTAGACGGATTCTTGCTCTGTTGCCAGGCTGGAGTGCAGTGGCGCAATCTTGGCTAACTGCAACCTCCACCTCCTGGTTTCAAGCAATTCTCCGGCCTCAGCCTCCTGAGTAGCTGGGATTACGGGCGCGTGCCACCACACCCAGCTAATTTTTGTATTTTTAGTAGAGACAGAGTTTCACCATGTTGGCCAGGATGGTCTCGATCTCTTGACCTTGTGATCGTCCTGCCTCATTCTCTCAAAGTGCTGGAATTAAAGGCATGAGCTACTGCACCCAGCCAATTTTTTGTATTTTTAGTGGAGACAGGATTTCACCATGTTGGTCAGGCTGGTCTCGAACTCCTGACCTCAGGTGATCTGCCCACCTTGGCCTCCCAAAGTGCTGGGATTACAGGCGTGAGCCACAGCGCCCGGCCATATGAATGTATTTAATACTACTAGAGCTATACACTTAAAAATAGTTAAGATGGGCTGGGCGCGGTGGCTCATGCCTGTAATCCCAACACTTTGGGAGGCCGAGGCGGGCAGATCACCTGAGGTCGGGAGTTCAAGGCCAGCCTGACCACCATAGGGAAACCCCATCTCTATTAAAAATACAAAAAATTAGCCAGGCGTGGTGGTGCATGCCTGTAATCCCAGCTACTTGGAAGGCTGAGTTAGGAGAATCGCTTGAACCGGGGAGACGGAGGTTGCAGTGAGCCAAGATTGTGCCATTGCACTCCAGCCTAGGCAACAAGAGTGAAACTCCATCTCAAAAAAAAAAAGTTAAGGTGGTAAAATTTATGTTATGCATATTTTACCACAATTTTTAAATTGGAGAAAGAAATAAAATAAATAAAAGACAAAATTAGCAACCCAGCTGCCCTGAGTGACTGTGTACTCCTAGAAAAGAGTGGACATATGGCCCTGGCTTCAGGCCTCCCCTTCTGAGATAGATACCAGGGGACAGATGCTCAATGAATGAATGAACTCAGGATTTATACTGATAATAAACAGGAAATAATAGATCGGTTTAAATATTTACACGGTGTGCAGACTTCAGGGCAAGGACATTACCAGGGAGGGGAGGGGGGGTCAGACAGAAGACACAAAGAGAATGTAAATGTTAGTGGAACATGGGGGCTGAAGCCACCCAGACGTGTGTTTCAAGTGCACTCAGGAAGAGAGGAACAACTGCAGGAGGGGAAAACCCCTGCCCAGGCCCAGGGAGTCTGCCAGAAGCCTGGGCCACCCCGTTCCTTCCTTCCAGGGGAGATCCTTGTTTACCTTGCGAGGCTGGAAGATAATGTAATCAAATTATGACTCATTATTCTAAATGACCGTCTCCAGTGGAGAAGGCAGGCAGGGAGGCCGGGAAGGGGATACAAGTTGTTTTCCAGGACTTTATTTGCTCATTCTCCAGCTCTCTCTGTCCCCAAGCCCTTTCCTCTCTTTCGGCCTCCCCCTGTCCTGGCCCCTCCCTCCCTCTTTCCCCACTCTGCTATTTCCCCACCATCTGCTCCTTGGGCATACCCAGGATTGAGGGAGCAGAGCAGGTTCTTCTCAGTCTCGGCAGGTGACAATGAATAGGACAACAGGAATATCCTGCCCCCCAAGAAACCCCTTCCTCCCAACCCGACAGCAAATGCAATATCTCTATTTGGGATTGAGGTCAGGTCATTTGATTGAATAGGACTCTGTCTCTGACTTGCTGAGTCACTTTGGGCAAATCATTTGTCCTCTCTGGAGCTAGTGCGAGTAGGGGGGTTCATTCCAGAAAGAGGAACCCCCTCTGCCTGCCCTTTCCTGCCTTCCAGAACTGGTGTAAGAATGAGGGGCCATCCCACCCATCAGAGACCCTCAGATCTCAGAGACTCAGGGGCCTGAGGCAGATGAAATACACAGGTTTTCAGCAACATTCCATCACCTCAGACACACCCCTGGTATCTAAGGTGATGGAATGGCCCTGAGCTCTGGACCCCGACAGAGATCTGGGGACCAACCTAGCCTGGAAGCAGTGAGCTGGATACCTACCTAATAGTCCATGTTCCCCCATCCCCCTCCCTGCATTCATTCAAACCTGCATGCAGTTTCTGAGAGGAAGGCAGCAGGGCACAAGTTCCTTTAAAAGGTCAGATGGGAAAAAAAAAAAAGGGCAAAGAAATATTCTCTCTCTCCCTCCGTTCTTGCCAGCTGCCTCCCAATGACCCAGTAGGAGTAAGCAGAGAGGCCGGCTCCACTTCCTCCCCTGGGTTCTCACGTTCCGTGACCTGGCAGCTCCTAGTGACAAATGCATCAGAAAATCTTCTCTGGATAGCTGCTCATAGAGCTAAAAAAAAAAAAAAAAAAAAAGTCTTCTCTGGGGTCAAAAGGAAACTGTAAGCAAAGGGAAAAACATGGCATTTTTCCAAATATCAAGTTATGACAGCCCTCTCTCTCTCTCTCTCACACACACAAACACACACACACACACGCACACACAAGCTGTCTGTGGAGCACATACCACGTGGGCATGAGTACCCATGTCCCAGGCAAAATCTAGTTTATATTATTTTAATATGAATACCCTCAACTTTAATAAATTCACCCTGAAACCATCAGATCCAAAGTTCACTCAGATATTTCCTCAAGTCATGAACAGTATTAATGAAGGAGTGTTGTGACTGCCCCTGTCCTGTCTGCCCTGCAGCCTTCTCACACCCTGCACCCCCTGCCACCCCCACCTAAGCACAGTCTTCCTGGAGGACCACAGTGGCGCTGGCAGCAATGGCAGGGGCAGGGTGAGAAAGGGAGGAGAAAGCTGCATTCCCCTGGCTCCCACCTCCCACTCTGTGCCCGCCCAGCCCCAGAGATGGAGACGCTAAGAAAGTACTTTAGCTCTCCAGTGACAGAGTCATAAAGTTGGAAGCTGGCTCACAGCCTCCTTTACCCAGGCTTTCACTCTACACTGAGGTCACTCTAGCCCAGAGCAGTCCGGGGATGAGCCCGGGGTGCCACCGCCCATCAGAGACAGACCCAGTGCGAGAAGCAGGTCCCCTACCCTCCTCATCAGCAGGGACGCCCCAGGCCTCTTCAGCCATCTCTTTTCTCCCTCTCCTGCCACCACTCTGTGATGCTTCCGTACCCCCAGGCCTTCCCAGGATTTCAAGGAAAGCCATTCCGAGCAGTGGCATTCACCAGGGGCCCGTGCCAGCTGATTCCTAAGGTGGTCCCCCTCTCACCTACATGCCTGTCCCTGGCCTGGGGCCAGGTGATCTCCTGGCCTTCTGATGATGCCCACAGCACCCTCCAGGTGGGGCTGGGAATTTATGGGAGGACCTGGGGATTTCCTCAGGATTCAAATCAGGCCTTTTGATGGAGGTCCTGCCAATCCTGCTGCCAGATCAGGGCCCACCTTCAGCCCATCCCACTGGCTGACTCCCAGGACACCATTTCTTGCAAGAAGAGAAACTGAGGCTCAGCGAGGTAAATGGACTGGCCCAATCTGACCCAGCTGGTCAGCAACAACTCCAGGGCCTCCAGGCCTTCCACTTCCATATGCCTGCCCAGAATAAAGGCTATTCCCAGAAGCCCTGGCAGCTCAGCATAGCCATACAAATAAGTTCTGGTAAATGGATAGAAGTCATAGTGGGTACAACTTCTAGGAGGTGTCTTTAAAGGATGGCAGGTTGGTTCTCCTTTCCGCTCTATGGAGGATATAGGCATGATGGCTGGAGCTAAAACAAGCATTTAGGACTATGAGGGGGCAGAGCAACAAGCTGGAAGGAGCGTGGATCTCTGACTACTTCCAGCGTCCTTTGCCATCTATTTAAGCCACTGCTATTTTGCATTTTCTGTCATGCGTAGCTGAGCTAACTCCTAACTAACACAGTGGTGAACACGTTAGTTTTCCTGCCCAGCACTTTCCCTTTTCCCCTTCTTTGGAAAAACGCCCCTTCTTTTTCCTTTCCTGCACTTTCTCCATATAGGTCAATTGGGGCCTGTCAATCCTGGTGTCTCAACCTCTGTCTCCAGGCCAGAAACCATTGGCAGCCTCATGGGGAAATAATAATGAGTGAATGAAGTGAAAATGCAAAGAGAGAGAAGGAGACGAAGAGCCTCAAGGTGCTGGCAGCTCTGGCTGCAGTTGCCCTGAAGCCCCACTGAACTCTGCCCATCCTGGGTTGGTTGTAAGAGATAGTAAATGTCCTTCTACAAGCTGGGTGACTGTTACTTACAACCCAGAATGACCTGGCCAATGTGGAAGAGCATGTAATCAAGCAGCCAGAGATAAAAGCAGACCAGCTCTGGGATGACAAAAAGGAAAGGAAGAATGTGCAGAGAGATCAGATGGAGTCCTGACAAAGAAGGCGAGACTCAGGCCAAGCCTGAAGGAAGCGGGGGCTTTGACTGGCAGATGAGTAAGGGAGGGAAGGAAAATGAGCATGGAGGGGGTTCTCAGGGTCTGTGTGGGACAGGAGGGGAGAAAAAGTGGGAAAGGTAGGGAATGCAACATCTCAAAAGGCCCCATATATTAAGTTTAGGAGCTAGGACTTTAGTCACTTTGATCAGCAGGTCTCAGACTTTAGTCTTCTAGGAGAGGCATTCCCTAAAAATACAAATTCAGAGCCCCACTGTTAGAGGTTCTGATTCATTACCTTTGGGGAGAAGACCAAGACCGCACCAGAAGTAACCCTTAGAAAGGCCAATGGTAGGCAGTAAGAAGCCACTGAGCAGGAAAGTGACCAAAGGTGTTAAGAAAAATTAGACTGAGGCCAGGTTCAGTGGCTCATGCATGTAATCCCAGCACTTTGGGAGGCCGAGGCGGGTGGATCGCCTGAGGTCAGGAGTTTGAGACCAGCCTGACCAACATGGTGAAACCCCATCTCTACTAAAAATACAAAAATTAGCCGGGCATGGTGGCGCACGCCTGTAGTCCCAGCTCCTCAGGAGGCTGAGGCACGAGAATCGCTTGAACCCGGGAGGTGGAGTTTGCAGTAAGCAGATATTGTGCCACTGCACTCCAGCCTGGGTGACAGAGCAAGACTCAGTCTCAAAAAAAAAAAAAAAAAAAAAAAAAAAAAGGAAAGAAAGAAAAAGAGAGAAAGAAAGAAAGAAAAAATAAAAGTAAAGTTAAACCGTAGCAGTAGAGCAGATTGGAGGTGGGAAGCCTGAAGGCAATGGGAAAACCAAGGTACTAGAAGGTGGTGGGAATTGAAACAGCAAGGAAGGGGGGAAATTATGAAGTAACTTTGAAATTCATGAAATGTGCGAAAACTGTGAAAATTGAGGGGAGGGCAGTTGATGGTGACTCTGTGAGTGACCAAAAGACCAACATCAGGGATGGCATTTATTAGGAAGGTGGTGATGGCCAGCCAGGCACAGTGGCTTACGCCTGTAATCCCAGCACTTTGGGAGGCCGAGGCGGGCGGATCACGAGGTCAGGAGCTCGAGACCAGCTTGGCCAATATGGTGAAACCCCACCTCTACTAAAAATACAAAAAAATTAGCCAGGCGTGGTGGCGCACGCCTGTGGTCCCAGCTGCTCGGAAGGCTGAGGCAGAAGCATCACTTGAACCTGGGAGGCGGGGGTTGCAGTGATCTGAGATCCCGCCGCTGCACTCCAGCCTGGGCGACAAAGCGAGACTCCATCTCAAAAAAAAAAAAAAAAAAAGGTTATGATGCCCTTACCTAGACACCGTGCATTTAAGCTCCTTCAGAAGAACCAGACAGAAACTTCTGTAGGCAGTTGGATACTAAAGGCTAGAGCTCAAAAGAATATTGCTGTGGCTTTGGGGCTTATCGGCTTTGAGGGGATTGCTGAGGATAAAAGCGGGTGAGACCTGAAGAACAGCAGAGCAGGGAGGAGGCTACACACTGAACTTGCACCACTCTAGGGACCAATCATGGGCCTGTTTATGGAAGCAGAATTCTAGAACCAGATGGGTCTCTTTACAGATGGAGAAACTAAAGCCCAGAGAACATGAGTATCTGATTGCATATTTCCAGCTGGTTAGGGGACAGCCTGATTTTCCATCTGCAGTGCTTTCCTCTTGCTTCTGTATCTTTTTTTACTTTTTTTTGAGACAAGATCTCACTCTGTCACCCAGGCTGGGGTGCAGTGGCGTAATCTTGGCTCACTGCAACCTCCACCTCCCAGGTTCAAGCAATTCTCCCACCTCAGCCTCCCAAGCAGCTGGGACTACAGGTGTGCACCAACATGCCTGGCTAATTTTTGTATTTTTAGTAGAGATGGGGTTTCGCCATGTTGGCCAGGCTGGTCTAGAACTCCTGGCCTCAAGTGATCCACCCACCTGAGCCTCCCAAACTGCTGGGATTACAGGTGTGAGCCACTGCACCCAGCCCTGTATCTTTTTTTAAATTTTAATTTAAATTTTTTTAGAGATAAGGTCTCACCCCAGCTAGAGTGCAGTGGCACATTCATAGCTCACTGTAGGCTTGAACTGCTAGCCTCAAGCAATCCTCCCACCTTGGCCTGCCAAAGTGCCGGGATTACAGGCATGAGCCACCTCACCCAGGCTTGCTTTTATCTATTTCTTCATAGGGAAAGAAACAGACGACACACAGGGATGTACACAGGAGACAGTGTCTCCCCAGGGCGCCATTTTGTGCGTGTTAGCAAAAATAGCCAATAGTCCCAAAGTGTCCTAAGAAGCTAAAACCTTTTCCTTACACACAAAAAATTGCACGTGGACACCAGGAGAAAGGAATCGGGTGCGTCTCTTCGCATAACAAGGACATCGCGGCCTTTTCAGAAAGGGCAGCTGGCATTCTGCAAAAATACCTGGCCAGGGTTTGCTTACATTGGGAGAGACCTGAGCTGAGCAGGCCTCACTAGCCCCAATCACAGCCTGAACCTCTCACTTGGATTGGATCCTGGCTCGTGCCTGGGAGTGCACCCAAATGCCACAGCAGGCCTCCTCCCCTGCGGCAGGCAGTTTTGGTTGGGGCCTTCTTCCTCTGGCCTCAGTTTCCCAGAAGGCTTTGGGATCTGGAGTTCCCTAACTCTACCTCTCGCCAATTCCACTTCTTTTTTGTGTTTTCCCTCATTGTCCATATTAGGGCAGCTGCATAGCCTAATGCTCCAGCATAGAAATGAATCAGGTTTGCTTTATAATTAATTGGTTATACAGTACATTTCAGTTTTATATGCTTTTCCTGGATGTGTGTCTTATTTCACAATGAAAAAGTTAAAATTTTAAATTAAAAAAAAGGGAGAGAGAGAGAGCAAGTAAATTCCAGGACAACCATAGAGTTTACAAAACGTTTGTTTGTCAGACAAGAGCTTTCACCCCTGGAGTGTTGACTAGTGCACGTCATCGTTTGTTTATAAAAGGCACATAGTAGCTCCTCAATTGATACTCATTGGCGAAATAAATGATGAACAAATGTGTGGATAGAATGAATAACTTGGGCAGAGTAAAAGTCCTCGTGAAAAGACGAACAGCACTGAAAAAGCAATGGAAAGTGTTGAATTAGCAGAGACTCTAGACACACGTCTCTTGTTTCCAGGCCTATTGCGTCAAGCAGGACACACCTGTAGAGCAGCCACCACCAGGCAAGGGGTTCTTTGTCCAAGGACTCCCCACCCCACCCCCTCTCATACCGGTTTGGGAGGCAGGAGCTCTAACAGGAGGGAACTGCCCTTTTTAAAGGTCATAGGAAAAGAGGTGTGTCACCAGGCCAGCCCAAAGCGGCCAGGCCCAGGCCGTTCCCATTGCAGTTCTCTCCCCAGCTTAAGGTGCTGTCCCTTCCTTCATCCGAACAGAGCCCTTGAGGCGGAGGAGGGCAGCGGCTGCAGATGAAACCAGACTCTTCTTGGGAGACTCAAGCCTCGGTTCCTGGCCTAGGCAGGGCAGGCCACATGTTGTTATGGTTGAGTCGACCAGCTGGGAATCAGCAGGGGGTTTGTAAGGAAACTGCATTAATTAGGAAAAAGCAAACATGACTGTCACTCCAGTCTGCCAGCCCCTTCCTCTGATTTCGCTTGCAATTCCCCCAGCCCCACGTGGTCTCCATCAGATCATCTCTCCCTTCACCTTCCCGCCCCTTTCCGTTGCCTCTGCTCCTTCATGGCTCACATCTGCGCTGCTCTTGGCTCTGACCCCTCTTCCTGGGTGAGGTGGGAGGAAGGCTGGAAGAGTACATCCATCCACAGCTGGGACCAGAACCTCCCCGGCCTTGAAGCCACAGATGGGCTGACCTAACTCCTTCCTGGGTTCTGGCCTGAGCCTCACTGTCCTGTTAGCCAGCAGCACATCACTCGACCAGATCATCCCTGCTACGAATTTAAGTTTTCCTTGGCAAAATGAACATTTCTGGCTTCATCTCCTGTGGGTTTCCCTGAACATCTTCATTGAGAAGGTTTACTTGGGATGTAAGTTTATCTCCAGAATTAAGACAGAGTCCAGGACAAGGTGTGGAGGAAGAAGGGCGGTCTCCTTGGGAAACGGGATAGAACCAAGGGGGCTGGGCTCCTCCAAAGAAGAGGTGATAGAAGAAATAAAGAGAGGTTCAGAAATCAAGAGAGATTCCTCAGCCTCCCTTCTCTCATACATGTGTATACAGTGTCATTGCTGCTCTTCGATTTCCAGGGTTGCCACTGCAGCTGGAAATAGTTCTCATGCATGAGAATGACTCTGTCAACAACCCTAGAGACTTAGGCTCAGAAAAAGACCCTTACTTTGGGTGGCAGCTAACCATCTGCAGCTCCCAGACAAGGGCCCTGACCCCCTTTTATTCCACAGCACTGTTGTACTTACAAAAAGAATCCACAGCATACTCAACTCGGGAGAAGGGAATAAAAGACTCACTGATTGAATAGAACATACTGTCTTTGGAGTAGGAAGCTAGATATTAGAAAAAATTGGGGGCCAGGCGCAGTGGCTCACGCCTGTAATCCTAGCACTTTGGGAGGTCGAGGCGGGTGGATCACCTGAGGTCAGGAGTTCAAGAGCAGCCTGGCCAACATGGTGAAACCCCGTCTCTACTAAAAATACAAAAAATTAGGCAAGTTTGGTGGCGGGCACCTGTAATCCCAGCTACTCGGGAGGCTGAGGCTGAGGCAAGAGAATTGCTTGAACCCAGGAAGCAGAGGTTGCAGTAAGCCGAGATCATGCCACTGCACTCCAGCCTGGGCGACAGAGTAAGACTCTGTCTCAAAAAAAAAAAGAAAGAAAATAAGAAAATATTTTGAATTGAAAGCAAGCTAAAAGCGGCCAGGCACAGTGGCTCACGCCTGTAATCCCAGCATTTTGGGAGGCCAAGGCGGGCAGATCACCTGAGGTCAGGAGTTTGAGACCAGCCTGGCCAACATGGTGAAACCCCGTCTCTACTACAAATACAAAAATTAGCCGGGCATGGTGGCACGCACCTGTAATCCCGGGAGGTTGAGGTAGCAGAATCGCTTGAACCCAGGAGGTGGAGGTTGCAGTGAGCCGAGATCGCACCATTGCACTCCAGCCTGGGGGACAAGAGCGAGACTTCGTCTCAAAAAAAAAAAAAAAAAAAAAAAAGCAAGCTAAAGCTTAGCAATTGGAGATTGGAGATTGCACTTCCAGACAGTGAAATAGTACATAGCCATTAAAAATAGTGCCAAAGTATGCCTGTAGTCCCAGCTACTCAGGAGGCTGAGGCAGGAGGATTGTTTGAGCCCAGGGGGTTGAAGCTGCAGTGAGCCATGTTCAAGCCACTGCACTCTAGCCTGGGTGACAGAGCAAAACTCCATCTCTGAAAAAATAAACAAATAAAGATATATATATATGTATATATATGTGTGTGTATATATGTGTGTGCGTGCATGTGTGTGTGTGTGTGTATGCTGCCAAATGACAGAAAAAGAGACCACTGGAACTAAATAGAGATTCCAGAAAACAGACCAGATGAAATGCAGTGGGGAAAGTGTGAAATTTTTAATTAGTCGGGCATGGTGGCGGGCACCTGTAATCCCAGCTGCTCGGGAGGCTGAGGCAGGAGAATCGTTTGAACCCAGGAGGTGGAGGTTGCAGTGAGTGGAAATCGCACCACTGCACTCCAACCTGGGCAACAAGAGCAAAACTTCATCTCAAAAAAAAAAAAAAAAAAAAGGAAAAGTGTGAACATTTTAAATGGTGCTAGGTCCATTAGATATTGAAGCTATAGTGGAAAAATTAATCTTAATCCCAGTTTCAGACCACATAACAAAACAATTCCAGATGACTCAAAGATCTAAATGTGAAAAGTAAGCAATAAAGTTTTTAGAAAAAAAGACAGAAGAACATCTTCATGACCTTGAAGAGGACAAAAATTATTATTTATTTTTTACTTTTTTTAGAGACACCTTCTTACTCCATCACCCAGGCTGAAGTGCAGTGGCGTCATCATAGCTCACTGTAACCTCAAACACCTGGGCTCAAGTGACCCTCCCCACCTTAGCCTTCCAAGTAACCTGGACTGCATGCACGTACCCAGCTAATTTTTTTTTTAATAGGGTCTCACTCCCATTGCCCAGGCTGCTGGAGTGCAGTGGCACAATCATGGCTCACTGCAGCCTTGACTTCCCGGGCTCAGGTGATTCTCCCACCTCAGCCTCTTGAGTAGCTGAGACTACAGGCATGCACCACCGTGCCTGGCTAATTTTTTTGTGTATTTTCAGTACAGATGGGGTTTCACCTGTTGCCCAGGCTGGTCTCAAACTTCTGGGCTCAAGCAATCATCCTGCCTCAACTTCTCAAAGTGTTGAGATTACAGGCATGAGCCACCACGCCCAGCCAGAAAAAGAATTGAAAAGGAAACAAAAAGTATCAACCATAAAAGAAAAAAACTGATAAATTGCACTATATTAAAATTTTTTTAATACTCCTCATAAAAAAAAAAAAACTACAGGAGAATGAAAAGGCAACCCACAGAGAGGGAGATGACATTTGAAGTACATATATTCAAGAAAGGATAAGTATCCAGAACATATAAAGAACTACAAATCAATAAGAAAAAGACAGGCCAGGAGCTGTAGCTCATGCCTGTAATCCCAGCACTTTGGGAGGCTGATGCAGGAGGATCGCTTGAGGGGAGGAGTTCGAGACCAGCCTAGGCAACATAGTGAGACCCTGTCTCCACAAAAAAAAATTAAAAACAAGCTGGGTATCAGGCTGGACATGGTGGCTCATGCCTATAATCCTAGCACTTTGGGAGGCCAAGGTAGACAGATCACCAGAGGTCAGGAGTTTGAGACCAGCCAGGCCAATATGGTGAAACCCCCGTCTCTACTAAAAACATAAAAATTAGCTGGGCGTGGCGGCGGGAGCCTGTAATCCCAGCTACTCAGGAGGCTGAGGCAGGAGAGTTGCTTGAACCCAAGAGGAGGAGGTTGCAGTGAGCTGAGATCATGCCACTGCACTCCAGCCTGGGCGACAGAGCTAGACTCCATCTCAAAAAAAAAAAAAATTAGTTGGGTTTCATAGTGTATGCCTACAGTCCCAGCTCCTCAGGAGGCTGAGGGTGGAGGATCACTTGAGCCTGAGAGGTCAAGCCTGCAGAAAGCCACAAATGTGTCACTGCACTACAGCCTGGGTGACAGGGAAGTCCTGTCTTTAAATAAATAAATAAATAGAAAAAAGAAAAGCAAAACACAGGCAACCCAGTATAACATGAGCCAAAAATATTAAACACACATTTTACAAAAGAGATGTCTAAATGGCCTATATTGCTATATAAACTGCATGCTTGAAATTTATTGGCCAGGTGTGGTGGCTCACGCCTGTAATCTCAACACTTTGGAAGGCCGAGGCAGGTGAATAATTTGAGGTCAGGAGATCCATACCAGCCTGTCCAACATGGTGAGACTCTGTCTCTACTAAAAATATAAAAAATAGCTGGGCATGGTGGGGTGCACCTGTAATCCCAGCTACTCGGGAGGCTGAGGCAGGAGAATCACTTGAACCCGGGGGGCAGAGGTTGCAGTGAGCCAAGATCACACCATTGCACTCCAGCCTGGGGAACAGAGTGAGACTCTGTCTCAAAAATAAATAAATAAATAAATAAATAAATATCAATAAATATAAATAAATGGTCTATAAACATGTGAAAAGTTACTCATCTTCATTAAGCATCAGAGAAATGTAAGATAAACACACAGTGAGATCCAACTAGACGCCAACCAGAATGGCAAGATTAAAAGTACAAAAAAAAATCAAATATTGACAAGGTGTGGAGCAATTAGAACTCTCACACACAGTTGATACCAGAGCAAACTGGTACAATCATTATGGAAAATTGTTTGACAGTATCTAGCCTGGCCTTTGGGCCAGACATGGTGACTCGAGCCTGTAATCTCAGCACTTTGGGAGGCTGAGACAGGCAGATTGCTTGAGCCCAGGAGTTCAAGACCAGCCTGGGCAACATGGGAAAAACCCACCTCTACAAAAAATACAGAAAATTAGCTGGCATAGTGTCTTGTGCCTGTAGTCCCAACTACTCAGAAGGCTGAGGTGGGAGAATCACCCGTGCCAAAGAAGTCCAGTCTGCAGTGAGCCATGATCACGCCATTGCACTCCAGCCTGGGTGACAGAGCAAGACTCTGTCTCAAAAAAAAAATTTAATTTAATTTAAAAAGGCTTTTGTAAAAACTGTCAAGGTAATATCTTCTACTAAAGCTGAGCATAGGCATACCCTGCAACCTAACAATTCCACTGCTAGATAGGCCCCAAAGAAGTTTGTTCCTGTGTTCACCAAGAGTCACGTAGAAGAATGTTACAGCACTATTTGTAGTAGTCCCAAGTGGAAAGTATCTAAATTCTATCAACAGAAAAAAAAAAGTGATTTTTAAAAATATGGTATATTCACAGTGGAATATTATATAAAGGTCAAATGCAGGGAGAAGTAATGTACCGTGCTAAAAATCAGGATAATGATTATCCTTGGGGGGTAGTGTCTGGAAGGGGACACAATGTGGTGTTCTAGAGTGCCAGTCATGTTCTTCTTGAACATGCCACTCCACTCCAGTATGGGTAGTGTGTTCCCTTTGCAAAAATTCATCAAGCAGTACACTGATGATTTGTGTGTTTTGTTTTGTTTGTTTGTTTGTTTTGGTTTTTGTGTTTTTTGGGGGGTTTTTTGGTGGTTTTTTGTTTGTTTGTTTGTTTGTTTTTTGAGACACAGTCTCACTCTGTTGCCCAGGCTGGAGTGCAATGGCGCGATCTCGGCTCACTGCAACCTCCACCTCCAGGGTTCAGGTGATTCTCCTGCCTCAGCCTCCTGAGGAACTGAGATTACAGGAGCCCACCACGCCCAGCTAATTTTTGTATTTTTAGTAGAGATGAGGTTTCACCATCTTGGCCAGGCTGGTCTCGAACTCCTGACCTTAAGTGATCCACCTGCCTCGGTCTCCCAAAGTGCTGGGATTACGGGAGTGAGCCACTGTACCCAGCCTGTGTATTTTTCTTACATAGGTAATACTTTAATTAAAAGATGTGTTGTTTGTTTTTTAAAGCTAGTCTCCTAATCAAAACCTGGTCTCACAGAATTGTAGGGACTAATCATAAATGGATTCAGAAAAATAAGATACTACAAAGCAAAGAATATCCACAGTATTATTTCATCTTCCTAAATGTAAACAATGCTTATCTCTGGATTTTAGATGACATTTATTTTCTTTTTACTTTATTTATTGTTTCATTTTTCTACAATGATCACACGTTACCTGTCATAGTTGTTTCTTAAAATGAAATTTGGTTATGATAAGTTAAGATAATGAGAAGAGGGTTGGCACTCAAATGCTTTAGCTCACTATGTCCAAAGCAAGCCCTGTGTGGGGCTCTGTTGCTGCCCTTGTCTCTACTGGATTCCTGGAAGTTGGAAATGGGTGAAGAAACAGGGGATGTGGTACAAACACAAAAGGTCATCTATACATCTATAAGCTCAAGGTCATCTATACAGAACAAACTTGGAAGCTATAGGGAGAGTCAAAGCTTTCTTGATCCTGGCTGGGGCACCTAGACCTACACCCCACTAAGACCCTCTGCTTCACTCCTAATCCATGTGTCAGTATCTACCACCTTGATTGACATTTAAGTTTCCCCTTCACCGGGTTTACCTTTGCTAAATGAGATGTTTTAATGTACCCCAATGCTGCATTTCTCCTGTTCTCCCTGTCTACGGTGATGCCACTCACACTTTCCATACAGCAGCTGTTCTGCATCCTCCTAGCCTATTAGGGTGACGGTCCCAGCTGGATGATGGGCTCCTCTCCCACTCATCAGAAAACATGCTATGTCATTTAATAAGCCTGATTTTCCCATCTATGAATCAGGGGATAGGAAGAACTGAGTTGTGAATGATTTTCCTTTCCTATGGAGCTCCAGAGGAACATCCTATACGTCCCACAAATCTAAAAGAGGAAAAACTGGGCAGTTGTATTTTCTCTTCGGTACCATAAGCTTCCTTACAACACAAGTGAGTCCAACTTGTGAAAAGAGTCATCTCCATAACTGCTCTATTAACTAGCTTATGTTTATTGAGCCCTTTTGTTTTGTTTTGTTCTTGAGACGGAGTTTCACTCTTGTCGCCCAGGCTGGAGTGCAATGGTGCAATCTTGGCTCACTGCAACCTCCACCTCCTGGGTTCAAGCGATTCTCCTGCCTCAGCCTCCCAAGTGTCTGGGATTACAGGTGCCCGCCACCACACCCACCTAATTTTTGTATTTTTAGTAGAGACAGGGTTTCGCCATGTTGGTCAGGCTGGTCTTGAACTCGTGACCTCAGGTAATCCACCCACCTCAGCCTCCCAAAGTGCTGGGATTACAGGCATGAGCCACCACACCCGGCCGATCACTTACGTTTTATCACATCTAATCTTCAGGGTCTAGTCCTCCCCTAGGCCCTATAAAATAGATTCTACTCATTCATTCAACAAGTATATATTGTACTCTTATTATGTGTCAGGAACTATTCTAAGTGCTGGAGATGTGCGAGTCAACAGAAAACAATGTTCCTGACTTCATGGAGCTTACAGTCTGGTGAGAAGACACATACAAAACAAACATAAAACTGAAATTGTCCCAAGAACTAAGATGGAGAGGCATCTGGTGCTGAGAATGGGCAGTCAAGCAAAACTGTGGAAATAAGGTTTGAGGTGAGCTCTAAGAAATAAGTAGAAGCTAACTAGACAGCTAAAGAGCAGACAAAGGAAATAGCTTGTACCAAGGCCCTGGGGCTAGACAGAGGTCTAAGTATAAGCAAATCAAAGATCAGTGTGGCAGTGGTCAGGGAAGAAGGTGGTATCAATTCTATCCCAGGTCTGCCTGATATCCAATACTCCACAGCCAGAGTTCCTAACCATTTCAACCTCTCCTGTAGAGGTCTTGCCCCAGTCACAGAAGCTGAAAGTCCACAGCTGACGTGCAGTGGTAGAGAAAGCTTTAAAGACATAGGGTAGGGGTGTTGCGTGCGATTTTCCTAAGGAAGCCTTCCAGGAAACGAATGCAACCTTGAAGACTTGCAGGCATTGGCAGACGAGAGCTAGAAGACCTCCCTTAGATCCTTAACACGAAATGTAGGCTTGACGCAGAAGCCTCTCTTCCTATCCCAAAGCGGACAGGTGAGAGAAATGATGTGACAGGAATAAACGAACTACAACCCCGCCCCCGCCGTTCCTGCCCCACCACTGCGGCGGCGCGCGCTACGTTCCGGAAGCGGAAATGGACGAGAGGTCAGGGTAGGTTTTTCAAGATGGCGGCCCTCAAGGCTCTGGTGTCCGGCTGTGGGCGGCTTCTCCGTGGGCTCCTAGCGGGCCCGGCAGCGACCAGCTGGTCTCGGCTTCCAGCTCGCGGGTTCAGGGAAGGTGAGTCATGCGTCCCAGCAGCCTCCTGAGATTGAGAAGAGCGGCAGAGACTGCTTCCGCCAGCCCCGGTGCGCCCCTTCCTCCCTTTCCTTCGTGCGATTCTGAAACTTTGGAGGTACCGGCTCCCCCGGCGTGCTTAAAAGCCCCTTCCAGACCCTGGTGCCTTATCTTGATCTCCTGCCCCTGTGAGTATCCTCACGAGGCGGAGGAAGACGAAGAGAAAAGCCTGCTTACTTAGCAGGAGCAGAAAAGAAACCTGTCCCAGGGCTCAGAAAAGTTTTCGGAAAGGGTTTGCATGTTAATTCTTCTTCCGTGTTCTCCGAATCGCAGTCTCTTTTATTAAGAGTCTCTGGATCACGAAGGAAGGCCATCTGGGTACCCTCCCAGAGCCTCCCTTTCCACTTTCTCTTCCAAAATGCTGTGATCTGATGGCGGCTTTCTCTGCCCGGGCCGCTGGTCTCCCTGAGAGGGGGAGGCCACAGTGGAAAGGCCATTGAATAGCTGGACATAGGCAAATGCAGGATGGTAGTTCAGCTTTTCATTACTCTTAATCTGGGAAAGCGACCTGATTCGAGCATCAACTGAGAGTTTACTGAATGCCAAGTGCTATGCTTCAAGCTGTGAAGGAATTCTGGAGACAGAAAATACAGCCCTTTTTCTGAAAAGCTTAGGTTCTAATGAGATTATGTATATACACACTCCAATAAATGCAAGTTAGCCTTTTACGTGACGAAGTACAGGGAGACTCAGTTACTGGAAACAGCAAACCCAGTTGGAAGTTTTCATAAAGAGGATGTGTCTTGAGCAGGCTCACAAAAGGATGGAATCTGGCGGAGAGTGAAACGGTCTTTTAGGACTTAGCCTTCCTTTGTGTACTCCTGGAAGTAGGAAAGGATGAGTGATGTGCAAAAGAAGAGATGTGGGGTTTTTTGAGGATCTGGCATAGTATTGGGCGGCATATCCTTTAACGAAAGGATAATGAAGGGGCCATTGGATTTATCTCAGAAGAGGTCTCTTTGTAGCTTTCAAAAAGCAATTTCAATAGAGTGGCAAACAAGGAATCCAGCTTTGGAGAAATGAAAGAGATAGTTGATGAAGAAATGGAAATAGCAGGTATGTTGGAAGAATTTAGCCCGTAAGGGAAGTGGAGCATTTGCTAGAAAAAAAAGTCTGGGCCGGGCGCGGTGGCTCACGCTTGTAATCCCAGCACTTTGGGAGGCCGAGGCGGGCGGATCACGAGGTCAGGAGATCGAGACCACGATGAAACCCCATCTCTACTAAAAATACAAAAAATTAGCCGGGCGTGGTGGCGGGCGCCTGTAGTCCCAGCTACTTGGAGAGGCTGAGGCAGGAGAATGGCGTGAACCCGGGAGGCGGAGCTTGCAGTGAGCCGAGATTGCGCCACTGCACTCCAGCCTGGGCGACAGAGCGAGACTCCGTCTCAAAAAAAAAGAAAAAATAGTCTGGATGTTGCCTGATTAACTTATCCATTAGTAAACCCATTAATAAAGACACTAAAGAATCATGCAGATGATAGAGAGGACTTGGATGTTTCATTTGTTCCCATGCTGCAAAATAGGCATATCTCCATACCATTTTGGGGAGTCTACCAAGTGTCAAACGCTATTGGCTACAATTTGCATATTCTTATGAAATTCAAAGTTGAGGCAGATTTTGCTATGCTTCCAGAAAAAAAGGCAAGAGGAATCGTTTTGTTTTAACAACAAATATTTGAAGTTAGACTTAAAGAATTTTTTCCGTTGGAGAGTTTGTGAAATGATGGACTGAAAGCCAGGTACAGTGGTACATATCTTTAATCCCAGCACTTTGGGAGGCCAAGGTGGGAGGATCACTTGGGCCCAGAAATTGGAGTCTAACCTGGGCGACGTAGTGAGAACCCCCACCTCTTTAAAAAAAGGAAAAAAGGGTGGACTGTAAATCAAATGGGTCTCTGAAATCCTTCATCTAAATGTTAGGTTGCATTAATGTGATTCTAAATGAAGGCACTACCATATTCTATATTCTTAAGAATCACCTGTCTTCAAAGCTTGTAAATGAAAACATTTTCTTTTGCTCTTCTATCCATTATTTGTAAGGCATAAATTATTATACATATAGCTAATTTTGACTAGTCTCAGCTGGTATATGTGACACCCAAACAATATTGTACACATAGAGTTTAAAGTTGTGGGAAAGAAGCTGGTTCTCTTGCTGAAAATATTCAAGCATCCTACTTTTCAAAGTATCAGATAATAATACATAATTTTAGTCAGCTCATGAGGGCCGAGCACCAATTTTCCTGTCTATGAAGACTTTCAGTCTAAAACAGTGATTTTCAACTGGGGGGCAGTTTTGTCCCCCAGCAACAATTGGCCATGTCTGCAGACATTTTTGGTTGTCACAACTGGTACTACTGGCATCTGGGGGTAGAGGCGAGGGATGCTGCTAACCATAATGCACAAGTCAGTTCCCCACAACTAAGAACCATCTGGCCCAAAATGGCAGTCCTGCTACTGTTGAGAAAGCCTGGTTTAAAGTTTGACCAGAGAGATACACAAAGCCAAAAAAAGATTATTATGGAAAAAGCAAGACTGAAGGAGGACGAAAATAGAAATTGTGACTTACTGTGCCTGCTTCAAATACTGTGCTAGGTTTTCCGCATACATTTATTCAGTCTTCTCAAAAACACCTTAAGGGTGGATATTAACTGTCCTCATTTTTGTAAGTGAGGAAATGCAGTTCCAAGGGGTTTAATAGCTTGCCCAGCATCACATGTCTAATAAGTGATGGAGTTGGAAGTAGAGCCAGCCCTCTTCCCTCTCCACCAGTAACATCACCTTGGTATTCCATGGCAGGGCCTCCCTTATTGTTCCCTCCTTCCCTGAAAGCTCTTAGCGGTTAACTTGTCAAAGACCATTTAGTGCCTTTATGGTTGGCACTGCCAGATTTAGCAAAGACTGTGTTGGATCTCATTCCTCCCTTATCCCTCTTAGATCCTTTGTGAAGGAAATGTATTTAAAATAAAAAAACAAACATTATTATATAAATTAAGACATGATCTGTCAGACACTTAGAGAAAGGTATATTGAAGTGAGTAAAGGCCAAAGGGAATTTGCTTCATCTCTTTCACAGTCAGTTAAGAAGGCCTTCTGGAAGACCTAACATTTCAGACAAGGATATGCCTGGCAGGTTGGGCAGTCCCATATAAAAGCTTTGAGAGAGGAGTGAGTTGGAGTCTTTTAAGAATTCAGGGGACATAGTCCAGAGTAACCTGCTAGTGGGAAGAAATTTTTGTGCAGCAGTAAGATGACTCATTCTGAAGCATAGGGCAGAGGGACGTTCCCTCAGGGGTCCAAGGGAAAGAAAGGGGGAGGTGATGAGGGAACCAGAAACTTTAATGGTAGAGTTAAAGATGAACTGGAGGAAGCAGGGCTTTGAGGCAGGAAGGTGTTTGCGAAAAGTTGTCAGTGGCCAGAAATGCAAGCACACATCCTAAACATGGCACTCCTCTCCCTGACCCTACATAAGACTATTAGGGCCACTGCCCAGCCATCAGTTACTCCAGTCTTTCCTACTCTGCTTCGGCCCTGGTTTCTACAGATCCTCTCCAAGAGGGACCTTGGTCTCTGGGCACTTCAGCAGTGCCCTGCACTCCTCATCTTTTTTCACTTCCTCTTTTACTAAGCAGTTGGGTCCTTACACAGCTGCAGCTCACTGTGTCTGTTCATGTGGCCATCAAGGTTTTTTGCATTTTCCGTGTTTGTTGTTGTTGTTGTTTAAGAGACAAGGTCTTGCTGTGTTGCCCAGGCTGGCCTCTAACTCCTTAGCTCAGGTGATCCTCCTGAGTAGCTGAAACTATAGGTGTCACCCCGTCTCCTCCTTTTGCGTTCACTGCAATCTCACCGCAATGCCATTTGTTCCACACTATTATAATTCAGTTATCTTGGACTCCATCCTAGGCAAGTATTTACTGAAGTACTCAAAGGACCTCTTTACGAGGCATGGACTTTATTATAGTCAAGTTCCCATACAGAGTTTAGTTCTTTTCCTCCTCTAGGGCAAAGACTGTGGCTCCTATTCTACTGTAATTCTCCACAGTAGGTAGAATGAAGCTGTATAGTCCATAAGTGCCCAGCAAATGTGTTGCCTCATTGGGGACAGATTATTTCATGTGTATGAGAAGTGCTTATCTGGAAAGACTTTGGCCCTTAGTTCTAGTTTAGAAAACTGCTTCATCTCTTCCCTTAGCTTACTTGATACTGCCATATCTCAGAACACAAGGGTGATTCCATCTTTTTCTAAACAAGTTTTCTGTTAGTGCCTAAATCTCTCAGTCCAGCTTTTCTTAGCCACCCCCACTTCTCTTGAATAGGGAGGTAGCCGGCAACAAAATGGATCAGGTTTTGTTTGGTTTTGACACGTTTTTGTATGCACGCTGTAAATCAATACTATTTTGATTCAGATCTCTTCTTTCCAGAGGCTTAAAATCTACTAAGGGCCTCAAGGACCAGGCTCCAACAGGGCCTTCTCCCCCTGCACTAAGACACCACCCTGATCAATGTCAGTTCAATGTGAGTTCTCAGGTCATTCCTTCTGGTTTGACAAATTGTGTCTGTTAGATAAGCATCTGCCTATTGTTTTACCCACTGGCTTCTAGTAAGATGATTCGCTGGCTCACAGTTGCTGTGTGGAGGGGGAGCTTGTGAGCAGTGGAGCTTGCCATGGGCTTTGATCTGTTTTCCAGGGGCCAGTGGGATGACTTCAGGATTTGGTGCTTTGCCGGGAGTGATGTGTGTTTTGTTAGACTTGTTTACCTCATGGTTAGGACCCAAGTGCCTCCACCAAGCAGGGAACCACATGTTTATCCACTTGTGTTTCAGGGCATTGTTCTTCTGCTGACTCCAGTGGTAGCAGAACGTGTCTCTCCTTTTGTTTCCTTTGAGGATTCTTAGAAACTTCCCCCCTACTTGTTGCTCAGATTAGGTTGTCTCTCAACTTGGTTATTGCAAATTTGCAAAGTTGCAGGGTGCCTGGAACCCCTACTGGACTGGGGATGTGCCCTCCTCCTACCTCCCTTCATTTCTCCCCATCCTCCGTTTGTAGGTTGATTCTGCAGATTGACGTATTGCAGTGACCTTCCCTCTGCAGCTGTGCTGGCTTCCAGACTGAGGACCACGTTGAGTCTCACCCAAATCCCATTCTTGGGTTGGTCTGTGTTCTGTACAAGTAGATCCGTGTGTGGGGTGACGCATTTTCTTTTACATGGAAAAACCTAGGTTGTCTTTGAATTGATTAGTAACTACAGTGTTCTCTGGAGAAAGCCTCCAGGGCTTTTCTAGCCACTGTTATTCCTTTGTATGTCTGGAGTTGGACACTGAGAGGCTCTCAGGTTGGTTGTTTTGGAGCAGTGAGTCTTTATGAATGGGTTGCCCAGAAGACAAATGAGGGACAATTCCAAGCAGTCTGTGTCCAATTAGCTGTTGGTCACAGAGCTCAGTGATCACAGATGCTGCCATGGGTCTCTGGTTGGGTTACAATTGCCTTTTTCCTTAGATGGTCCCTTCTCTTTTCATTGGTGTTTGTTTCTTTGAGATGGGGTCTCGCTCTGTCCCTCAGGCTGGAATGCGGTGGCATGATCATGGCTCGCTGCAGCCTCAGCCTCCTGGGCTCAAGCAGTCCTCCCACCTCACCTTCCCAAGTAGCTAGGATTACAAGTGCATGCCACCATGCCTGGCTCATTTTAGTGATTTTTGTAGGATTTTGCCACATTGCGCAGGCTGGTCTCTTAACTCCTGAGCTCAAGTATTTCTTCCCGCCTCAGCCTCCCAAAGTGCTGGGATTACAGGCGTGAGCCACTGTACCCGGTCTGGCTTCTATCTTTCTAAAGAAACTGTGTCAACACGGGAGTATCTCCAAGAACTATTTGATTATATTAGCTGAATGTGGGCTATTGGCTCATTCTGCATCTTGGTTAGGTAAGATAGGAAATGTATTCAGCTTGACAGATGTGTGCAACTGATTGTCTTGCCATCAGATTCTCTTCTGACTGCCTCACCTAGATAGGCAAAGCACTGAGGGTGTCCCTCTCTGTTTGGAATGGCAATACTTGAAATTCTTCTTGGACTCGGTATCTTCATGCTCTTTATTCCTACCTCATCCATCAACACTCTCCAGTATAGATAATAAAATGCAACCCTGCAGGGAGAAGAGGATTTCACTCAAGACTCTCAGGATGTGTTCTAGGAGTGAACTTGACTTTTTCTCATTCACTGGGGTGCCACTGGAATAATGTTAGTTCAGTGCTATATCTTACATTGTAAACTCTTCAGAGCAGAAACCATTCTTATCTGATTCTCTTTGTGCAGGAACACACACCGCCTGCGTACTTTTGAAGGTCTTTTAGAACCACTACCCCACCCTCTTTTATTGCTAGCCACTGTAGGACAGGATCTGACCAATTCCTTTGGATGGAACCAAGATAAATATTTGCATAGAAAGGCAAAAACAATGCGAAACTCCTTAATCCCATACCAGAGAGGTGATGCTACCTGGGCATCCTGGGCTTGCCCCCACCCCACCTCAAGGGCATAGAGCCTTGGCACTAGTGGGGTGAACCCTGCGTGCTTTCTGTTCCAGGTGGAGACCATGAGAGAGTACAGACGGAAGGCTGCTTTTTTCCAAATGTGTAGAATTTGAGCTGTTATTTGAAACTCTCTGTTCCTTATTAAATGGCTGACCTAATTTTCCCCCTTTATCTCTGTAGTGGTGGAGATCCAAGAAGGGAAGACAACTATAGTAAGTATCGTTGAGTTGGCCATGTATAACCTCTTTAACATTTGGAGCTGCCTGGCCGCTCCTCTGAGGGAGGGAGGGGCCCAAACTGGACGCCCAGCTCCAGGATCAGCTCCCTCAGTGACCATAAATCCCACAGCCTACTATTTTTCAAGCTGTGAGCTATAGTGTGGTTAATCAGGAACAGTTGCTGTGCCTGGGCTGAGGTATCTGCTATTTGATTAAAGTGGCCTTTTGTGTAGCAAGGCCTCAGAGGCCTTTGCTGATAAGCTCTTTGGCGGATGTTGAATCAGTTTCCCAAAGGGGAAACTAAGGCATTGTTGCATGCCTAGAGAGCCAGAGTAAGTTGACCCAGAGCCAAGAGCCTGGACCTCAATTCCTTTCTTTTCTGGCTAGAATGACTAAACTGCTCCTTAAATGATGCATTTAAAAAGTGACATTCTCCCGGCCCTGGCCTCACTAGCTGGCGCCCTGGCTTGTCTGTTGGTAAGAAAGTTGGAACAATACTTCATCTACCCACTCCCCCCTTTCCCTCCCTGGGCCCATCCCACCTCCCTTCCTTGGGGAGTCATGGGGCCTAGATTATCCTATAATCCTTAAAAGACAACAACATTGTTTTCACATGGTCTTCTATGCCTCCAAGAAATCCTCAGTCACTGCACAGAGCTAGAGGCCCCTGTAACTTCCATGTCAACCAGAGATTTAACCCTTTAGGTAGCCAGCCAAGCTCAATCCTCCCCAAGGCAGTCTTATTCCCAGGACAAGTCCATTGGGTCTCCCCCTAGAATGCTCCCTCTGCCTTTCCACTCCTTAGCCTCAAAACAGTTCTTTTTAGGGGACCCTCCCCAATCCCCTTAGGGTACCTTTTAGGCTCCTTGATTCAAAGCCAAAACAAATATTCACTCTATAAACTCCATGCTGGAGGAGAGAAATACATCTGACTTTTGAGTATATAGAGCGTTTTTCGTGTGGGGCATGAGTCTGCTGTTTGTAGAATAGATGTGGAGGCATTGTGGCCTATGAGAGCCCTCAGGGGAGGAAAGAGCCCATCCATGCCTTTAGCGGCATGGCCATGGCTGACTGGATATTATTCTCTCCCCTATGAAATAAGATCAGACACCTACCTCACTAGATTCTGGAGGTTAAGTGAACTAATATATGTGAACCATTCTTAGCACTGAGCCACACATATAATGGGGAGTCAATAAATGTCAGCTCTCCCCACCCCCCTACCCCCAACCCACTGCAACCTGCTTCCCAAGGCCTACCATGTACTTGCGAATTTTCTCTAACATCTCAGTTTCTGGCATAGTTGTGATTGCCATGGCAGAAGGAGGGTAGCAGTGCTCTGCACAGCCAAGTAGTACTTCCAGCCCCTTTCCCCTGTGCCACTTCTCCCCCAGGAGACAGTGTTGCTTCCCTCCCAAAGCCTCTCAGACCCGTCCCAGCCTCACTCTCATAACCCACAGCCTCAGTCAGCCAGGCTTTCTAAACTCCCCTCTTGCAATTGGAGCTAATTCCCAGATCGTTGGTTTATTGCGCTTAGTAATTCCAAGGCTGTATCACAGGATACAGCAGCGATAGGGAGGTCATTTCACACTTGGCCTCAGCAGGGTTTAAAAGGTGGCATCCAAAATGATAAAAGCAAGGAGCATGACAGGGAAATGTATCCTCCCATCTGTATCGTGTTGGTTTTTTCTTTCTTTCTTTTGTAAAGAGAGAAGGAGTGCATGCATATCTGCTTATATGGCACAGCCCGGGTTTTTTCAGCCTTGCTATTCCTGGCATTTGGGGCTGAGTAATTCTTTGTTGCGAGGGCTGTCCTGTGCATTGGAAGATGGTTAGAACATCCCTGCTAGATGCAGTAGCACTCCCTCCCCCAGTCATGACAATTAAAAATGTCTCCAGACATTGCCACGTCCCCTGGGGAGCAAAATCACCTCTGGTTGAGACCCATTGGCATAGCCTTAGCTCTGTAAGATAAAGCTAGGAACTGCAGTTTCCCGCTAGGAGGACATGTGGGATGGGAGGGAGGCTTTCTTTGGACTCTATATCCCTGTGCCACTTAAAACTTTTTACCATGTGCATGTATTACTTTCCCCCAAAGCCAGGGAGGGGAAAAAGTCTAGTGTTCTGGTGCCTTTGTTTTTTCTTTTGAGGAAGGAAAGGTAGCATTCAATTGATACAGCAAACCCCTCTCTCCCTCTTGCCACTGATACTAAGTTCAGATGGTTTCCATTACCCCTGTAGGCCACCAAACCACATCCCTGTAGCTGTCTCAAGGCCTAGCATACAGTAACTACAGAATAAACACCACAGTTCAGGCAGAGAAACCTCTTAGCTACTCCCACAAGAACCCCCAAGGTAAACTTTCACCAGCATTCCCATCATTTTGGGGTTTGTGCAAAGATAATGTGGCTCCACGCAGGCCCTGTCTCTCACACTGGCTCACTTTCTCTGTCTCCTAGATTGAAGGCCGAATCACAGCGACTCCCAAGGAGAGTCCAAATCCTCCTAACCCCTCTGGCCAGTGCCCCATCTGCCGTTGGAACCTGAAGCACAAGTATAACTATGACGTGAGTCTGGGTACAGAGACACTCGGTTCTGTGTGTCATGAAGTTCTCAGATTCCCTGGTTAACTGGAGCAGCATGCACCCGCTGTAGCTACTGCTGCATTTCATGGAACCACCAGAGATGGGAGCATTTTGTCCGGTTGTTCTCAGCCCTGGCTGCACACTGGAATCACCTGGGGAGCTTTAAAAAATAATGATGCATGGGCTCCACCAGGTCCTCCGAAGCCACTTCATAGATGTGGTCTCATTCACCGCAGCTCTCCCTCTGAAGAAGACCCATCACCATCTTCGGTAGCCTAGGAGACTGAGGTCACGGTGTGGAATCAGCCTGCGGGGTGGGGCCTGAGCATTTTTTCAATGCTCTCCCGTGGTTCTAATGTGCAGCCAGGGTTGAGAGCCACTGATTGAATTTGTGATCTGGTTGTGCCTCAGACCACTAGGGCCCTTAACTCGGCTCGCAGGGGTTGTACTCTTGTGGGATGGAATCATGATCTGGGTTTGGCTTTCCTCTTTTATGATGAGGGTGTATTTGAACAAGCTCTTGGTTCTCACTGTGATCTGGGAACACATTACCTTTTCGTTCTGTATTGGAGCTATAAAGATACCTGATTACTCAAGCTCTTCTAGTGCAGTCGTTTCCAGGGAAGAAAGACAGTAGTGAATAATAACAACAGCTAACATTGAGTGCATGCTCTATCCGGCACTGAGTACTTACCTGTTTTAATTCACTTAGTTTTCACAATAACCCTATGAAGTAGGTACTAGTTTCATCCTCATTTTACAGATGAGGAAATTTGAGACATGGAGACGTTTGTGAACTTGCCTCAGATCCCCCAGCCAGTATCAGAGCTGGGATACAAACTCCAGGGACGAAAGCCCAGGCAGAGCCCGTGCTTCTAATGACTACACTACCTCCTCCCCAGAGATGGGGAGGGCGTGGGACTAAGGACACAGCCCTGGAGAAATTCTTACTTGTTCTTCAGAGCTCTCACTGGTGACATGAAGCACCCTATTTTTGGGTTTCAGGTGATTCAGGCTCTGGGCCAGTTTGACCTGCAGGTTGTCCCTGTGCCCCTTTGTGGAATAGGATGATTAAAGGCAGAGATCCTGGTCAGGTGATAAGAGCAGGAGAAGCCACATGCCCGTGGGATCTGAACAGAGTGACCCAACTAATCTCATGGGCTGGAAGCCTTGGCTTGAGGCCACCCTGAGGGGTGGGGGGGTTCTTTCTGTCCTGGGGCCCTTCTCCTGATGGCCGCCTGGAGTAACAGAAAGCAAGCACACAGGCAAGGGGCAGTGTTCCCAGCCGCTCACCATGCGCAAGTTAGTGGGGTTGTGGGCATCCTTGGAACCTCAGCTGCTGATAGAAAAGCAAACCCCATACCCGCCCAACCATGGTAGGGCACTCTTCCTACCAGCCTTTTCCAGGAAACATACTTGGCTCTCTCCAGCAGAAGAAATCTAATCCCGTCTGAGGTAAAGGCTAAAGTTGTTTTTCCTTTTACCCCTTTCCACTCAGAGCACCATTAACCTGAGCTGCACAAAGCTGTTAGCTTGCTTGGCAGCCTACGGTGGAGGGCTGGGGCCTCCAGCCCAGTTGATTAGCCCTGGATTAATCCAATCCAAGTTCTTTTCATCAGATTCTGAAAAGTACAGGGGTGGGAATTGAAGGCCTGGGTCCCTCAGGAACTGTCCAGTGATTAAAACAAATCTGCGGTTTTGCAGCAAGGCGCCTGCCAGGGCAGCAAGTTGGTTTGTAGAACTTGACTGCTAAGATTGGCATGCCAGGCCCTTGCAGGGAGGGGAATGGTGAGTTTTCTTTAACCCCTTAAACCATTCTATGACAGCGGGGTCTTGCTATGTTGCTCAGGCTGGTCTCGAACTGCTGGGCTCAAGCAGTCTGGGAATTATAACATTTTAGACCTGGCAGGGAGTTGGTCCCTTGTCTTGATTCTGGCTCTGTTTATCTGTTCCTTTGACCTGTCCCAAGCAGCCTGGTGGGCATGTGATGGTCCGAAGGAAGCCCAAGAATCCATTCAGATCTGGTCACAGGGGGCCTAGATCATGTGAGATTAAACTTCACAACCCTGGTTCCTTCCTCCTTGGCTTTTATGCCTTCCTTGCACTTCAGAGGGAATGGCAGGAGGTGGAGGGGCTGTTTGCATATACTCTGGCTTGTGGTATATAGACTTTAAGGTCTAAAATGTTACAGGTTTCTCCTCTTGTGTGGAAACATAGGGCATGTCTCCTAACCCTACCTGAGCAGACATTTTGTCCAAGAAAGATGCTTCAGGTACATAAAAGATTGGTGACGCTTCTTGAAGAGTTTCTGTTCTCTAACCTAGTCTATCAGAAGATGATCTCACGAGGCTGGGTGTAGGGGCACACACCTGCCACCCCAGAACTCTGGGAGGCCGAGGCGGGCAGATTGCTTGAGCCCAGGAGTTCAAGACCAGCCTGGGCAACATAGCAAGACCCCATCTCTACAAAAATTAGCCAGGCGTGGTGGCATGCACCTGTAGTCCCAGCTACTCAGGAGGCTGAGGTGGGAGGATCACTTGAGCAAGAAATTGGGAGGCAGAGATTGCAGTGACCCGAGATTGCGCCACTGCACTCCAGCCTGGGCAACAGAGTGAGCCCTTGCCTCAAAAAAAAAAAAAAAAAATCTCATAGAGGAGCTGGGAGCTCTTGGGGTTGGTAATGGGGTACAGAAAATCTTACTAAGTTGAGATTAACCTTTGTTGGGTGAAGGTAGCAGACCCATGTGCACAGCTCTGTGTGGAGGAAGTGATCTCAGCCAGGTTCCCAGGAGACATCAGCCTCCCCTGTAGACCATGAAGCCCTAACTTCCCAGCATCAAAAGCAAGCCCAGCTGACCCTCATCCCCTATTTTCGGTTTCCACTAGGATGTTCTGCTGCTTAGCCAGTTCATCCGGCCTCATGGAGGCATGCTGCCCCGAAAGATCACAGGCCTATGCCGGGAAGAACACCGCAAGATCGAGGAGTGTGTGAAGATGGCCCACCGAGCAGGTAGAAGGCCCTGGGGACCAAGAGGGGCAGAGGGCTACAGGCACTGTCTCCCCACCCAGCTGCCCCATGTTTCAGCCCCTCCTGGAAGAAAAGTGGATATCCAGAGTGTTAATTATACTCACCACCCAATGCCAACCTTCCCGCTCCCTTGGCCTTTCCCTCTGGCCCCCTCGGAGCTGCAGAGGGAGCTGCAAAGACTATCCCCTCTTCCCCCCCACTCAGGTCTATTACCAAATCACAGGCCTCGGCTTCCTGAAGGAGTTGTTCCGAAGAACAAACCCCAACTCAACCGGTAAGCAAGCCTGGGTGTGAACAACCTGAGCGTTCTGTGCTCAGGAAAGCTAGAGTGCACCTTGGCTGTCTGTTCCATTCCCTGCCAGCTTATGCATCCACCCCCATCAGTCCACCCCTGCTGCAGTCTTTGCTTCTTCTGTTGCCTTCTTTGCCAACCTCAGCCTCTTTCCTCCCCTGTAGGGCCCTTAGCAAAGGGGCAAGGAGGGTAGAGGCCTGCTGATTGGGCATTAGAATGTGCTAATCCCCCGTTGATGACATCACACTGGGTTGCTATGGGGATGTCAGTACTACTACAAACTTTCAGTATCCTAGCTCTCTCCAGTGCTGGGGTTATTAGAGGACAGGAGGCCTTAGAAATGGGAGGGCCTCCTGGCTTAGTGCCACTGAATACAGCTGTGCAGGTTGCACACTGGACAACTTCAGGGCAACATCCATGTAGAGTAGGTCACAAATAGTGCTCCCCAGAGTTGTACAGTTAACAACCTACACAACGCCATGTGGCAGCCCAGGAGGCCCTGAGTTCATATAGAGAAGGAGAGGATGGCCTGCAGCCCTTGGAATCACTTTGCCTTCTAGTCTAAGCAGGACCCTGTAGAGTGGAAGCAGATTCTTGTCTGACATTCAAGCAGCTGTCCCATTGCAAGTTCTCTTCTTCCCTCCTCTCTGGCATCAGCACACTCACAGAGTCTTAGATCTCTAGTATCCCCTTGTTGAGAGTAGAGCCAGGTCTGTAGAATTGATTTGAGGGGGGTTCTTCTTCTCCCTACCAATGGCCCTTTCCTCCTGTCCAGCTGGTGGTTCCCAGACTGGAATGAGGAACATATTAGGTTGGTGCAGAAGTAATTGCAGTTTTTGTCCTTTTTTAATAGAATTGCTCTCTGTAAGGTATCAAAGATGACTGATGCAAAGCAAACACCTCAGCCCCCAGCAAACTTCCTAGGCTGATCCCCACCAGAACTCAGGCGTGGAAGGTAGGGGGCTGCAGGGGGTGTGGGATGTGGGAATGCAGGGCTTCTTCCTGGTACCCTGCCTCTCTGTCCCTGGAGGCTAAGTCAGAGCTGGACCTTTACCAATACCATGCCAGCACCCTGGCTGTGTGCCCATCTCTACCTGCACCCCCCACATTGCTAGCTCAGCCATCTGCCAGCAGCTCTTGGGGAATAGGACATGCTAACCTCTTCCTATGTCTCCTAACTATGCTATGGACCATTTGGGGGTTGAGCCCACCCCCTCTGGCTTTTTAAGAGACAGCAGCAGGCCTGAGGACACAATCCATCCTGCCTCAGGCCTTTGAAGCTAGTCCAGGCGCCCTCCCATACATCCGGCATCCTTTAACGTGACACAGGATTGATGATGTGTGGGGGCTTGTCGGTTGCGAAAGGCCACCCTGAGCGGGAGGGGGAGTTCAGGCTATGAAGGAAATGGATTCCCTTGCAGGGGAGTCTCGTTTAATGCTGCCATGCGTGGGCCCAGGCTCTGCTGGGGCCTGGTGGAGCCATGCTTTGTCTGCTGCTGTGTCGCTCCTCCTGCTGCCCCTTCAGGAGAGGTAGGAAGGGGCTGGTTTAGGAAAGAGACTTGGTTCTTGCTAGAGCTGGGGTGTTCCCAAAGAGCTGGCTGGAGGCCACCCAGCCCACCCCCTGCCAGCTGGCCACTCCATGTGGCACAGGCATCAGGCCCAAGGCCAGCTAAAGCCCAGCTTCCCTCTCCAAGGCATGGGAGAAAGAACAGCTTTAGGGCAGTAGCTCTGGAGAACCTTTCTAGCTTTTCCTCTGCATCCCCAAATCTCAATGAGCACCCTTCTGGGGAGCCTGCTCCCATACCCCATCTCTTCATGTACCCCTCTGAAGCCTGGGAGAGGCCAGCAAAGGGGCCATCCCTGGTCCCTTCCCTTTACCTTACTCTTCTGTCACCCAGCACCAGCGACCATAGAAAAAGCAGTCCCCTCACACCTGTAATCCCAGCGCTTTGGGAGGCAGGTGGATCACTTGAGGTCAGGAGTTCAAGACCAGCCTGGCCAACATGGGGAAACCACGTCTCTACTAAAAATACAAAAATTAGCCACGCGTTATGGCGGGCTCCTGTAATCCAAGCTACTCCAGAGGCTGAGGCAGGAGAATTGCTTAAACCCAGGAGGTGGAAGTTGCAGTGAGCCGAGATCGCGCCACTGCACTCCAGCTTGGGCGACAGAGCAAGACTTCGCCTCAAAAAAAAAAAGCAGTCCCTATAACTAGCCTCCTTCACAGTCATCACCCTGGCCGGGGCAGTGACAATTCCGGGAGACACGGAAGGCCCTCCCCTCCCTGCCCAGCACACACTTGGAGTGCAGGCCAGCACCTCCCGCAGCTTCCCCTCAACACAGGGCTGGCAGCAGAAGACGAAGGTCCAGCGGAGCTCGGTTGAACTGCATAAATCAGCAATCATTTTTTCCACTTCTTTTATCTAAGAGTTTTTAGCTAAGGTTATTGAGTTTTTAAATAATAAAGCTTTTTCTTTGACGGTCTCTAGAGACAGCTGGGTTGAGCCCCAACCTAGAATGGAGGCAGGGGAGGATTCCTGGCCTTTGTCATGGCTGAGCTTTCAGAATGAAGGATGGGCCTTTCTGGATAGGATCCAAGTTTTATTCTGGACAGAGTAAAACCCAATCCCAGCCGGCATGAGCCACTTTTCTGGGAACTATCAGGGCCCTGGCCATCCCCAAAGGAGGCCAAAGGTCCATGGGCGGCAGCCATCTTTCCCCACCCCCCTCCTATTTACAGAAAGCTTCCTAGGCTAGGGCTGTGCCCACGGGCCCTTACCCCTTGATTCCCATCACAGGTTGGGTGAGGGGCAGGGGTCTTACACCAGTTGTGGTACCCTGGGGAGTTCCCTGAAGGCTGGGGTAGCTGAGTAAGCCAAATGGGGAAGAGTAATGGGTTCCTCCAGGCCCTTATATCAGCTCTTCTCGCCCCATGGCTGAGGCCAGAGAGGAATGATCTGCTCTTCCGGCAGCCTCTTCTCCGCCTTTTCCTCAGCAAACACACACCAACATTGACAGTTATAAAGATCAAGGGAGCTTGTGGCCCTGGGCTGCCTGACCCTGGCCACACAGGCTTGCGGCAGCAAGAGCCCAGCCCATCTGTTTACAGGACGCTCAGCAGTTACTCCCAGGAAAATCCCTGCACTTCAGGAAAGGGAAACTGGTGAAAGGATTTGCTTGCCCAACCGTGGCCTGGCCTGAGGAGGTCGTGCTCCACTCTCCCGGTTCCAGCTTGGGCCCCCAGCCCTCACAGGCACCTCTTTGTTCTCCCTCCACAGGTACCTGACGCGCTGGGCTCCTGGCTCCGTCAAGCCTATCTACAAAAAAGGCCCCCGCTGGAACAGGGTGCGCATGCCTGTGGGGTCACCCCTCCTGAGGGACAATGTCTGCTACTCAAGAACACCTTGGAAGCTGTATCACTGACAGAGAGCAGTGCTTCCAGAGTTCTCCTGCACCTGTGCTGGGGAGTGGGAGGCCCACTCACAAGCCCTCGGCCACAACTATACTCCTGTCCCACCCCACCACGATGGCCTGGTCCCTCCGACATGGATGGACAGGGGACAGTGGGACTAACTTCAGTACCCTTGGCCTGAGCAGTAGCAATGCTGGGAGCTAGAGGCAGGCAGGGCAGTTGGGTCCCTTGCCAGCTGCTGTGGGGCTTAGGCCATGCTCAGTGCTGGGGACAGGAGTTTTGCCCAATGCAGTGTCATAAACTGGGTTCGTGGGCTTACCCAGTGAGTGTGTGCTCACTGCTTGGGAAGTGCAGGGGGTCCTGGGCACATTTCCAGCTGGGTGCTGAGCATTCGAGTCACTGATCTCTTGTGATGGGGCCAATGAGTCAATTGAAAGGAATTCATGGGCCAAACAGGTCCCATCCTCTTCATGACAGCTGTGAGCTCCTTACTGTGGGAGAGCTGCAAGGAGCCAAGGTGGGCTACCTGACAAACTTGCCGCTCTCGTGTGAATCCAAGAAACTGTGTTCCTCAAAGGGGCCCTGGTTGTCACCTCCCACAGCCATTTCCACCCATCATTGTCTAGTATCTCTTTCATTAGCACATTGCAACCGTCTGCCACTTGGTTTAGAGATGAGCTCCCTGGCTCAGTGGGCCTTTCAGAATCTGGAACCAGACGGAGGTGGAGATAAGAAGATAGGACAGAACAGGCAGGCCACGTTCACTGAAGCTTAAGAAAATCATGTTTAGACTCTGTTTAAAAAAATCCAGGCTGGCTCCCATTCTATAGCATGAAGGGCAAGTCCATGTTCTTCTCACCAGTGCCCACGTAGATGTAGCCGTAGTTCTTGGTGCGGGGAGCATGGTAGAAGGTGAGTCCCGGCCAGAGCAGGCTGCGCAGCACCACCAGGGCATTGCCCCTCTCCATCTGGATACTCCAGGACCCTGAGATGAGACAGGCAGAGGGTGAGGCCTGGTGCTGCTAGAGCCAGAGCTCTGCCCTTCATGCTGTGGCCCCTGGCTCCTTGGGCAGCCAGGCCCCGGTGCTAAGGTTCCACTGGGGAAAGACCATTTAATTCTCCAGATGCTTTACTCCCTGATTGCCTTTTAGCCATTATTCTTTTCGTTTTAAGAGACATGGTCTCACTCTGTCGCCCAGGCTGGAATGCAGTGGCGCAATCCCAACTCACTGCAGCCTTGTTGACTCCTGGGCTCAAGCAATCCTCCCACCTTAGCCTCCAGAGTAGCTGGGACCATGGGCATGCACCGCCATACCCAGCTAACTTTTTTGATTTTTTGTAGAGATGGGGCCTCACTGTGTTGCCCAGGCTGGTCTCAAACTCCTGGGCTCAGGCGATCCTCCCACGTTGGCCTCCCAAAGTGCTGGGATTACAGATGGGAGCCACCACGCCCAGCCCTTTTAGCCATCTCACTGCTCATTAAAACCACTTTCAGAGGGAGGGCAAAGGAAATGAAAAGAGGTGAAACTCAAACCAGTCTGTTTTGTTCCTGTCAGCAAGTCTAGCTAAAGGTTGAGTAGGGGAGGAGGCTGAATCCAATCCACAGGCAGAGGGGAGTTGGGCTGGGCCAAGGGAGACACCAACTCCTCCCACACTATACCCAGTGCAGTCACCAGTTCTAGCGTGGTTTGCTGCTACTTGCCATTTTGCTCTGTCTTCCCCATTTCCTGAAGCCTCTCCTGAGTTGGATTAGACCAGACCAGGAAAGGAAGGCTCAAATAGAAGTTTGGGCAGTTCAGGCCTCCTAGGTCAATGGCCCTTTCTGGCAGCTGGTAGACTGGGAGCCATCCTTGGTGGGAGGGGACTTGGGCTGCCCCTAATGAGCCTTTGTCCTAGGTTCTGCCCTGGTTTTTGCCTCCCCACACAGGAGCAGCCCAGCTCAGGGCTGAGTCGTGCAGCCACGAGGACTTGGCTGGAAGGGCCTGATTCAGCTCCAGAACCGAGGGAGGGAGCCACAGTGTGGGAGGAAGGAGCCTGGGAAAATCGCCTCTGGATGCAGATCTGGGGCTTCTATTCCCCTGCGCACTGAGGCCTCTCCCGGCCCAGCCACAGCCCTGTTCCAGGCCCTGCCAGAAAGGCAAATGCTTTGAAAGTTTTGGTGTTGGACCAGCCAGCCATGCGCTGAGAGCTGCTCTGAGGCCTTTATCAGCTGCCAGCTCAGCCCGGCTGCTTGGCTCCTCCTGCCCCAACTTCCCACGGGCCACCTCCAACCATGGTTCACCCTAGTCACTCTACACCCTGCAGCCTCACAACTCAGTCCCCACCCACTGGGGGCCACCCTGCGTCCAAGAAACCTGATTGCCAGGAACCCCTGACCCTCGTGGCAGCTCAGCCTTACTCAGGGTGCAGCCGCCTGCCCAGGTCAAAACCAAAGTTTTCTGGGTGTATATAGTTTGGCTGTCCCTGGTCCTGCTCAGGGAGAAGCCAATCGCAAAGCTCACTTTAGCACTGTGCAGTGGCCAGCACCAAGTGTCATCGCCCATGCAAAGGCTGAAGTCAGCCCCTCCAGCCCACACAGTGCCTGCTGGACAACATCAAGAAAGTAGTGTCGGTGTGTTAGCGGGGCTCTGGCTGGAACACTGCCCCGGAGAAGGAGTATTTCCCCTGACTCTTAAAACTTTTCTCTGGGTGCTTGAGGTCCTCTGCCTCTCAGACCTGCCCTCAGAGTTCGAGAGTCCCTAGCCTGGTACTTTCCTGGTCATGCATCTCCAGAAAACATTGTTTAGGGTTGATGAGGGTGGGGGTCCAACAGGACAAAGTTCCAACTCCACTGCTTCAGCCTTGGACAAGAAGCACAGACCCAGGAAGATCCGATTCCCTCCCTTGGTCACCCCACCAGCCTAGAGTATCGTCAGGGGCCCAGCTCCATAAAGACGCAGTCCCTCAGCGCCTTGAACTAAGACCGGACTGCTTCATCTGCATCTGCCTACCGAGGGAGGGCAGCTTGCAGCCTGCCTGGGCCAGGTGCTGCCCTGGAGAAAATGGAATCCTGGAGTCCTCCAACCTAGACCCTTCTCAGTTCACTGTTGCCAGCACCTTGGCATGCCTGGGCAAGGGCTTGCTGCTGCCCTGCCCTCACACCAGCCTGCCTTCCTAGGCTTTGGCCACCTCTTACCTCCAGTAGATAATGCGGGGGGCGGGAGGCAGTGTTCTTGGATGAAGTGGCCTAGGCCTATCAGCAGGGGCTCCTACCCAGGGAGCAAGGAGAAACTGGCAGGGGAGCTAGGGAAATACAGTGCCCCTGCCTGGCAGGGGGCAATGCCGCACAGGCGGGAGGGTGCTGCTGGAGTATGGTAGTGGCATGTGGGGCCAGCCAGGAAACAGCACTGCCTCCCTCCCTCGCATTCCTGTCACACTCCTGTCCTCTTGTCGTCCCTGGCTCAGCTGGTCGCCCGGGAAACACACAGACTCAACGTGCCAGGAGTCACGTAGCATCTACCTGAAGAGCCAAGCACTTGCTGTCACCTTCACCCACTTTCTTACTGCAACTGCTGAACAGGCTGAGCCCAGCCAGCTGCTGTCACCGCCTCCAGGACTCAGGGAAAAGCCCCCTGCAGACTTGGTGCTGCAAGTTAACAGCCCCCGCTCTCCTCTCCCCAAATCCCTTCTGCCCACTAGCAGCCACTCTTCTCCAGAAGCTGTGTTTTGAGGATGTGATGGGTACAGGTTGGTAAGTCGGGAGGGGGGCCTCCTGGGTTTCCTGGGCCCCCAGGGTCTCACCCACCTTGCTAGTATGGAAACCTCAGGCTAGGGCGTACTTACTCTAATTACATTCTCCTGCCATCGTGGAAGAAAGGCAGCTCTGGGATTAAGATCGAGGGACAGTAGGCCAGGCTGGGGACCAGGGCTTTCCAGGGGCAACAGATGGCTTAAACCCTCTCAGATGAGCACCAACAAGATTTTTGTCACACATAAAAATAAATAGCCATGGGTTCCCATTGGGAGAGGCACCCCCATCCCCTACAAGGGCCACAAGAATCATATACCCCCTAGAGGCCTGAGGACAGAGGAGGAGGAGGGAGAAACCCCTGGCTGCCAGACCCCTATCAAATGGAGTAGCAGAGTCAGGCCCCGTGGCCCAGAAGGCTGAACACTTGTCAGCCAGGCTTCCAAGGAACTGGGGCAGGAAGAGCCACCTGCACACATCCCGAAGGGAAGGCTGACCCTGGGCACCATGTTCCCCTCCCGCGCCTATGCCTACCTCACTCGCCCCCTTCCCGGTCCTCAACCACCACCAGCAGCAGCTTTCAAAGGCTGCTTTCCAGGTAGGCAGCCAGGCAGCAGGCGCGTTGCTGCCCTCTGCTGCCTGAACTGAGCATTGCTGCTGAGAAATTGCTTGGGAAGGAGCCCCAGTCTGTGTGCACCTGGCAATTCTGAGACCTCTGCAGCAGCCCAGAGTGGAGCAAGGAGAGGAGCAGCGCCCTCCAGCCCTCCCCCTTTACCTCCCAGGACACCGATGCTTGCAAGACACCTTCTAGTTTACATTTCCCTTTCCCATCCTGTTTCATTTGATCTTCCCAAACCTGAGGCGAGGGAGGTGTCTTTCTTATTCCAAGGGCATCACAGGTGCCTGTTGTAGCTGCTCAGTGGCTATTTGCTGATCTAATGGATGTTCCGGGAGCATCGAATGGCAAGATACTACCTAGGAATCTAGGCTCCTGATCGGGCGTGATGGCTCACGCCTGTAATCCCAGCACTTTGGGAGGCTGAGGTGGGCAGATCACCTGAGGTCAGGAGTTCGAGAGCAACCTGGCCAACATGGTGAAACCTCATCTCTGCTAAAAATACAAAAATTAGGCGTGATGACATGCACTTATAATCCCAGCTACTTGGGAGGCTGAGGCAGGAGAATTGCTTGAACCCGGGAGTCAGAGGTTCTAGTGAGCTGAGGTTGCAGCGAGACTCTGTCTCAAATATATATATATACATATATATATACACACACATATATATACACATATATATACACACATATATATACATATATATGTGTATATATATATATACACACACATATACATATATATGTGTATATATATATATACACACACATATACATATATATGTGTATATATATATACACACACACACACATATATATACATATATATACACATATATATATACACACATATATATACATATATATGTGTATATATACACACACATATATACATATATATGTGTATATATACACACACACACACACATATATATACAGCCTCCTGACCCACGGCTGCATCTATGCCACCTGGCTGCAGCCCAAGGTCAGAGAACTCTTAGTCATTACCCCGGATCCAGCAGGAGGATAGTCCACCCCAGAACCAGCTACCCACTCCCATGGAACTTTGCAGATCCCTGGACACGGCATGACAACTCATTAGGACAACAGCTCTCCCACTCCTCTCTTCAGCCAAGGTGTCTCTTGTCACTTTGGCCAAGGGACAAGATGCAGAGTCGTTGGCCTACCTCATGGACACAGAGAAGGAGTCCCAGGAACAGGGCCAACCAAAACCACACCTGCTCAGAAGCCACATGAAGTCACCCTCAACAACTGCCTCAGACCCTGAAAGGATCCTAACTGGCCAGAAAACAGCTGCCAAATCCCATCCCTCCAGCCAGTCCTGGTGTCCCAGGGAATGCTTCCTTGGGATTTTGGCCCCAATTAGCAGCCCAGCCCAGCTGCTGCCTGCCTGGCAGGGGAGCCTCCAAGCAGCTCAGACTGCTCTTTTCCTAGCTGATAAGGACTGGGGAGGAAAATCAGAGCTGTCCACTCTCCTGTGACCATCCACACTTCCACTCCATCGCCATGACCCTCATCAAACCATCATGAGAAAAAGGTGGGCCTAGGCTGGGCACGGTGGCTTATGCCCGTAATCCCAGCACTTTGGGAGGCTGAGGTGGGTGGATCCCTTGAGCTGAGTTGTTCAAGACCAGCCTGGGCAACACGGTGAAACCTCATCTCTACAAAAAATACAAAAACTAGCCAGGCATGGTGGTCCACACCTGTAGTCCCAGCTACTCGGGAGGCTGAGGCAGGAAGATCACTTAAGCCTGGGAGGCGGAGGTTGCAGTGAGCCAAGATCGTCCCACTGGCCACTGCACTCCAACCAGGGCAACAGAGTGAGACCCTGTCAAATTAAAAAAAAAAGAAAGAGGCCGGGCGTGGTGGCTCACGCTTGTAATCCCAGCACTTTGGGAGGCCGAGGCGGGCGGATCACGAGGTCAGGAGATTGAGACCACGGCGAAACCCCGTCTCTACTAAAAAAAATACAAAAAAATTAGCCGGGCGTGGTGGCGGGCGCCTGTAGTCCCAGCTACTCGGAGAGGCTGAGGCAGGAGAATGGCATGAACCCGGGAGGCGGAGCTTGCAGTGAGCCGAGATTGCGCCACTGCACTCCAGCCTGGGTGACAGAGCAAGACTCCGTCTCAAAAAAAAAAAAAAAAAAAAGAGAGAGAGAGAGAAAGAAAGAAAGAAGAGAGAGAGAGAGAAAGAAAGAAAAGAAAAAAGAAAGAGAAAGAAAGAAGAAAGAAAAAGAAAGAAAGAGAAGAAAGAAAGAAAGGAAAGAAGGAAGGAAGGAAGGAAGGAAGGAAGGAAGGAAGGAAGGAAGGAAGGAAGGAAGGAAGGACTGGTAGTAGTGGCTCTGGGAGGGAGGACCTGAAGAGTATGGGGAGGTTTCCCAAGGTAAGACCGGGAGCATCCCTCCCCTGAGGCCCACATGGACAGCAAATGCCAAGAGTTCTCAGCTTCCAAGTTTCCAGCTCATAAAGCAACATGGTGGGGTGGACTGGGAAGTGGAGCCAGCAGCTGATCCTGCAGCCCTGAGGTCACCATCAGGGCAGGATGCCTAGGGCCTTGGGTCACTGCAGCTCACCCACCTTCCAGGCCCAGATCCCACACCTCCCATAGGCCTGATGAATTCACTTGCCAACTGGACACATCAGAGTGGCTCACCAGGCTGGAGTGCAATGGTGGCCAATCACAAGTAACCTCAAACTCCTGAGCTCAAGCGATTCTGCCACCTTGGCCTCCCAAAGCACTGGAATTATAGGCATGGGCCACCGTGCCCAGCCCCAACCCCAGCAGCCTTTAGGAATACTCAAAAGCTCCACATTTTACTTCTCCTGTTGCAAGGAAAGACAGCTGCCTCCAGGGTCCCCCTTACCCGAGACAGCAGAGGGCATATAGGGCTGACGGTGTTCCCTTAGGAAGACTTTGTTGGGCCCCACCCCATCTAGCTGGCTTTGGTCTTGGTGCAGAAACTCTATCACCCTCTTCACCCCTCTTGCTGCACAGTGGATGAGGCTCCATGGGCGAAGCAGCGCTACTGCACCAGCCCCTCTCACCCAGCACAAAGGAGAGTCCCATCTTCTGATTCTGGAGCATCCAGCTGCAGGTAAGAAGGCTGCAAAGGGCTTCCCAGACACACCCTGAACCAGGGGACAGGGCTGCTGCCCTCAGATTAGGGGAATAAAGAGGACTTCTGTAGGCCCACCCCTCAGCACCTGGCTCTGAGTTTCCATCACCACCGCCGTTCCAGGCTCCCTTTGTCAACGAGGGACGTACAGCCCCCTCAGGCTCTTGACAAGTCTGGGAGCAGAGATGGAGGAGATGAGGGGAGTCTGAGAAGTGTGTCTGATGGGCGAGAAATGCCCCAACCCATATAGACCTTCTTCATATCCCCCTACTTGTCCAGGAGACCCTCCTATCTGTCACTACAGCACTGGCCCTGCTCAGAGTAGGTTGACTCAGATGTTCCTGTATGATGGAAGCCCAAATGGCCACTCCTTGGTGGCAGCTCCTACCCACTCAGAACCATTGCCTGGCCCCTGGGGCACTGCAGCAGCCCTGAAATGGCCTCATGATTCCTGGCTTGCCTTGCCCTGTCTCGCTCCACCTGTGTACCACTGCCTTATTGTCACAGACCTGCTCACAAGCCACCAGCAGCTTCTACTGCCTTGGCCTTCTAGGCCCTCCTAGGCCTACCCCAACTCATCTCTAAGTAATTTCTGCCACTAAAAAAATTAATAATAAGGCCAGGTGTGGTGGCTCACGCCTGTAGTCCCAGCTCCTCAGGAGGCTAAGACATCAGAATCACTTGAACCCAGGAGGCAGAAGTTGCAGTGAGCTGAGATCGGGCCACTGCACTCCAGCCTGGGCGAGAAACTCCACCTCAAATAAATAAACTCCGTCTCAAAATCATAATCACCATCACCATCATCACAGGCTTACTTTGATATATTGCACTTCACAGATACTGCAGTTTTTATAAATTGAAGGTTTGCGTGTGTAAAGCCAGTATATCAGTGCCATTTTTCCAACAGCATGTGCTCACTTTGTATCTCTGTATCACATTTTGGTAGTTTTCACAATTTTTCAAACTATGTTTTTTTTTTGTTTCTGAGACAGCGTCTCACTCTGTCACCCAGGCTGGAGTGCAGTGGCGTGATCTCGGCTCACTGCCACCTCTGCCTCCAAGGTTCAAGTGATTCTCGTGTCTCAGCCTCCTGAGTAGCTTGGACTACAGGTGTGCACATTACACCTCGCTAATTTTTGTATTTTTAGTATAGATGGGGTTTCACTATGTCGGCCAGACTGGTCTCGAACTCCTGGCCTCTAGTGATCTGCCTGCCTTGGCCTCCCAAAGTGCTGGAATTACAGGCATAAGCCACCGCACTCAGCCCTTTTTATTATTAGTAGTATTATATGTGTTATGGTGTTCTGTGATCAGTGGTCTTTGATGTTACTATCATATTGTTTTGGGGCACCACAAACTACATCCATTTAAGATGGCAAACTTAACTGATAAATGTGTGCCTTCTGACTTCTCCCAGCCCTCTCCCTCTCTTCAGGCTGCCCTATTCCCTGAGACACAACAATGGTGAAATTAGGCCAATTAATAACTCTACAGAGGCTGGGCGCGTTGGTTCATCCCTGTAATCCCAGTACTCTTTGGGAGGCTGAGGGAGGTGGATCACCTGAGGTCAGGAGTTTGAGACAAGCCTGGTCAACATGGTGAAACCCTGTCTCTACTAAAAATACAAAAATTAGCTGGGCATGATGGCACGTGCCTATAATCCCAGCTACTCAGGAGGGTGAGGCAGAAGAATCGCTGGAACCCGGGAGGCGGAGGTTGTAGTGAGCTGAGATCGTGCCATTGCACTCCAGCCTGGGCAACAGAGTGAGACTCTGTCTCAAAAAAAAAAACAAAAAACAAAATTACAATAGCCTCTAAGTGTTAAGTGAAAGGAAGAATCTTACGCCTCTCACTTTAAATCAAAAGCTAGAAATGACTAAGTTTAGTAAGGAAGGCATGTCAAAAGCTGAGATAGAGCCAGGCATGGTGGCTCATCCTTGTAATCCCAGCAATTTAGGAGGCTGAGGCAGGAGGACTGTTTGAGTGCAAACCAGCCCTAGCAACACAGCAAGACCCCATCCCTACCAAAAAAAAAATGCCAGGTATGGTGCACACACCTATTGTGTGTGCTGTTGCACTCCTCAAGAGGTTGAGGCAGGAGGATTGCTTGAGCCCAGGAGTTCAAAGTTACAGTGAGTTATGATCATGCCACTGCACTCCAGCCTGGGTGATGAAGCAAAACCCTGTCTCTAAAACCAAAAATAAAAACAATTGAGATAGGCTAAAAGATAGGCCTCTTATACCAAACAGTTAAACTGTGAATGCAAATAAAAGTCCTTGAAGGAAATTGAAAGTACAACTCCAGTGAACATACAAATGATAAGAAAGTGAAACAGTCAGCAGGGCGTGGTGGCTCACGCCTGTAATCCCAGCACTTTGGGAGGCCTAGGCAGGCAGATCACAAGGTCAGGAGATCAAGACCATCCTGCCTAACATGGTGAAACCCCGTCTCTACTAAAAAATACAAAAAATTAGCTGGGCGTGGTGATGGGCGCCTGTAGTCCCAGCTACTCGGGAGGCTGAGGCAGAAGAATCGCTTGAACCCGGGAGGTGGAGGTTGCAGTGAGCTGAGATCATGCCACTGTACTCTAGCCTGTGTGACAGAGCGAGACTCTGTCTCAAAAAATAAATAAATAAATAAATAAGAATATGCATGACTCATGGGAGGAGGTCAAAATGTCAACATTAACAGGAGTTTGGGAGAAGTTGATTCCAACCCTCATGGATGACATTGACAGGTTCAAGACTTCAGTGGAGGGCCAAGCACAGTGCCTCACACCTGTAGTCGTAACATTTTGGGAGGCTGAGGTGGGCAGATCACTTGAGGTCAGGAGTTCAAGACCAGCCTGGCCAATATGGTGAACTCATCTCTACTGAAAATACAAAAAATAGCCAGGCATCGTGGCGCATGCCTGTAATCCAGCTACTTAGGAGGCTGAGGCAGGAAAATCACTTGAATCCAGGAGGCAGGGGTTGCAGTGAGCTGAGATCACGCCACTGCACTCCAGCCTGGGCAAAAGAGCAAGACTCTGTCTCAAAAAAAGAAAAAAAAAAGGCCAGGTTGGGCCTGGTAGCTCACGCCTGTAATCCAACACTTTGGGAGGCCAAGGTGGGCAGATCACCTGAGGTCATGAGTTTAAGAGCAGCCTGGACAACTTGGTGAAACCCTATCTCTACTAAAAATATTTTTAAAATTAGCCAGGCATGGTGGTAGGCACCTGTAATCCCAGCTACTCAGGAGGCTGAGGCAGGAGAATCGCTTGAACCCGGGAGGCGGAGGTTGCAGTGAGCTGAGATGACACCACTTGCACTCCAGCCTGGGCGATAGAGTGAGATTCCATTTCAAAAAAATAATAATAATAAAAATAAAAGTAAAAAGTAGAAATACAAAAATTAGCCGACATGGGCTGGGCGGGGTGGCTCACGCCTGTAATCCCAGCACTTTGGGAGGCCGAGGCAGGTGGATCATGAGGTCAGGAGATTGACACCATCCTGGCTAACACAGTGAAACCCCATCTCTATTAAAAATACAAAAAATTAGTCAGGCATGGTGGTAGGTGCCTGTAGTCCCAGCTACTCAGGAGGCTGAGGCAGGAGAATGGCGTGAACCCGGGAGGTGGAGCTTGCAGTGAGCCGAGATCGCGCCGCTGCACTCCAGCCTGGGTGACAGAGCGAGACTCTGTCTCAAAAAAAAAAAAGCCAGGCATGGTGGCCAGTGCTTGTAATCCCAGCTATTCAGTAAGCTGAGGCAGGATAATCACTTGAACCCAGAAGGCGGAGGTTGCAGTGAGCCGAGATCATGCCATTGCACTCCAGGCTGGGTTACAAGAGTGAGACTCCATCTCAAAAAAAAAAAAAAGACTTCAGTGGAGGAAGTAACTGCAGATGTGGTGGAAGAAGAAAAAGAACGAGAGTTCAGAAGTGGAGCCAAAAGATGTGACTGAACTGCTGCAACCTCATGATAAAACTTGAATGAATGAGGGGTTGCTTCTTACAGATGAGCAAAGAAAGTGGTTTCTTAAGATGGAACCCACTCCTCGTGAAGATGTTGTGAACATTGTTGAAATGAGAACAACAAAGGATTAAGAATATTACCTAAGCCAGGTTTGGTGGCTCATACCTGTAATCCCAGCACTTTGGGAGGCCAAGGCGGGCGGATCATGAGGTCAGGAGATAGAGACCATCCTGGCTAACACGGTGAAACCCCGTGTCTACTAAAAATACAAAAAATTAGCTGGGGGCAGTGGCGGGTGCCCGTAGTCCCAGCTACTCGGGAGGCTGAGGCATGAGAATGGCATGAACCCGGGAGGCGGAGCTTGCAGTGAGCCGAGATAGCGCCACTGCACTCCAGCCTGGGCGACAGAGCGAGACTCTGTCTCAAAAAAAAAAAAAAAGGAAGAGAAGAGTCCATTGATGTGGCAAGGTTCGTTGTTGTCTTCTTTTAGAAAATTGTCACAGCCACCCCAGCCTTCAGCAATCACCACCCTGACCAATCAGCAACCATCAACATCCAGGCAAGACTATCCACCAGCAAAAAGATGACGATTCGCTGAAGGGTCAGGTGATCGTTAGTATTGTTATGAAATAAAGAATTTTTAATTTTTTTAACATTTTTAGACACAATGCTATTGTATACTTAACAAACTATAGTATAGTATAAACACAACTTTTCAAAAAATGTGTGACTCACTTTATTGTGGTGTTCACTTTATTGTGGTGGTCAGGAACCAAACTTGCAATATCTCTGAGGTACGTTCGTTTTATTTATTTATTTATTTATTTTTGAGACGGAGTCTCGCTCTGTCGCCCAGGCTGGAGTGCAGTGGCGCAATCTCGGCTCACTGCAAGCTCCGCCTCCCGGGTTCACTCCATTCTCCTGCCTCAGCCTCTCCGAGTAGCTGGGACTACAGGCGCCCGCCACCGCGCCCGCCACCACGCCCGGCTAATTTTTTTTGTATTTTTTAGTAGAGACGGGGTTTCACCGTGGTCTCGATCTCCTGACCTCGTGATCCACCCGCCTCGGCCTCCCAACGTTTTCTTTTTTTTTTTTTTGAGACGGAGTTTTGCGCTGTCGCCCCAGGCTGGAGTGCAGTGGCGCAATCTCAGCTCACTGCAACCTCTGCCTCCCAGATTCAAGCAATTCTCCCTACCTCAGCCTCCCAAGTAGCTGGGTTTACAAGCGCACGCTACCATACTCAGCTAATTTTTCTATTTTTAGTAGAGACGGGGTTTTGCCATGTTGGCCAGGCTGGTCTTGAACTCCTGACCTCCAGTGATCTGCCCACCTTGGCCTCCCAAAGTGCTGGGATTACAGGCGTGAGCCACTGCGCCCGGCTGGTGTGTTCATTTTCATTTGAGTCCTTACTATGTGTTAGGCACTGTTGTAAGCTTTTTGCGCATGAGTTAACTCATTTAATTCTTGCATCCAAATACTCACCAGGCCTGACCCTGCTTAGCTTCCAAGATCAGAAGAGACTAGGCACGTTCAGGGTGGTATAGGAATAGTCCATTTAATTCTCATAACTCAATGAGGTAGAAAATATCAATTCTCCCCTTTTTAGAAATGAGGAAACTGAGGCACAGGGAAATGGAGGGATTTACATGAAGTCACGCAACTAGTAAGTGGCCAATTCAGGATTCCAACCCAGCCTGTCTGATTCCGCAGCCCTTGTTGTCCCCATCCCCATCCTGAGGTACCCGGGTCTCTTGCTGCTCTTCAGAAGTGTTTCCCCCTAGAGGTGTGGGTGACTATTGCCCTGTGGTTCCTATATTGTTTACTTAACAATCCAGTTCATGCCAGAACTGTGGAGTCTAACACTTTAACACTTACTGTGTCCTTGGGTTTAACTCTCTGAGCCCCTGTTTCTTCATCTGTAAAATGGGGATAAAAATAATAGGCTGGCTGTGAAGATTAAAATGAGATAAGGCATGGCAAGAGCTGAGTACGGTGCCTGGCACATGATAAGCAGTGTCACATTTCATGAGTTAGTTGTTATTGTTGTCATTATCATCGCCATCATCATCATTAGATCCCTCTCATTCTCAGGAACACCCAACAAGGGAAGAGAAAGAAGTGGGGCGCTGAGTCTGTGCGTCGGGACTGGCCCCCAATGGCCTAGAGCCTGGAACCTGAATTGGGTCATAGCATCCGAGGACACGCTCTTCTCTACCGGAGATGCTCAAGGGAAGGAAATGGGGTCAGCACCACCAGCTATGTGCCAAGCATTATATCCAGTCCCCAAATCCCTGAATCCCAAAAGTAACAGTTGAGATGTAAGTATGGCTAGTATTTTCAGGGATATTTGGGAGAAGATTCCCAACCTGCCTCCGTTCAAGATTGCTACAAAAATCAAGAGATGGCCGGGCGCGGTGGCTCACGCTTGTAATCCCAGCACTTTGGAAGGCCGAGGCGGGCAGATCACGAGGTCAGGAGATCGAGACCATGGTGAAACCCCGTCTCTACTAAAAATACAAAAAATTAGCCGGGCATGGTGGCGGGCGCCTGTAGTCCCAGCTACTCGGAGAGGCTGAGGCAGGAGAATGGCGTGAACCCGGGAGGCGGAGCTTGCAGTGAGCCGAGATTGCGCCACTGCACTCCAGCCTGGGCGACAGAGTGAGACTCTGTCTCAAAAAAAAAAAAAAAAAAAAAGAGACATTGAGACACCTCCTCTCTGTGAAAGCATTTGGAAAACAATCCTACCTTTTGTAATTCAAGAACATTCATCAGTGTGTACTATAAGCTGGGCCCTGGGGAAGCCCCACCCTCAAAAACCCATGGTGAACCACCAATTCCCACTAGGCCCTTGGTTCCGGTCTCAGAGGAAAATGGCAGGTGGATGGCCCACTGCTGTGGCCTGAGGACAGATCCCATGGCCTGGAAGTAATGGACTATTACCTTTGGGAATGTCATGCTCCAAGGAGTCCATGAAATCCAGGGAGGGGTCCAGGTCAGCCTTCTCAAGCAAGGTCTTATTCTTTAGCTCAACAGGCTCCCTGAAATGGAAGTAGGAGCTGAGCTTCTTGGCTTCAGACAAGGACAGTCCTAGAAAGAGGTGGCAGGCAGGAAAAGGATGGTTAGCCCAAAACCCCCCAGCCCCCTTTCTCCCTGCACTGGGACCACATGGTAGGGCTTACAAAAGACCCTGTCAGCCACTGACAGAGAGCTGAAGGGAGGAAAGGGATTAGCATTCCCTCCGTCCAAACTCGGACCAGATCCTGCCATAAAGAGAGTCCAGCCAGGCACGATGGCTCATGCCTGTAATCCCAGCACTTTGGGAAGCTGAGGCAGGCAGATCACCTGAGGTCGGGAGTTTGAGACCAGCCTGGCCAATGTGGCAAAACCCTGTCTCTACTAAAAATACAAAAATTAGCTGGGCATGGTAGAGGGTGTCTGTAATCCCAGATACTCAGGAGGCTGAGGCAGGAGAATTGCTTGAACCCAGGAGGCAGGGGTTGCAGTGAGCCAACATCGTGCCACTGCACTCCAGTCTGGATGACAAGAGCAAAACTTCATCAAGAAAGAAACGAAGGGAGGGAAGGAGGGAAAAAAGGGAAACGAAGGAAGGAAGGAAGGAAGGAAGGAAGGAAGTCCAAGGAGGAAGGAGATAGGAAAAGGCAGGTAGCCCAGACCCATGTAAAGCCCTGGGACCAAGGGACTATATGCTCTCCCACTCCTCAAGCTGAAGAGAGTCAGGGGCCAGGAGATGGGGAGCCCATACCAACCACTGGTGCCAGGTCACTGGGCACACCCTCCCAGGTGATAAGGTCACAGCTACTCCTTCTCTGATAAAGTGTGTAAATCCCCTTGCTGGACTCCCAGACATATGTTCTACTGTGCTTGGGAAAAGATACCCCCCAGCCCTTGAGAAGGGCCCCAGAGAACTCACCTTCAAAGGTCCGATTGACATGGGTGGGTCCAAAAGGGGTCTTGAAGAGGGCGCCTCGGGGGATGATGGCCACAGCCTTGTCAATCTGGTCAATGACAGACACCAAGCGGGTCTCTTCCTTGATCTGGACCTGAGGAGACAGGAGAGGAGCCCCCCTGCCAGGGCACTGTGCCCATCCACCCCCAGCGCAAGGTTCCTCTGCATGGCCATCGCACCTAGACCACCACAGTGTAGCGGACACCAAAGCCACACAGATCACTCTGGGCAAGCCCTCGCCTTCCTTCCTATCAAGATTTTCTTCCTTTCTTTTTATTTATTTTTTAATTCCTAATACATACAGGTGGTATGATATTCAAAACTACAGAAAAAAAAAATCAGTCTTTCTCTCACCCCAGTCCCTGAGACCCTAGTTGCCCTCACTGGGGGCAACCACCATTGAAGGTTTCTCATGTACTCTTCCAGAGGCATACCATCCTATCAGCACATTTAAATGTTGCTTATTTTGCCTTTTTAAAATATAAAAGTAATCATGCTCACTGTAGAATATTTGGATAATATAGGAAGACATACCGAAGAGAAAACCACTCATAATCCTACCTCCTAAAGATAATCACTGATAACATATTGGTATACTTTCTTCGTGTTTTTTTGTTGTTGCTGTTGTCGTTTTGTTTTTGTTTTGAGACAGGGTCTCACTCTGTCATCCAGGCTGGAGGGCAGTGGCACAATCATGGCTCACTGCAGCCTCCACTTCCCAGGCTCAGATGATCCTCCCGCCTCAGCCTCCTGAGTAGCTGGGAGTACAAGCACATGTCACCACACCTGGCTAATTTTTGTCTTTTTTTATTATTTTTATTTATTTATTTATTTATTTTTGAGACAGAGTCTTGCTCTGTCGCCCAGGCTGGAGTGCAGTGCAGTGATCTCAGCTCACTGCAATCTCTACCTCCTGGGTTCAAGAGATTCTCCTGCCTCAGCCTCCTGAGCAGCTGGGACTACAGGCGTGCACCACTGCACCCAGCTAATTTTTGTATTTTTTTTTTTTTTTTTTTTTTTTTTTGAGACGGAGTCTCGCTCTGTCGCCCAGGCTGGTGTGCAGTGGCGCGATCTCGGCTCACTGCAAGCTCTGCCTCCCGGGTTCACGCCATTCTCCTGCCTCAGCCTCTCCGAGTAGCTGGGACTACAGGCGCCCGCCACCACGCCCGGCTAATTTTTTGTATTTTTAGTAGAGACGGGGTTTCACCGTGGTCTCAATCTCCTGACCTCGTGATCCGCCCGCCTCGGCCTCCCAAAGTGCTGGGATTACAAGCGTGAGCCACCACGCCCGGCCAATTTTTGTATTTTTAGTAGCGACAGTTTCACCATGTTGGCCAGGCTGGTCTTGAACTCCTGACCTCAGGTGATCCACCCACCTTGGCCTCCCAGACTGCTGGGATTACAGGCGTGAGCCACCATGCCCAGTCAATTTTTGTATTTTTGGTAGAGATGGGGTTTCTCCATGTTGCCCAGGCTGATCTCCAACTTCTGGGCTCAAGCAGTCTCCCTGCCTCAGCCTTCAAAGTGCTAGGATTACAGGGTGAGCCATGGCGCCCAGCCCTCTATGCACATATTTAAAGTAAAATTAGAGTCACAGTTTATATTGTTTCATATCCGTCTCTTCAGTTTAACATTATTTTGCAAGCATTTCCCCCATATCATACCCTTTTTACACAGATGAAATTTAGTTACAACTACTATCTAGAGCAACTCTGAACAAAAGGATTTCATAGAGATTTTGTGGAAGAGCTCAACAGAAAATGTGTGTCAACAGAGGCCCCTAGAGAGTCACGGAGCCACCTATTTGCCATGGGCGGCCTACCTGAATGGTTTACAAAAGAAAGGTAGAGGCCGGGCGCGGTGGCTCACGCTTGTAATCCCAGCACTTTGGGAGGCCGAGGCGGGCGGATCACGAGGTCAGGAGATCGAGACCACGGTGAAACCCCGTCTCTACTAAAAAAAAAAAATACAAAAAATTAGCCGGGCGTGGTGGCGGGCGCCTGTAGTCCCAGCTACTCGGAGAGGCTGAGGCAGGAGAATGGCATGAACCCGGGAGGCAGAGTTTGCAGTGAGCCGAGATTGTGCCACTGCACTCCAGCCTGGGTGACAGAGCAAGACTCCGTCTCAAAAAAAAAAAAAAAAAAAAAAAAAAAAGAAAGGTAGAAATTAAGCTTTAATAAGTGCTGAGGCCAGCATCTTTAAATATGTCACCTCATTTAATCCACACCAGCCTGCAAAGTAAATACAATGATCTCAATTTTACAGAAAAATAATAATAAAATTGAGGCTCATGGCTGGGCGCGGTGGCTCACGCCTGTAATCCCAGCACTTTGGGAGGCCGAGGTGGGCAGATCACCTGAGGTCGGGAGTTTGAGACCAGCCTGACCAACATGGAGAAATCCTGTCTCTACTAAAAATACAAAATTAGCAGGGTGTGGTGGCGCATGCTTGTAATCCCAGTTACTCAGGAGGCTGAGGCAGGAGAATCATTTGAACCCGGGAGGCAGAGGTTGCAGTGAGCTGAGATCTCGCCATTGCACTCCAGCCTGGGCAACAAAAACAAAACTCTGTCTCAAAAAAAAAAAAAAAAAAAAAAACAGGTTCAGGAAGATTAAGTCAATCAGGTAGGAGTGGGTGAGGATGCAGCTGAGGGCTCACAGACCTAGACTCAGACTTTTGGCATCCCCCAGGTTCAGGTGCAACAGCTGTGCTTTGGATTTTGGGATTGTATTGTTTCAAAACTTAAGCTCCTTACTTGTTAACTTAGCAAGTCTATTTCCAGGAATTGACCTTCCCAGGAACTACACACAATGGAAATGATGTCTATATGGTCTTTTTTTTTTTTTTTTTTTTGAGACTAAGTCTCGCTCTGTCACCCAGGCTGGAGTGCAATGACGCAATCTTGGCTCACTGCAACCTCCGCCTCCCGGGTTCAAGCCATTCTCCTGCCTCAGCCTCCGTAGTAGCTGGGATTATAGGCGCCACTATGCCTGGCTAATTTTTTGTATTTTTAGTAGAGACGGAGTTTCACTATGTTGGCCACGCTGGTCTCAAACTCCTGACCTTGTGATCTGCACGACTTAGGCTCCCAAAGTGCTAGGATTACAGGTGTGAGCCACCGCGCCCAGCTATATGGTCATTTATTATGATACTGTTTGTTAGAACTAAAACTTGGAAAGCAGCTGGATGAAATGGCTCATGCCTGTAAATCCCAGCACTTTGGGAGGCTGAGGTGGGAGGACCGCTTGAAACTAGGAGTTAAGACCAGCCTGGGCAACATAGCAAGACCCCATCTCTACAAAAAAATACAAAAATTAGCCAGGTATGGTGGTATGCACCTGTAGTCCCAGCTACTTGAGAGGTTGAGGCTGGAGGATCACTGGAGCCCAGGGGATGGAGGCTGCAGTGAGCCAAGATCGTGCCACTGCACCCCAACCTGGGCGACAGAGCGAGACTCTGTCTCAAAAACAAATAAAATAAAACTTCGAAACCTACATTTTCATAAATAAGACACTGGGAAAATTATGGTACATTCCCACAATGGAAAAAAAAAAAAATGGAAGTGGGGCATGGTGGCTCACGCCTGTAATCCCAGCACTTTGAGAGGCCGAGGCGGGCAGATCACCTGAGGTTGGGAGTTCAAAACCAGCCTGGCCAATATGGTGAAACCATCTCTACTAAAAATATAAAAATTAGCCAGGCGTGGTGCCAGGTGCCTGTAATCCCAGCTACTTGGGAGACTGAGGCAGGAGAATCGCTTGAACCCGGGAGGCAGAGGTTGCAGTGAGCCAAGATCATACTACTGCACTGCAGCCTGGGTGTGACAGCGAGACTCCATCTCAAAAAAAAAAGAATGGGAAGGCTCTTTAAGACACTGATATAGAAAGATCTCCAAAATACATCATTAGGTGAAAAAAAGCAAGGTTCAGAATCATGTGTATAACATACTGCCATTTTTTTTTTTTTTTTTTTTTTTTTGAGACAGAGTCTCACTCTGTCGCCCAGGCTGGAGTGCAGTGGCCCGATCTCAGCTCACTGCAAGCTCTGCCTCCTGGGTTCATGCCATTCTCCTGCCTCAGCCTCCCGAGTAGCTGGGACTACAGGCACCTGCCACCACGCCTGGCTAATTTTTTATATTTTTAGTAGATATGGGTTTTCACCGTGTTAGTCAGGATGGTCTCAATCTCTTGACCTCGCGATCCACCTGCCTCAGCCTCCCAAAGTGCTGGGATTACAGGCATGAGCCACCATGCCTGGCCAATGCCCAGGGGATTTTTTAAAAGGCAGATACCTGATGCTGGGGCCCAAGATCCTACATTTCTAACTCTTAAGACATGGTGAAGCTTCTGATCCAGACTCTACTTGGAGCAGAAAAATTTAGACACACACATACACATATGTACACACACATGCACATGCAAAATAGTTAACGTCAGACTGGGCGCGGTGGCTCACGCCTGTAATCCCAATACTTTGGGAGGCTGAGGCAGTTGGATCACCTGAGGTCAGGAGTTCAAGATCAGCCTGGCCAACATGGTAAAACCCCGTCACTACTAAAAATACAAAAATTAGCTGGGTGTGGCGTCAGGCACCTGTAATCCCAGCTACTCGGGAGGCTGAGGCAGGAGAATTGCTTGAACCCAGGAGGCGGAGGTTGCAGTGAGCCAAGATGGTGCCACTGCACTTCAGCCTGAGCAACAAAGCAAGACTCTGTCTGAAAAGAAAAGAAAAGAAAAGAAAAGAAAAGAAAAGAAAGAGAAAGAAAGAAAGAAAGAGAGAGAGTTAATGTCCCCCTAAATAGAGGACCTGTGTGACTAGTGGACAGAGATGGGAGGAAACTTTACTATATTCCTTTTTGTACCTTTGAATTTTGAACATGCGGATTTATTATTTTGTGAAATGAAAACTGATACTAAAATATAAGAGCCTGTGCACATTCCCTGACCCCAGAGTACGGCGCAGAGCACCCCCTCTTCCCAGTCCCCACCCCAGAGCCTACCCACTGCCTTTATCCAGTTGCTTAGGAGGTAGCTGTGTGTGGCCTTGGGCACATCACTTAACCTCTCTAAACTGGTAGGAGAATGTCCTCTTCTCTACCACCTGGAAACCAACTCCATAGGGTTTTAAGGATGAAACGAGATGATACAGGCACAGTAGCATGTTGCCTAGCACACCCAGGTACTCAATAACCAATGTGTCACAAAGATAATAATAACATTAGTCGTCAGGGACGGTGGCTCATGCCTGCACTCCTAGCTACTTGGGAGGCTGAGGTGGAAGGATTATTTGAGCCCAGGAGTTTGAGACTAGCCTGGGTAACATAGTGAGATTCCTGTCTCAAAAAAAAAAAAAAAAAAAAAAAAAAGGAGATAATGATCGTACTTGTTGCCATAATTTCTTTTTCTTTTTTTTTTTTTTTTTTGAAACAGAATCTCACGCTGTCGCCCAGGCTGGAGTGCAGTGGCACGATCCCAGCTCACTGCAAGCTCACCTCCCGGGTGCACGCCATTCTCCTGCCTCAGCCTCCCGAGTGGCTGGGACTACAGGTGCCCGCCACCACGCCCAGCTAATTTTTTGTATTTTTAGTAGAGACGGTGTTTCACTGTGTTAGCCAGGATGGTCTCAATCTCCTGACCTCATGATCCACCTGCCTCAAGCCTCTCAAAGTGCTGAGATTACAGGCGTGAGCCACAGCGCCCGGCCTGTTGCCATAATTTCTATTGGGCTGGGTTTTGGATGAGCCCAGGCTCTCTTTTAGGCCCTCCTCCTGCTCTCCTCTTCACTCACCACTATTTCTTCTTCAAAGACCTTTTCACCTTCATTCACCTTCTGCAGCTCAGTGTGTTCATATTCGTATGATGGGTCCCCCATGAAGCGGCCCTTCACCACAGACGACTGCACCACCATCTCCTCTGTGGCAGGGGGCAAGAGGCTCCACTCTGTGCAGTTCAGGCTGCCAATAATATTCACATCACCCCGGGATTCCAACTCCCCTGCTCACCCACTATTCCTATTATCTTCCCTTTTGTCTAGTGGGTTAGGCCCGGGAAAAGCTGTTGAAATGGCCACCTTTCCTCCCAATGCTGTCGTGAGACTGTTAGAAGCCCCAAGTGCTGACTGGGCACGGTGACTTACGCCTGTAATCCCAGCACTTTGGGAGGCTGAGATGAGCGGATCACTTGAGGTTAGGACTTCGAGACCAGCCTGGCCAACATGGTGAAACCCCGTCTCTACTAAAAATACAAAAATTAGCGGGGCATGGTGGCACATGCCTGTAGTCCCAGCTACTCAGGAGGCTGAGGCAGGAGAATCGCTTGAACCAGGGAGGTGCAGGTTGCAGTGAGCCAAGATTGCACCAGCCTGGGTGACAGAGCAAGACTCTGTCTAAAAGAAGCCCCAAGTGCCAATGGTAAACCCACCCCTCGTATGTGATAAGCAGATTCAATTTCATTCATTCCACGTATGCTGAAATTAAATGAGCCTCTTCCTAGATATCCGGACTATGAAATTCCAGATGAGTTTCTGGTAGCTGAACTTTCCTCAATTGTGTGGACTCATGTTTTGGTGGCCCTAAATTCATGCTCAGCCTGCCCACTGAGTCAACAGCACAACCATTTCCTCCCATTTCTCAGGAATGCCCAGCCTATGCTCAAGGACTTCTCCTTTGAGGCCTTCGGGAGCCCTCACCAGGCCCACCTGGTTCCTTCTTTCTCACTTCCTTCTGCTGGGAGAGGAAGTCCTTCCCCCTCCTCTCAAATATACCCTGGGCCTAGGTCCCCAGCCTGGTCTCTGCTCATCCTCCTGCCCTTCACTCGCTACCAGTTCCCCCTCAACATAAAAACGGCTCAGCTGGCCAGGTGCGGTGGCTCACGCTTCTACTCCCAGTACTTTGGGAGGCCGAGGTGGGCAGATCACACGAGACCAGCCTGGCCAACATGGTGAAACCCTGTCTCTACTAAAAATACAAAAAAATTAGCCAGGTCTGGTGGTGGGCACCTGTAATCCCAGCTACTCAGGAGGCTAAGGCAGGAGAATCGCTCAAACCCAGGAGGCAGAGGTTGCAGTGAGCCGAGATCACGCCATTGCAATCCAGCCTGGGCAACAACAGCAAAACTCCGTCTCAAAAAAAAACAAAAACAAAAAACAAAAACAAAACAAACAAACAAAAAAAACTGTTCAGCCTACTAAGACAGCAGCCCGCCAAATCCATGTCCTTCTAGAAAATGCTGTTCCTGTCCTTCCCTCCCTCTTTCCCAGCTTTCAACAATAATCTCAGAACAACAATTGCCCTATGGGGGCCTTTCCTCCCCTTCCTTTTCACTCTTCAGCCCACTGTGCCATGATTTCTGCCCCCACCACTTCAAGAAACGGCTTGGGAGAAGGCCATCCATGACACCTAACGGCCAAGAAATGCATCTCCAGTTCTATTTCCTCTGACATCTCCCTTCCCCCTCCTCCAGGACCTTAAGTATTTCCTTTCCAAGGACCTATTCTCACCCCTCTTTTTTTTTTTTTTTTTTAAGAGACAGAGAGTGTCGCTCTGTCGCCCAGGCTGGAGTGCAGTGGCGTGATCTCAGCTCACTGCCACCTCCACTTCCCAGGTTCAAGCAATTCTCCTGCCTCAGCCTCCTGAGTAGCTGGGACTACAGGCGCACACCACCACGCCCAGCTAATTTTTTTGTATTTTAGTAGAGATGGAGTTTCACCGTGTTGCCCAGGCTGGTCTCGAACTCTTGAGCTCAGGCAATCCACCCACCTCTGCCTCCCAAAGTGCTAGGATTACAGATGTGAGCCACTGTGCCCGGCCACCCCTCTTTTCTTTTTGCAGTCTTACCCACCTGCCTTCCAGAGCCCCAGCCACTGCCTAGTCCGTATCCAGAATCCAAACATTTCCACAGCTCCCACCTTGGCCCAAGCCACCATCCCCTACGGTCTAGATATTGCCATAGACTCCTAACTAGTCTCCCTGCCTCTACATCTATTCCCCCTTTGGACTAGTCCCCACCCAACTGTTCACACCTAAGCCATCATGTCACTTCTCTGCGGAACCTTCCAATGGCTTCCAATTAAGCCAAGTCTTACAAGGCCCCACAAGGCCCTGCATGATCGTTTCCTACTCGTCACCTCTCTGACCTTGTGTCCTACAACACTCCCCTCACTCATTCTTCTCTAGCCACACTAGTGTCCATGGGGTTCCACAAACACACTAAGCACACACTTGCCTCAGGGCATTTGCACTTGCCTAGAATTCTCTTCCCTCAGAAATTTACATAGCTCACTCTCTCTGTTACTTCAGGTGTCTTCTCAAACGTGACCTTATCAAAGAGGCTATCCCTGACCAAACTATTTAAAATAGTACCCCATCTTGAATTCTTTTTTTTTTTTTTTTTTTGAGATGGAGTTTCGCTCTTGTTGCCCAGGCTGGAGTGCAATGGTGCAATCTCAGCTCACTGCAACCTCCACCTCCCGGGTTCAAGTGATTCTCCTGCCTCAGCCTCCCAAGTAGCTGGGATTACAGGCTTGCAACACCACGCCTGGCTAATTTTGTATTTTTAGTGGAGATGGGGTTTCTCCATGTTGGTCAGGCTGGTCTCGAACTCCCAACCTCAGGTGATCCACCTGCCTCTGCCTCCCAAAATGCTGGGATTACAGGCATGAGCCACCGCACCCGGCCCATCCTGTATTCTCTATCCCCGTTAGCTTTTAACATCATCTGACATGTAATAGATGTGTGTGTTTAGTTATTGTCTATCTTCCCTTCCCTGCCCCCTAAACACACACTACAATGTAAGCTCCATAAAAACAAGGATTTCATTTACCACTGAACTCCTGGTGCCTAAATCAATGCCTACCACATGGTAGCACATAGTAGGTGCTCAGCAAATGCTTATAAAATAAAATGAATCCCAAATCTCTATCTTCAGTTCAACTTTTTCTTCTGTATTCTACATCTGTACTTTACCTTCTTAACACCTTGTAACTCAGGCACCTCACACCAAATTCACTATGTCTTCCCTAGTCCTGCCCCTGAATTCTCTCCTACTGAGTGGTGCTAGTACTTAACTTACTCAGCTGCCTAAGCTAGGAGGGGTCAGCCTTAATCTCTCCTTTATAACCATCCTTATTCAATGAGTTACATGTCCTGACAATTCTAGCACTTAAATCTTTCCAACCCATCACCTCCTCTGCATTCTGTCGGATACCTCTTCCTTTCAGGCCTCATTCATATGCACACTACAATGGACTCCTAACCACAGTGCTCACCACACTTTCAGGCCATTTTGCCCACTCTGATCTGAGCAGGCTCTTCTTGCAAGCCCCTCAGTATCTCCTCATGGCCTATGAACAAAGTTCCATATCCTTTTGCCTCTAAAACCAGTTCTACACAACATCATACTACTGTTCTCCCAAACACTCTGAGCCTTCCCCAGCCAACAAGTTTGTCTAACTGTTCCCTAAATAAATAGGCCGTTGCTGGTCTATTTATGTTTAAAGTTTGTTTATTTATTTATTTATTTGGAGACAGGGTCTCCCTCTGTCACCCAGGCTGGAGCGCAGTAGTGATCCATAGCTAACTGCAGCTTTGAACTCTCGGGCTCAATCCTCCCACCTCAGCCTACCGAGTAGCTGGGACTACAGGTGTGCACCACCATGCCCTGCAAATTTTCCTCTTTTTTTTTCTTTTTCTTTTTTTTTTGAGACGGAGTCTCGCTCTGTCACCCAGGCTGGAGCTCAGTGGCATGATGTCGGCTCACTGCAACCTCCGCCTCCCGGATTCAAGCGATTCTCCTGCCTCAGCCTCCCGAGTAGCTAGGATTACAGGCGCCTGCCACCACGCCCGTCTAATTTTTCGTATTTTCAGTAGAGTTTCACCGCGTTAGCCAGGATGGTCTCAGTCTCCTGACCTCGTGATCTGCCTGCCTCGGCCTCCCAAAGTGCTGGGATTAAAGACGTGAGCCACCGCACCCTGCCTTTTTTTTTTTTTTTTTTTTGGAGTGATGAGGTCTTCCTATATTGCCCAGGCTGGCCGAATGGACTGCTTTATAAGGCAGTAAGCTCCCCTTTACTCAAAAAGAGGCTGGCCGGGCGTGGGGCCACCCTTTCCCTCAACCACCTCTTGACCGTCCGCAGGCCCGCCCCCCAGGCTCTTCCCCATTCCACTCATCTCAGATCCCGCCCACACCTCCCTTGGCCCCATGGGCCCCGCCCCTTTCAATTGCTACGACCCGCCCACCCCGCCCTGCCTCCAGGTAGCCACCCTCTGGGGAGCCCGCCCCGGGGGCCTCCTCACCTATAGAGCGTCTTTCGCGGTGCGAGCTGGTCCTCACTCAGGCCCTGCGCGATGTAGTAATCGGCAACGAGGCCAAGGATGCGGCCCCAGAAGAGAACCCGATCATAGCGGTAGTCGCGCTTAACCAGCGTAAGAGACGTGAGCAGCGAGGCCCGACGGTCCGGGCTGAGGCCCTGCCCACTGCCGGACGCCAGCTCCAGAGACAGCAGGAGGCTGTCGGCATCCATCAGGCCAGCGGCTCTGCTCAACGCCCGTCGAGTTGCTAGGAGAGGCCGCCTCCATGGAGACCTGAAGCTCCGCCCTTCCGCCTAGCTGGACGCTGGGTTCCACCCACCCCAATGCCTACCGCCCGGCCCTCCTCCCCACGGAGGCCTGGGCAAGCATTAGCCCCCTCCCTCATTCTTTCCAGAGTTTGGGACCGGACGTCTTCAGTTGTCACGGCCACAGCATGGCTTCCCCTACAGTTAGGCTACAGTGTGGGGTTGGAGGTCCCAACCCAGCCTTTTTCCATAGATATTTGGCCTTCCTTCCCTGAGCCCTTTCACACAGTCAACATTTAGAGTCTTCACTGTATACGCACCTGGGGTCTGGAAAGAAAACAATACAAAACCCCAACACTGACGCTAACTGTACTATTTCACCCCAGTCATGTCACTTCTTGACCTCAGAATGATCTGTGAAGAATTTGAGATTCCTCCTGGCTCTAATTAAGATTCTGTCAACCCCACTACCTCCACCCACACCCCACCCCAAGCCAGGTCTTACAGAAAGAGGTCCATCCATTCTCTTCCATCTTCACCAGCTGTCTTCTTTATCTACCCTTTCCATAGAAATATTATAAGTGACAAATGAAAATCTAGGCAATGGGGGCAAGGTATAGGGTAACACCTTGGGAAAGGAGGATGGGGAGAGAGATACAAAAAGGGGGACTTTTATAGACTACACTTTCTCATCAACTACCACCTTTCTCATCAACTACCAACTACCACCAACTGTTGTTTTTAGATCCAAATGGTAGCAAGAGATGAAAGACCAGAACCTCACTGCAACTGGAGCTTCACTCCCTGGGCTAGACCACTTCTCCACATTCACTTCTTGAGTTCCCAGCCAAGGACAAACATAAACAGGTTCCTCAGCAAGCTTGTTGCCACAGGAGATTGGCTTTATTGTTAACGTTGCTAACTGATATTTTCCTTTCTAGATTCCTTTGAAGAGCACTCAGGAAATCAGAATGACCTGGGCCCCAGCTGATAAATAAGTGTTAAATTACCCAGATAATTACTTTTTTGATTGTCTGGGCATTGTTGGTTTTCGGGGGTTGAGACAGGGTCTCACTTTGTTCACCCAGGCTGGAGTGTAGTGGTGTGTGCTCTCAGCTCACTGCAGCCTCGACCTCCTGGGCTCAAGTGATCTTCCCACCTCAGCCCCCCAGGTAGCTGGGACTACAGGTGTGTGCCACCACACCCAATATTTTTTGTATTTTTAGTAGAGACGGGGTTTTGCCATGTTGGCCAGGCTGATGTTGAACTCCTGAGCCCAAGTGACCCGCCCACCTCAGCCTCCCAAAGTGCTGGGATTACAGGTGTGAACCACCATGCCCAGCCTTAGGCATTGTTTAGGAAGGCATTGTTATGAGATCAGCCTGACCAACATGGTGAAACCCTGTCTTTACTAAAAATACAAAACAGCTGGGCTTGGTGGCGCACAGCTGTAATCCCAGCTACTCAGGAGGCTGGGGCAGGAGAATCGCTTGAACCCGGGAGGCACAGATTGCAGTGAGCCAAGATCATGCTACTGCACTGCAGCCTGGGCAACGGAGCGAGCCTGTCTCAAAAAATACAACTAACTAACTAAATAAATAAAGTTAGTATTTGAGGGAGTTGATTTGGTTTAATGTATTATCTCAAAACGATTTATGGCTCTCTTGTTCACAACCACCCCCACTCCCTTTAGGCAGACCTCTCAGCCTTTCCTTTCCCTGAGCGGGAGATATGGCTCAATCTCTCTTCTATAATAGCATTAAACAGAAAAACAGTCAAAATTCTGGCTGGCAGGAAGGGAGGAGACCACCCCTCATATCGTCTTATGCCCAATTTCTGCCTCCAAAGAAAGAAGTAAAAACTAAAAGGCAGAAATGAAATCCACAGGCAGACAGCCTGGCACCGCGCCCTGGGCCTGGTAGTTAAAGATCAACCCCTGACCTAATTGGTTATCTATAGATTACAGACATTGTATAGAAAAGCACTGTGAAAATCCCTATCCTGTTTTGTTCCGATCTAATTACTGGTGCATGCCGCCCCCAGTCACATACCCCCTTGCTTGCTCAATCAATCCCGACCCTCTCACGCACACCCCCTTAGAGTTGTGAGCCCTTAAAAGGGACAGGAATTGCTCACTCGGAGGGCTCAGTTCTTGAGACAGGAGTCTTGCCGATACTCCTGGCCAAATAAACTGCTTCCTTCTGTAACTCGGTGTCTGAGGGGTTTTGTCTGCAGCTTGTCCTGCTACAGCAGAATATGCTTCAAGTGGTCATAGCACAGAAAAGAGCCCAGGCATTTTGCTTTCACTGATTTCATACTTAGCACCTATTGCAGGCTCCATGGCAGACACCAGAATCTGAAGCCAGAGAGGAGAATCTTACAGCTTCCTGATGCTAATATCTTTGGCAAGGCAAAATCTGGCTAAATATTTCAGAGTAAAACCACATAGGATGTGCAGTAGTGTAGGCGAATCCAAGTTTCACCACTTAGGCAAGCTGCTCAATCTCCCCTGGCCTCATCTATAAAATGGGGACAATAATTCATGCACTGCAAAGTTGTTAGGGTTAGATAATGCAAGTGCTTAAAACAGTACATATACTTTAAAAATAGTATATTTTAAGTGTACATATATGTATCTTATACTATGTACATATGTGTGAGTATGTATGTACCTTTTTTTTTTTTTGAGACGGAGTCTCACTCTGTAACCCAGGCTGGAGTGCAGTGGCACGATCTCAGCTCACTGTAACCTCCACCTCCTGGGTTCAAGTGATTCTCCTGCCTCAGCCTCCCGAGTAGCTGGGATTACAAGCGCTCACGACCACGCCTGGCTAATTGTTTTTTTCTTTTTTTTTTTTTTTTGAGACAGGGTCTCACTCCGTTGCCCAGGCTGGAGTGCAGTGGCGTGATCTCGGCTCACTGCAATCCCTGCCTCCCGGGTTTAAGCAATTCTCCTGCCTCAGCCTCCCCAAGTAGCTGGATTACAGGCACTCACCACTAAGCCCGGCTAATTTTTGTATATTTAGTAGAGACAGGGTTTCACCATGTTGGTCAGGCTGGTCTTGAACTCCTGAACTTGTGATCCGCCCACCTCAGCCTCCCAAAGTGCTGGGATGCCAGGCATGAGCTACCATGCCCAGCCTTTTTTTGTGTATTTTTAGTAGAGACAGGGTTTCACCATGTTAGCCAGGCTGGTCTCCCTCCTAACCTCAGGCGATCTGCCCACCTTGGCCTCCCAAAGTGCTGGGATTACAGGCATGAGTCACCCACCTGGACTATACATACCACTTATATATTATACATACACATGCATATACCTATCCCCAACATCAGCAAGGTGTGGATTCTGTCTTCAACCTGCTTCCAAAAACTGAGGTGTTTGGCCTGGCACAGTGGCTCCTCCCCTCTCACTATTCAGCACAGCTGCTCAGAGTTTACTACAAACCAAGCACCTAGCCAGACTATTTCCCAAAATCACTGCTCTCATTCAATGGCCTGCTAAGCTAAGTTCCTTACCACAATCTTCCCACATAAAGGTGACCTCTGCTTTGGGGCATACAGAATTTAAGCATCACAAAAATCTGTAGGTGATAAGAAAAGCAGGTTGGCTAAAAGATAGCTAACGATGACTCTAGTCCTAACTCTGCTATCAAATTACACATGCACTTGGCCAAGTCACTTAACTTCCTAGACTAGCCTGGGACTGAAGAGAAAAAATCATTAGTAAAAAAATCCTAAAGCCAGGCACGGTGGCCCACACCTGTAATCCCAGCACTTTGGGAGGCCAAGGCAGGTAGATCACTTGAGGGCAGGAGTTCGAGACCGGCCTGGCCAACATGGTGAAACTCCATCTCTACTAAAAATACAAAAATTAGCTGGGCGTGGTGCTGGGCACCTGCAATCTCAGCTACTTGAGAGGCTAAGGCAGGAGAATTCCTTGAACCTGGGAGGCGGAGGTTGCAGTGACCAAGATTGTGCCACTGCACTCCAGCCTGGGCGATACAGCAAGACTCCATCTCAAAAAATAAAAAAAAAAACAAAAAAATAATAAAAATTCAAGAAGCCCTGAAGCAGAAGAGGCCAAGGAGAAAGACAAAATAGCCTAAAACCTGACAAGTTATTTTAAGACAAAACAATTTCAGGAAAATATAATAAGAATCTATTTATTTTATATTTAAGTTTATAAGTCACATCCACATTATGTTCCTGGTAAAAATTCTGAAAGGACACAGCAAAGAGCAGAAAGGGACACCTCCATAGAGTGTCTATGGACCCATCTTTGCTTTCCAACCCCTAACAGAATCGCCTGACCCAGCACCTCTGGGAAAATCAACCTTTGATTCAAAGAGATGTTGTTCAGCAATGATTACAGCCACGTTGCCATCAGCCTGTCAGGAAATCTGAGGAGGGAGGCCGACAACCAGGAGAGTTGCTTCCTCTCTCACCAGGAAGCAACTCTAGCTCCAACCTAGATGGGTGATTCCGTGCCACGTGGAGAAAGATAATTCAGCCATTGTGTTTTTAGGATTAAGAAGCACTCATTCACTCGCGGAAGCCTTTAAGTGTCACTGGTGCCTGGAACCAAATGTAGTCTTCCCAAGCCATGGTTCGGATGGAAGGTCTGCCACATGACAGGGTCACAGTCAGTTTGTGGCCCCGGCTGGGCACTCGATAGTTGAGCTTGGGTCGAAACCAATCTTCTCCGCAGTCACGGTGTCCCTGTGCCATGACGATGGTGCCCATGAGTGGAGGAGCCTGAAGCTCGCTAAAGGCATCAGCCATGAATATGGCTCGGAAGAGACGGCGCAAACAAGCTGCTGTGCTCAGGCTCTGGTCCACGCTGTAGGGGGCCAGCAGAGACAAGTCGAGTTCATAGAACTCCTTGGGACTTAGGGCATTGCCCCCAAGGAGAATCAGCACTCGCGGTACTAGTGTCCGCGCAAAGAAGTCCTCCAGGTGGCTGAGGACACTCTCCAGTTCTGCCAGGGCTTGTTGGCATTTCCTGCTGCTCACCTCAGTGGTGGCCCGAGATTTCTTCTTCAGCATCTCCTCTGCCTGTGAGGACAAAGAATGGTGGGAGAGAAGAACAAGGCAGGGGGAAGCTAATGCTCTTTGAAAAGAACACTGCTGGGATGTGTACATAGACTTACAGGACTTAATTTCTAGCTCAATGAACTGCCACAGCCAAAACACTGTGTTTTATCAGAGGGTATTATACTGAAAAGAAAAATATATTATTTGTACAAAACCATAATTCTCTCACATTTAGAACAGCAAACACAGTGTTCTGAAGGTGGAGGGTATCCAGATATAAGCAACTAAAATAGAGATTTGGTGACATGACAAAGTGACAACAAATTTTTGCTGTATGGGGAGTGATAACAGGAATGAGGATTATTTGGTCTAATAAACATGACTTTGAACTTGTTCTTCCACTTAAACATAGTAAATTGAACACATGCTTATTTGCGCTTCCACCTGAAATACTACAAAATGAGAGAAAAGAAATTAAGAAACGAAGGAAAGAAGAGGAAAGACTGAGAAAGAAAACTCCCAAGAGGAAAGAACTGGAGACTACACAACACTAGCCTAACGCAAACACAGAAGTTTTGGAAGATAGAAAGAAGATGAAGAGTTGGCTGGGTGCAGTGGTTTATGCCTGTAATCCCAGCACTTTGAGAGGCCAAGGTGGGCAGATCACAAGGTCAGGAGATCAAGACCATCCTGGCTAACACGGTGAAACCCCGTCTCTACTAAAAATACAAAAAATTAGTCGGCCGGGCGCAGTGGCTCACGCCTGTAATCCCAGCACTTTGGGAGGCCGAGGAGGGCGGATCACGAGGTCAGGAGATCGAGACCATCCTGGTTAACACGGTGAAACCCCGTCTCTACTAAAAATACAAAAAAATTAGCCGGGCGCAATGGCAGGCGCCTGTAGTCGCAGCTACTCGGGAGGCTGAGGCAGGAGAATGGCGTGAACCCGGGAAGCAGAGCTTGCAGTGAGCCGAGATCGCGCCACTGCACTCCAGCCTCGGGGACAGAGCGAGACTCTGTCTCAAAAAAAAAAAAAAAAAAATTAGCCGAGCATGGTGGCGGATGCTTGTAGTCCCAGCTACTAGGGAGGCTGAGGCAGGAGAATAGCCTGAACTCGGGAGGCAGAGCTTGCAGTGAGCCGAGATCACGCACTGCACTCCAGCCTGGGCAACAGAGTGAGACTGTCTCAAAAAAAAAAAAAAAAAAAAAAAAAGAAGATGAAGAGTTAAGAGTTCAAGAGAGCTGAATACCAAGTGCTGACAGAAGGGACCCCCAAGAGATGCAAACTGATCCACACAGCAGAACCCCAGAGAGGTTTAGGAAGTGGTGATATAGGCACCACAGAGGCAAGAGTGAATATAGGGGAAATGAATGAAAATCTGTGTGAAGATGCTTAGATCATCTGCCATTATACTGAAAAGGGAAATACATTATTTGTACAAAACCATAATTATAAATTATGGTTTATAATCTGCCAAATTTCTCCCCCATCCAGAGGGAAAACTTTCCAATCTCCACAAAGAGATCACCAGGTTTCCACCTAATCTCCTTATAGTGAAGTCTATCAGCTCATAAGGCCCAGGCATGCATACAGAGCTTGCAATGATTTATTCTTTTTTTTTTTTTTTGAGATGGAGTCTCGCTGTCGCCCAGGCTGGAGTGCAGTGGCGCGATCTCGCTCACTGCAGGCTCCGCCCCCCGGGGTTCACGCCATTCTCCTGCCTCAGCCTCCTGAGTAGCTGGGACTACAGGCGCCCGCTACCTCGCCCGGCTAATTTTTTGTATTTTAGTTTCACCGTGTTAGCCAGGGTGGTCTCGATCTCCTGACCTCGTGATCCGCCTGCCTCGGCCTCCCAAAGTGCTGGGATTATAGGCGTCAGCCACCGCGCCCGGCTTTTTTTTTTTTTTTTTCTTTTTTTGGGACGGAGTTTCGCTCTGTTGCCCAGGCTGGAGCACCGTGGCGCAATCTTGGCTCACTGCAACCTCCGCTTTCCGGGTTCACATCATTCTCCTGCCTCAGCCTCCCGAGTAGCTGGGACTACAGGGGCCCGCCACCACACCCAGCTAATTTTTTGTATTTTTAGTAGAGACAGGATTTCACTATGTTAGCCAGGATGGTCTCAATCTCCTGACCTCGTGATTCGCCTGCCTCGGCCTCCCAAAGTGCTGGGATTATAGGCGTGAGCCACCGTGCCCGGCCAATTTATTCTTAAATATTCACCAGACACAGAATAAAACTCTCCAACATGAAAGTCAAAGTCCAGAACAAAACAAATGGGGAATGGATTCTAGAAGAAACTGAGACGCTGCAAGGAACAAAGAAAAACTTAAAAATTCAATAATTAATATCCTCAGGCAAAAGAAGTTCACGACCTGGCGCGGTGGCTCACACCTGTAATACCAACAACACTTTGGGAGGCTGAGGCGGGTGGATCACCTGAGGTCAGGAGTTAGAGACCAGCCTGGCCAACATGGTGAAACTCCGTCTCTACTAAAAATACAAAAATTAGCCAGGTGGGCCAGGAGCGGTGGCTCACGCCTGTAATCCCAGCACTGTGGGAGGCCAAGGTGGGCAGATCACTTGAGGTCAGGAGTTTGAGAGCAGCCTAGCCAACATGGTGATACCCTGTCTCTACTAAAAATACAAAATTTAACCAGGTGTGGTGGTGCACGCCTGTAATCCCAGCCACTTGGGAGGCTGAGGCAGGAGAATCCCTTGAACCCAAGGTGGAGGTTGCAGTGAGCCAAGATCGCTCCACTGCACTCCAGCCTGGGCCACAAGAGCGAGACTCCGTCTCAAAAAAACAAACAAACAGGCGGAGCACAGTGGCTCATGCCTGTAATCCCAGCACTTTGGGAGGCTGAGGCAGGCGGACCACCTGAGGTCAGGAGTTCAAGACCAGCCTGGCCAACATGGTGAAACCCCGTCTATACTAAAAATACAAAAATTAGCTGGACATGGTGGCGCATGCCTATAATCCCAGGTACTCAGGAGGCTGAGACAGGAGAAGTGCTTGAACCTGGGAGGCGGAGGTTGCAATGAGCCAAGATGGCACCACTGCACTCCAGCCTGGGTGACAGAGTGAAACTCCCTATCAAAAACAAACAAATAAACAAACAAACAAAAATTAGCCAGCTATGGTGGTGCATGCCTGTAATCCCAGCTACTGGGGAGGCTGAGGCAGGAGAATCACTTGAACCTGGGAGACTGGGGTTGCAGTGAGCTGTGATCGTGCCACTGTCCTCCAGCCTGGGTGACAAGGCAAGACTCAGTCTCAAAAAAAAAAACAAAGAAAAAAGAAGTCCATACAGAAATTAAACAACAGGATGCTATTAAAAAGAAACATGCAGGCCGGGCGTGGTAGTTCATGCCTGTAATCCCAGCACTTTGGGAGAGGCCAAGGCGGGCAGATCACTTGAGGTCAGGAGTTCGAGACTAGCCTGGCCAACATGGTGAAACCCCGTCTCTACCAAAAATACAAAAATAAGCCAGGCATGACGGCACGTGCCTGTAATCCTAGCTACTGGGGAGGCTGAGGCATGAGAATCGCTTGAACCTGGGACGTGGAGGCTGCAGTGAGCCGAGATCACGCCATTGCATTCCAGCCTGGGCGACAAGAGACTCTGTCTCAAAACATAAAATAAATAAAAAAATTAAAATACAAAAATTAGCTGGGTATGGTGGCAGGAGCCTGTAATCCTAGCTACTCAGGAGGCTGAGGCAGGAGAATCGCTTGAACCCGGGAGGCAGAGGTTGCAGTGAGCCGAGATATCGCCACTGCACTCTAGCCTGGGCAACACAGCAAGGCTCTGTCTCAAAAGAAAAAAATGCAAAGAGCCAGTTCATTAAATCCAAATGCAACACGTGAGTTTCAGAAAGAAAGAACAGTTGAAAAAGCCAGAAGGATTAGGCTACCAAAGACTAGAGTGGGGAGAAAGTGACTGAAGCCCTGGAAGCTGCTTATTCTCTCAGGCTCTGAAGATTTCTTAGACCCCCTTTCTATCTGCCTCCCATCTAAGAGCCACAAAGTCTTCCCACCAACTTGCTCCCAAAGCCTGTGCCTACCTGGGGAGAAGGTTTTCGGTAAAAGTGCTTAAGCTGTTCATAGGGCAGAGGGAGTTGCTGGCGTTGGTACATGATATGCTTTAGAAGTTCACAAGTAAACTGACAGCAGCCTTCCTGGCTCACAGGCCCAGGAAACACCACTGGTACCATGCAGTCTCTTGGGCAAAAGGACTCCGAAGGGTTGAGAGGTTCCTGCGTAGAGCCTGTCTCAAGTAGTTCTATCTGGGAGGCGTGAGTTTCTTCGGACTTCTCATACCACTCCAAATCTGGTAGATGAAAAGAGGGACAAGAGAGAAAAATTAAAAACCTAAAAGCCAGTCAGTCTTCTCATTCCCTGTGGCCACCAAACCAGCCACCCTGAGAAAGCAGGCACTCCGACATACGCCGATATCCTGTGCAGCCTACAGTATGGGCCGTGGCAGGGAGAGATTCCTAATCCCCGTTGCCTGAGGAGATATAATCGACTTCAAGATAGTGGGGGGGATTTCGGAGGGCTCCCCGCTCAGAAACCTGCGGGACTTCATCTGGGGAAATGAGTCAAAAGTGCAGTCAAGCAGGGTCCAGTGCGACCCGGGGCGATGGAGCCACTGCCAGAGCCGTGTAGGACACCCGGAAGACAGGGAAGACGGTCTAGGGAGAGGACCAGGGAATAAATGAATGGAGGGCTCGGCGGTAGGGAAGAAACAGGTCCCCAAGGCTCCCCAAACTCTGGGCCCCACGCCTTACCAGGAACTGCGGCTGGGGACAGAACCTCCGACTCCGGCGCCGCCATCACGACCTCCCTACGGCTACTCCTTGCGGTTAGAATAAAGGTCTCGCGGGGCATCATGGGAAGCCCGAGCCTCCGCTTCCGGCTCAGTTGGGTCGGAAAAAAGGCGCGGCGCCGCCGCAGTGTGGGGAAGGCTAAGTGGAGTTGGGATTTGAACTCTGCGTTCCTTCTTTAACACCCTGGCAAATGTACGCCTAACCCTTGCCCAGCAGGGAACCCAGGAGTTCTCAGCCACTGAGCGCTGCTTTCCAAAAGACACCAGCCCTCTTGCACCTATTCACTCCAGTATTCACTACTCACTGTGCACCTACTTCGTGCCAGGCCCTGTCCTAGGTGCTGGAGACTCGGCGGAGAAACAAGCCAGGCGCGGGCCCCGTGCTCAAGGGGTTCACTGCCTGTAGATACAATACAATATGATGAATTATACAGAAGAGTGTGCACGGGGTGTGGAAGTGAAAAACAAGAGTGCCTGACCCACAGAGGGTAGGGGCTGGGAAGGAGTGGTCCCAGAAGAAATGTGTGAAGGTGTGACCTGTAGCATAAGTCAGCAAGGTAAAGAGGAGGGCCTAGTGCTCCTGGAGACCTTGAGACAAGAGCATACTCTGTACAAGGAATGAAAAGAGTTCATATTATAAAGAGTTAAGGCTGTAGTGAACAACAGGAGCCAGATCATGGTAGGACCGTATAAGCCACGTGAGAGTTTGGACTTGATCCTGTAGGCAGATGGGGAAGCTTTGAAAGGTTTAAGTAGGAGAGTGGCATGATTAAATTTACATCTTATAAATTTAATCTCTACCCTGGCTGCAGGGTAGAGATTGGATTACAGAGAGGATAAGAGAGGAGGCCGGGATACCAGTTAGAGGTAGTGCAACTACCCGAGTACTTGATGAAAGCAGCCTAACCTAGCGTAGTCACAGTAGGATGGAGATAATTGGGTAAACTCGAGATATTTAGGAGGTCCAGTGAACATAACTTGGGGATTGATTTACAAGGAGGAGGAGGAATAGAAATAGACTGACAAGAGGCCAGGCACAGTGGCTCACGCCTGTAATCCTAGCACTTTGGGAGGCCAAGGCAGGTGGATCACGAGGTCAGGAGTTTGAGACCATTCTGGCCAACATGGTGAAACCCTGTCTCTACTAAAAATACAAAAATTAGCCGGGCATGGTGGCATGCGCCTGTAATCCCAGCTTACTCGGGAGGCTGAGGCAGGAGAATGGCGTGAACCCAGGAGGCGGAGCTTGCAGTGAGCCCAGATTGCGCCACTGCACTCCAGCCTGGGCAACAGAGCAAGACTCTGTCTCAAAAAAAAAAAAAAAAATACAATGATTAAAATACTGGGTCTGACTGGACATGGTGGCTCACGCCTATAATCCCAGTATTTTGGGAGGCCCAGATGGGAGAATTGCTTAAGGGCAGAGGGATTGCTTGACTCCAGAAGTTTTTTTTGTTGTTGTTGTTTGTTTGTTTTTAGATGGAGTTTTGTTCTTGTTGCCCAGGCTGGAGTGCAATGGCATGATCTTGGCTCACTGCAACCTCTGCCCCCAGAGTTCAAGCAATTCTCCTGCCTCAGCCTCCCAAGTAGCTGAGACTACAGGTGCCCACCACCACACCCGGCTAATTTTTTGTATTTTTAGTAGAGATGGGGTTTCACCATGTTGGCCAGGCTGCTCTTGAACTCCTGTCCTTAGGTGATCCACCCACCTCGGCCTCCCAAAGTGCTGGGATTACAGGAGTGAGCCACCGCACCCGGCTGAGTCCAGAAGTTTAAGACCAGTATGGGCAACATAGTGAGATCTTGTCTCTATAAAAAAAAAAACAAAACATAAGACAAGTGTCAGGTCATGGAGGCCAAGAAAAGGATGTGTTTCAGGAAGTAGGGACCAAAGTCAAAACATACTATAAAACTACAGTGATTAAAATACTGGGTCTGGCTGGGCATAGTGGCTCACGCCTGTAATCCCAGCATTTTTGGGGAGGCCGAGATGGGAGAACTGCTTGAGCACAGGAGTTCAAGACCAGCCTGAGCAACATGGCAAACCCCTTCTTTACAAAAAATACAAAACTGGCCGGGCGCGGTGGCTCACGCTTGTAATCCCAGCACTTTGGGAGGCCGAGGAGGGCGGATCACGAGGTCAGGAGATCGAGACCACGGTGAAACCCCGTCTCTACTAAAAATACAAAAAAATTAGCCGGGCGTGGTGGCGGGCGCCTGTAGTCCCAGCTACTCCGAGAGGCTGAGGCAGGAGAATGGCGTGAACCCGGGAGGCGGAGCTTGCAGTGAGCCGAGATTGTGCCACTGCACTCCAGCCTGGGCGACAGAGCAAGACTCCGTCTCAAAAAAAAAAAAAAAAAAAAAAAAAAAACAAAAAATACAAAACTTAGCCAGGCATGGTGGCATGCCCCTGCAGTCCCAGCTACCTGGGGGGCTGAAGTGGAAGAATCACTCTCTGGGGTTGGAGGTTGCAGTGAGTCAAGATTGTGCCATTGCACTCCAGCCTGGGTGACAGAAGGAGACCCTACCTCAAAAAAAAAAAAAAAAAAGTCAATCAATCAATCAATCAATCAGTCAATCATTTTCTCTCTTCCTCCTCCTCGCCACCCTTAAAAAATAAATAGGGCCGGGAGTGGTGGCTCACATCTGTAATCCCAGCACTTTGGGAGGCCGAGGCAGGCGGTCAACTGAGGTTGGGAGTTCAAGTCCAGCCTGACCAACCCGGAGAAACCCCCGTCTCTACTAAAAAACAAAAAATTAGCTGCGTGTGGTGGCACATGCCTGTAATCCCAGCTACTCAGAAGGCTGAGGCAGGAGAATCACTTGAACCTGGGAGGTGGAGGTTGCCATGAGCCGAGATCACGCCGTTGCACAGCCTGGACAACAAGAGCGAAACTCCATCAAAAAACAAACAAACAACAACAAAAAAAAAAACTTCTGGACTCAAGCAATCCCGCTGCCCTTAAGCAATTCTCCCATTTCGGCCTCCCAAAATGCTGGGATTAAATAAATAATAAATAAATAAAATAAATTAAATTAAAAATAAATAAATAAAATAAAATACTAGGTCAGGTGTGGCAGCTCATGCCTGTAATCCTAGCATTTTGGGAACCCAAGGCAAGAGGATTGCTTGAGCCCAGGAGTTCAACACCAGCCTAGGAAACATAGGGGGACCCCATCTCTACAAACAATAAAAACAAAAATTAGCCGGGCGTGGTGGCTCGCACCTGTAGTTCCAGCTACTCCAGAGGCTGAGGTGGGAGGATTTGCTTGAGCAGGGAAGGTTGAGGCTGCAATGAGCTGTGATCACACCACTGAACTCCAGCCTGAGTGACACAGGGAGACCTTGTCTCAAAAAATAAATAAATAAAAATAAAAATAATCCATGTATATGAAGGGACACATGTTATCAGACAAGTGCAGCAGGCTCTGGTTTATCAAGAGGGCCCAGGGCTGGTCATGGTGAGAATGTTGGGAGAATGGTCTTATCTCTTCCTTCCAATTCCCATCCTTCTTGAGATCTCTGAGTTCTCTAGTCTCTGTCTCTAAGCAGCAGTTTCCCTAGGAGGCCTGTGCCCCTGGCTAGGGTTGACCTCTACGGAATAACCTTTCCTTCAGTGGCACAGGACTAAGAAAAGTCACATGTGCTTTCAACCACTGAAGACCCACATAATTGGCCTAAGATCAGCTAGGCCCTTTTGCAGATTTTGGTCTCTCTGCTCTCACTGCTTTGGGAAATTATGCTATGTGGACAGCATGATCAGTAAACCTGCCTCCCTCCTTGTGGCCCTGGGAGGAAGCCATGGACTCTACCAAGTCTGAACCCCTGAAGGGATCACCAGAGGTAAGTCATTGTTGCTGCTTCTAGTTTTCCAAGGACAACTGAGGTCTAGAGAGAAGAGTTGCTTAATTTCTTTTTCTTTTTTTTTTTTTTCCGAGACGAAGTCTTGTTCTGTCACCCAGGCTGGAGTGCAGTGGCATGATCTCAGTTCACTATAACCTCTACCTCCTGAGTTCAAGCGATTGTCCTGCCTCAGTCTCCAGAGCAGCTGGGACCACAGATGTGCACCACCATGCTGGGCTAATTTTTTTTTTTTTTAGTTGGAGTCTCGCTCTGTTGCCCAGGCTGGAGTGCAATGGCGTGATCTCGGGTCACTGCAACCTCTGCCTCCCAGGTTCAAGCGATTCTCCTGCCTCAGCCTCGCTAGCAGCTGGGATTACAGGCATGCGCCACCACGCCCAGCTAATTTTTATATTTTTAGTAGAGAGAAGGTTTCATTATGTTGGCCAGGCTGGTCTCGAACACCTGACTTCAGGTGATCCGCACACCTTGGCCTCCCAAAGTGCTGTGATTTACAGGCGTGAGCCACTGCACCCGGCCGAGTTGTTTAATTTCTTGACCGTGTGTGAGCACCTCGCAGTTCGAGAAGAGGGGAGAAGTGAGACACACTGTGAGTAGTGTGAGTCATGAGACAGCCATGCGGCTGTGAATTGAGCCCTAGCGTCCTGACTCGCAGCTCAGCAACATAACTGCTTTTCCACCCTGCCTTTCTGGTGTTCTGTAAACTGGCTTATGTCGCTGAATGTGTGTACTCTGTAGAGTGCAACAGCACTAAAGAGCAAGAGATTGCTTCACAAGAAAGTCAAAAGCCAAAAATCCCCTGTGGCCCGAGGCCAAATTTCTATTCCCGGCCACTTCCCCGCCCTCGTGGTGGTTGGTGTAACCCGAGCCCTAGCCCCGCCCGAAGCAGGGGCCAGGCCCCTCCTACAGTCTTGGCCGTTTAAAACCAAACTCGGTTCTTCCCGATTGGTTCTGCTTCAAAACAAAGGGGAGGAGGAATACTCGCTTTGGGTATGCTTGCAGCCTTCGGGGAGCAAGCTGGTTTGAGGGTTCGGGTCTCGTGTCGGGGCCACCGCGGTGCCTCCGGCTATTAAAACCAGCCCCTGGACGGTGCCAGCCTGGTAATAAAGCAGTGACTACTATGTAAAGGTAGCATAATCATCCCAACAATAACAGCTGTAATTTGGCTAATCACCATCCGCCTCCGCCCTGGCGTTCGCCCTGACTCACCCCAGCGGCACGCTGACCATTGGGGAAGAAACTGAGGCAGAGGCGGAGCCAGCAGGCTGGCGGGACCAGTAGCCTCAGCTCTGCAGCTCTCGAGGTCCAAAACCTGTTGTCTAGGATCCGCGCTAAAGGGCCAAATCCCGGAGCGCCCGCAAAGCTCGATTCTGATGTAAGCTCTTCGACGCTGGTGTCCTCGCGTCCCCACCCCAGGCCTCGAGGTTCTGAACTCCCACCAAGTCCTAGAAAAAGACCAGAGTGCTAGGACTGGAAGCCAGACTACAGCTCCCTTAGGCCTTTGCGCGCCAAGGCGCGCTCCTTCCCCACGCCTCCGACGACTCCCGCGGCCACTTGCGCCGCGATGCCTCCTGGGAGTTGTAGGGCGGCGGCGTGTCATTTTGAGCGAATTCCCAGGCCTGGGGACTCTATATCCCGTGGTGCCCCGCGGCTGTTTCTGACGCGACCCGGAGGTCAGGGAGGTGGGGGGCGTAGCTTGTGCAGAGCCCCACCCCACTCTGCTCAGGCCGGCCGGACACGGCAGTGGCAGTAAGGGCGGCGGCGGCGGCGGCGGCGGCGGTCGGGGGAGGGGCCGGGCGGGGGGCTGGCGGCAGCGGCGGATGGACTCGCGGGTATCAGAGCTGTTCGGCGGCTGCTGCCGGCCGGGAGGGGGTCCGGCCGTGGGCGGAACCCTCAAGGCTAGGGGGGCCGGCAGCAGCAGCGGCTGCGGGGGCCCAAAGGGGAAGAAGAAGAACGGAAGGAACAGAGGGGGCAAAGCCAACAACCCCCCGTACCTGCCCCCCGAGGTGAGCACCTGAGAACTGGTGGGGCGGGAAGAAGCAACTCTTTCCGGCCCAGGACTCTAGGGAGGAGATACCCAGAGAATTAATCCCCCCTTCCGGTGTCGAGACCCCCGGGAGGAGGGGCACGGGAGGAGAACCCCTCTTTCAGGTCCCGGGACCCCAGAGAGGAAGGGCAGAGACTGGACTCTCAGGTGACAGGACCTCAGGGAGGAAGAGTGGAGAGGGAAGACTCCTCCTTCTCATCTAGATTACCCCAGGAGAGAAGTAGAGAAAGGGGATCCCAGGAAGAGCACCCCGACCAACTGCGTGTGCCGCCATAGGGGAAGAGAGACTGCATCCTGGGACGAGAGGCAGACACAGTAACCACCACTTCTAAACTTGTTCCACAGGGAGAAGGGAAGTACCCGGGAAAAGAGCAATATGTTCCACACAGACACACACACAGTACTCGGGAAAAGAGCAGTATGTTCACTACACACACACACACACACACACACAGCCTAAGCCAGTGGTTATCAAACTTTGGCATGTATCGAATCACCCGGATTGCTGGCCCCCAACACCTGGCCAATTCCTTTTTTTTTTAGACAGATTCTCACTCTGTTGCCCAGGCTGGAGTGCTGTAGGGCTATCTCAGCTCACTGCAACCTCGGCCTCCCGGGTTCTCAAGCGATTCTCCTGCCGCAGCCTCCCGAGTAGCTGGGATTACAGGTGCCCGCCACCACGCCCAGATAATTTTTGTATTTTTAGTAGAGATAGGGTTTCACCTTGTTGGCCAGGCTAGTCTCAAACTCCTGACCTCAGGTGATCCACCCGCCTCGGCCTCCCAAAGTGCTGGGATTGCAGGCGTGAGCCTCCGTGCCCAGCCTAGAATTTCTCATTCTTTCTTACTAGTGAGGATGGGCCTGAGAATTTGCATTTCTTACAAGTTCCCATGTGATACTAATGCTGCTGGTCCCAGGACCTCACTTTGGGAACCATTAGTCTGGGCCCTAGACTGTCATTCTTGTACCACATTTTTTGAAGCCACCCATCCCCAGAAAAATGATTAAAAGGTTTTTGTAAGGTTTTTATTGATGGGGAAAAAAATAATCTCCTTAACACACATGAGGTGGAGATTATGAGTGAAGACCTGTTAGGGCCTGGGAGCCAGAGAGGCTCGAAGGGATGGAATGATGACAGGAAGGGAAGAGGAAACAAAATATCCAGAGAGGGGGATAGAAAAATGCAGACTGGCCAAACAGGCAAATCCCATATCCCTTTGTACCTGGGAGGGGAAGGCTCAGGTAACGGGGTGCTTCTGTGCTGTGCTACCGACTGGAGCTAGAAGAGACTGTGGGGTGGATTCAGGATTTTACCTCCACTGAGGTTAGGGGGCAGGAGGTAAAGGCCATAGCGAGTCTGTCGCTTCATTACCTTTTCTGAGTTTTTCTGTTCCTCTCAGCCCCAGCTTTGGAGCTCTTCTCTCTCACCTAGATCTTCTCGGTCATCAGGCTTGTAGTGACCATTGCTGAGCTCACCCTTTGGCTCTGATCCAGAACCTCTTGCAGCCTCTTACTCTAGATGACATCAGCTGAAAGGGGCAGGCAGGGAGGAAATGTTGTTTCCTAGACCAGTGACAAAGAAAGGTTTTAACAGCCTGGGCACAGAGGAGACATAGACTTCTGGGAAGAGCAGGTTTGAGGCCCTGGAGGTGGGGAGGAAGGGATGATCTTGCATCTAGGAAGAACCTGCTGCCAGTGATCAAAGAATGGATTGATTCAGTGTTCTGTTCCTGGCTTAAATGGGTGACTCCTTGTGTCCTTATAGGCCTTCCCTTCATAGAGGCCATGCTGGGTCTGAATAGAGGATCTTGTCTGCCACTGACCTTTGACAGGCACTTGCCTAAGCAAGTGCCAGTGGGGCTTCCTGCTTTGTCAAGTTAGCTACCTGGACCCAGTGGGAATTGAGGGGAAGTAGGGATTGGGTCTGAACAGTGTATGGTAACTGCTCACTGTTTCTTTTCAGGCTGAAGATGGAAACATTGAATATAAAGTGAGTCCTGGCCTGGGGAAAAGCAGGGGCTGGAGTAGGTTGTCCTTGCCAGTGTGGGATAATTTATTTCTTCTTTCTTTCTTTTTTTTTTTTTTTTTGAGATGGAGTTTTGCTCTTGTTGCCCAGGCTGGAGTGCAGTGGCGCGATCTCAGATTCTCCTGCCTCAGCCTGCCAAGTAGCTGAGATTACAGGCATGCGCCACCACGCCCGGCTAATTTTGTATTTTTAGTAGAGATGAGGTTTCTCCATGTTGGTCAGGCTGGTCTCGAACTCCTGACCTCTGGTGATCCACCAGCATGGGATAAGTTCTCTGAGAGCCTTCCAACTTCATAATCTATAGCAGTTTAAGGATATGGTTCAGGTTAAGGGCTCTGTATCTCGTTCTGTTGGAAGGGGATCAGGTATGAGTTTAAGTGGAAAGGGAAAGTCCTGGTCCTTGCAGCAGGACAGGTGGGGACCATGTAGGTTTGGGAGGAACACCTCTGATTTCACCTTATGATACCCCACTTGCCCTAAGTTGAAGCTGGTGAATCCATCCCAGTACCGCTTTGAGCACCTGGTGACACAAATGAAGTGGCGGCTCCAGGAGGGACGTGGTGAGGCCGTCTACCAGATTGGGGTAGAGGACAATGGGCTGCTGGTGGGGCTGGCTGAGGAGGAAATGCGAGCTTCGCTCAAGACCCTGCACCGGATGGCAGAGAAGTATGCTTCCCCTTCCCCACCAGTTCTCCTTTACCTGACTTGGGGGGACCCACGCATTCCCAGTTACCTAGGGCCTGAGGGGCCAAGGTGGGACTTTCCTTCTCTTGACAAAGGGCTGAAGTGGGGAGGGTTAGTGTTTTGGTCCCCTCCTCTCTGGACCTAGGCTGTTTTGCTCCTTGAATTAAGATACGTGTTTTTGTTTTAAAGGGAACTGTGAATGAGAAATAGATTGGAGGGTGGTAGGAAGTGCACTAAGGTATTGGAAGCTCTGTGGGAGGTGCAGGAAGTCTGTAGGTCCAGAGCGAGCCTGAAATAGGAGAAGGACAGGTGAGATATGGCAGCTGTGGCCTTGCTGTGACAGGGTTGGGGCAGACATCACCGTTCTTCGAGAGCGAGAAGTGGATTATGATAGCGACATGCCCCGGAAGATCACCGAGGTGCTAGTACGAAAGGTCCCTGACAACCAACAGGTGAGCACACACCCATCCCTGTCTCTCATGTCCACACTGTGGAAGGGCCCTGTGGTGGCAGGCTGTCTCCTGGCCTGGGATCCTGGGGTCTTCCAGTTCATCACTTGCTCCCTAGGGAGCATCACTGCCCTTGACCCAGTCTTCAGTGAGAGGGGTGAGGGATTGGAGTCCTTATCTCTGGCAATTCATCCACAGTTCCTAGACCTCCGTGTGGCCGTCCTGGGGAATGTGGACTCAGGGAAGTCGACTCTGCTTGGAGTCCTGACCCAGGGAGAGCTGGACAATGGGCGGGGCCGGGCTCGGCTCAACCTTTTCCGCCACCTGCATGAGATTCAGTCTGGCCGAACCTCCAGCATCAGCTTCGAGATCCTGGGCTTTAACAGCAAGGGAGAGGTGCATGGGATCAATGGGACCCAATGGGGCCAGACTCTGAGGATGGGATGGTAGTAGTGAAGGACGTAGGATGGGGGTAGAGTGTGGAGACTTTTTGAAATAGTATAGATGAATGCCCTCAGGGGACTGTGAACAAGCTCTGTCCCTCAGGAAATCAATGAGGACTCAACTAAATTAAATAAAAAATGGGGTCAGGATTAAGAGGCAGGGTCACCCAGGGAATGGTTTAGGTCCTGGCAACTCTGAAGGGGTTGGAAGGGCTGGCAGGAGGCACTGAGAGCCCTGGGCCCTGGGCCAGGTGGTGAATTACAGCGACTCAAGGACAGCAGAAGAGATCTGTGAGAGCAGCTCCAAGATGATCACCTTCATCGACCTGGCAGGCCACCATAAGTACCTACACACCACCATCTTTGGCCTCACATCATACTGCCCCGACTGCGCCCTGCTCCTCGTCAGTGCCAACACTGGGATTGGTACGAGGCATTAGGGCAGGGACAGGGCTGAAGGGGGGTGCTGACTCCTACCCTGGGCCTCAAATCTTGGAGACAGACCAATGCTCCTCTTCTTCCCTCTCCTCCCTTCTGCATTCTCACTCTTCTCTCCTGCTGCTTGCTGTCCTTCTGAGGCAGCTGGCACCACAAGGGAACATCTGGGGCTGGCCCTGGCCCTGAAAGTGCCCTTCTTCATCGTGGTCAGCAAGATAGACCTGTGTGCCAAGACCACAGTGGAGAGGACAGTACGCCAGCTGGAGCGGGTCCTCAAGCAGCCTGGCTGCCACAAGGTCCCCATGCTGGTCACCTCTGAGGATGATGCCGTCACTGCTGCCCAGCAGTTTGCTCAGTCACCCAAGTAAGCCCACCTTACTCTAAAGCCCTGATCCACTAGGAAGGCTGCCACAGAGCCCAGGGCCCAGGAGCATGATATCCCACTCCTCCAGGGCCAGACCAGTTCTGGCTTAGTTCTGTGGGTGTTTCAGCTTGGGATCGTGGAGGGGCATCTTGCTAAAGGGCTTGACCCTCCCCCCAAGCCAACCTGGAGCATTGCTGATGCCTGGGACCATGGAAATGAAGTGCTATACCAGGCATTTGCTGTTGCCCCTGGGCTCTGGGATGAGCTTTTTGTGTGACATTGCTCAACTGGCTCACAAGAAGGCCCAGAGTTCCTGAGCCATTTGCAGATAGGAGAGAGGGACCCCCAGCCAAGAACAAAGCTCACCTTTCCATATATGGGGCTCTGGCCTCTGCCTCCTGTTTGGACTGTCTTCATCTGTCCATTCCATGCCTCCCTCTACAGTGTCACCCCCATCTTCACATTGTCCAGTGTGTCTGGAGAGAGTCTGGACCTCCTCAAAGTCTTTCTGAATATTCTGCCGCCACTCACCAACAGCAAAGAGCAGGAGGAACTCATGCAGCAGCTGACGGAGTTCCAGGTAGTTGACTGCCCAAACAGCTAATAGGCTGGGAAACAGGGAGCGGCTGCTTCAGACCAAACCCAGAGCCTGTTTAGAGATTTTGGACCCACCAGCCCTACTTGGCAGGCCATTGATAGTGTTTTCTTTGGCTTCAGGTAGATGAAATCTACACGGTACCAGAGGTGGGGACTGTTGTTGGAGGAACACTTTCCAGGTGAATTGTCTTGCTTGCTACCCTCCCCACTCAGCCCTCACCCATATACTCAAAGACATCCTGGCCCAAAGAAGGAGACCCTGGAATTGAACGGAACCCATTTAAAGGACATGCTTATTTGCAGATTAGGCTTTCACTATCAGAAGAGCTGGAGAACGGTAGTTTGTTGGCTTCAGAGGGAAGAAACAGTATTGCTGCCTATTGGGAATCTCCAGGTCCCTGAGAGAGAAGTGTGGGTCTTGGGCTCCAGGAAGAAAACTAGAGTGTATTCAGCTGACTTCATCTTACATAGGGAAATGAGAGACATCACTTAAGACTCTTTTCTTTCTTCCTTTTTTTTTTTGAGACAGAGTCTTGCTCTGTCGCCCAGGCTGGAGTGCAGTGGCGCGATCGTGGCTCACTGCAACCTCCGCCTCTTGGGTTACAGCAATTCGCCTGCCTCAGCCTCGAGTAGCTGGAATTACAGGTGCCTGCCACCATGCCCGGCTAATTTTTGTATTTTTAGTAAAGATGGGGTCGTTACCACGTTGGCCAGGCTGGTCTTGAATTCCTGACCTAAAGTGATCCACCTGCCTCGGCCTCCCCAAGTGCTAGGATTACAGGTGTGAGCCACCACGCCTGGCCTAAGACTGCAAAGCAGAGAATGAAACCCAAGGGGTTAACTTGCTCCTTCAGCGATTAGGTATTCAGTGTTGTTAAACCAGCAAGTGCCTCCCTCTGCCCACCATCACTGCTGGCCTTTTCTGAAATTAGTCTTCTGATTCTGAACTCTGGCAGTGATCCCCACTACATCCAAGTCAGAATTTAGGGTTCTTCTTCCCCACTTGAGGGACTCAACCCTAGAAGGGAAGGAATGCTCTGGGTGATCGTAATAGAGAAGTAGGTATGGGGACCTTGGCTGACACTGTGCCACCTGCCCTCTGGGCTGCAGTGGGATTTGCCGTGAGGGGGACCAGCTGGTGGTGGGCCCCACGGATGATGGCTGCTTCCTGGAGCTGAGAGTATGCAGCATCCAGCGCAACCGCTCTGCCTGTCGTGTGCTGCGAGCTGGTCAGGCTGCTACATTGGCGCTTGGGGACTTTGACCGTGCACTGCTTCGCAAGGTGAGGTGGGTGCATGGGTTGGGGAGGGAATGCTAACAGAAGTGCCTAGGAGACTGGCTACTGAATGAGCACCTATTTAAGACGCTTCAGAGAAACTCAGAGGAAACACACTCTCTGACCCAAGAAGCTTCTGATCTAGCTACATAGACTATAAAAACAGCATAGCGTACTCATGAGGTACAGATAACTAAATATGAATCACTATGTTACACTGTTTTTAGTGAACACTATTTTTAGTGTTCAGGACCCTAAAAATGCTTAACGTTAGATGGGCTAGAGGACGTAGGAGGTGGGTAAAGACTCATTCCGAGAGTTTTGATTATTGTCTTTTGAGGTCTTTGTGTTTAGAGTTGTGTAGAGGAAGAGGAAATTCAGGAGCTATAAAGGGTGTGGGGTGGCTGGGGAGGGAGAGTCTGATGTTAGAGCTGCCCTTCTTGGGCCTGGGGTCTGTTCCTCCCCAGGGCATGGTGATGGTGAGCCCGGAGATGAATCCTACCATCTGCTCGGTATTTGAGGCAGAGATAGTCTTACTGTTCCATGCCACCACCTTCCGACGAGGATTCCAGGTGACAGTACATGTGGGCAACGTACGTCAGACGGCAGTGGTGGAAAAGATCCATGCCAAGGTGAGAGGGACCTGGCCTTCCATTTCTCCAGAGGTCAGAAAAGAGGGAGGCCTGTCCCAGACTGGCAGAGAACTCCTTGATCCCACAATGGGAATAAAACCCCACTTAGGGTGGGTAGCGGCCTGATAGGCCTCTGGAGGGTGGAGAGCCACGGCTGGCAGAGAATGGGACAGAAGGCACTGGCCAGGGGAGTGACCACTTATCTGCTGCAGGACAAACTGCGGACAGGCGAGAAGGCAGTGGTACGTTTCCGCTTCCTGAAACACCCAGAGTACCTGAAGGTGGGCGCCAAACTGCTGTTCCGGGAGGGTGTCACCAAGGGCATCGGCCATGTCACTGATGTACAAGCCATTACAGCAGGAGAAGCCCAGGCCAACATGGGCTTCTGAATCCTTCAGGCAGGGACAATTCTATTGCTGTCCCTACAATATATAAGGTGACTTCCGGCCATGCTGCCCCACCATTGGCGGCTCTGTGTGTTAATAGGCTAGGGAGAGAGGGTTGCTGTCTGCCACTTGCTCCCTGCCAACTTTCTGGAGAGGTGCCAAACTTGGCGTGGCCAGGAAAGGGCAGTCCTGAGGGAGAAGACAGGATTCAGGGCAGTGCTCAGAAGCTGTGTGCTCACCTGGTTGGCTCATCAAACCTGGCAACCCTGTGGCCTGTCTGCTGGAGCTGACTGCATCCATTCATCAATTCCTCGGCCCCACTACTAAGACTGGGCATGTTTTGCTGGTGTGGTCTCTGCACTTCAGGAATTGTCACAACAGGGGGTAGCCCTCAAAAGCACTCCTTTTTCTATACCTCTTCTCAAGGCCATGTAAGTTGCCCATCTCTACCTGGCTGTGGACAAAAGGTTATCTGCTCTTGGCCATCTGGTGGTGGTGGTGGTGGTGGCTCAGAGTCTGAAGAAATGGCACAGGGACAGTGAATGGTAGGGTTCCCACCCTGTGCTGAGGCCTGAGGCCTCTTCCTCAGCTTTATCTCCCTTTCCTTCACTCAAGGGCCACCCAGTCCCTATCTCCCCCACCCCCTCCCGGCTTATAGGCCCCACAGGTGCTATTTGTTGTGCTGGCCCAGGCGTGGGGCTACCAAGCAAAGGCTTGGCATATACCAAAGGCCAGCTGCATGCCCATCAGTCTGGTCTTTTTCCTCTGTGGTCATGTTGGCTTTCATGCTGGATCAAATGTTTTACTTTCCCAGACTGGTGGCATCTGAGCCCCATTGTACCACTCTCGCCCCACTTTCCTGCCCCACCTAAACCCTCTTGTTTTAGTAATTTGTAGTGACTGTTCCCTTCCCTCTGTTGCAGGGAACCAGGAGGAAAGGGAAAGATGTTGCCATATTTCCTGCTCTTTAGGCATGGACTCTCCTTTCCCCTTGTTAGTGTCCTGGGTTCCCATGGACTCAGGGATTTGTTGGCTGAGGTTTCTCTGCGCATATATATATATATATATATATACATATGTATATATATTTAAATACACATATATATTGTACAGAATAAAAATGTTTTATTGAATACACTGTGCTTATGCATTAGCTACAGGCTCAGCTTCCTTCCAGGGCTAGATACCTCTCCAGGATTAGAGACAAGTGAAACCCCAACATTGCTGAGCCCTGAACGTGGAAAGAGCCCAGCTGGTATCTCGTTCACCATTGTTTTTCTCTCCTCCACATAGGTTCAGAGTTCCAGTATTGTAACCAAGTATTGTGGCCTGTTTTCCGTAGTTCAAGCGAGCAGAGTACTGAGGCCTTTCAAGTGAAATAGGTAGCTACCCTGTATTTGAAGTGTTGGCCACTTGCTAGTGGTCAGAATAGTAAGGAGCCCACTTCTGTGCCCTGTCAGAGATACAGTGTCAGCTACTTTAAAGAAGAGAATTTAGAGACAAAAGGTAATCTGGTCCTATACTTTTCAAGTTTACATAGCCTAAATTACTCTTGGAACAGTGAGGGCCACTTGACCAAACCTTAGTCCCTGTTCCTGTTTCCATGTTCAGACTACTTGATTTTGACATTTTATGGGTAAACAGGGGCCAAAGTCAACTGTAAATAGAAACTGCATTTTGAGGAGACCCTGGAAAAGAAATATGTGACCCAAAGTCCTATGCGGCATTCTGCCTCTAGAGTATTACAGTGATAGCTTCCCTACCACTCAGGCTCAGTTTTATAAAATATAACTGGTTTAACTTGCTACTAACAAGCCTGTAGTTGAACAACTTCCTCCTGTATGAGGGGCTAAGCTGTTTACTTCCTCTCTATAGCTGCTGATAGAGATGAAATCTTTGTCCACAGATTACTTATCTTTTGCCTGTATTGTAAAGGACATTTTGGAAAATCACATTTCAGTACTTAATAAGACATCTCCAGGAACTAGTGAGCCTCTCTGCAACATTAATGGAACATTTAGGGGGATAAAAAGTATGTAAGGCAGACTCCCAAGGAGTTTACACGTTTATGACCCCAATTGTGGTAATCAGATCGAAAATTCTTCACTATATACATTCATCCAATGAATATCAGCGCCTATTATGTGCAAAGCACTATGAAGAATCCTTGCCTTTAAGAAGCTACATATCTAGTTAGGGGGAAAAGGCCATGTATACAGTGAATGTAGTCTTTTTTTTTTTTTTTTTGAGACAGGGTCTCAGACTCACCCAGGCTGGAGTGCAGTGGCACAATCATGGCTTATTGCAGCCCCGAACTCCCAGATTCAGGTGATCCTCCCACCTCAGCCTCCTGAGTAGGTAGGACTACAGGCATAAGCCACCATCTGTATTTTTTGTAAAGACTGTTTTGCCATGTGGCTTAGGCCGGTTTTGAACTCCAGGGCTCCAGTAGTCCACCCACCTCAGCCTCCCAAAGTGTTAGGATTACAGGCGTCAGCCACCGTGACTGGCTAAATATTGTCTTTCATTAGATATTCAAGTATCATAAACGCAGAAAATATTTTTGAAGAAAAAAATTTCCTGGTAGATCTAGTGGTTTTCAAATCTTCCCCACCTCTTCAAACTAAATATAGAACCCCACCTCCCAATTTATAAATAAGATAAAAAGTAGAAGCTGGGGCCGGCCCGGTGGCTCACGCCTGTAATCCCAGCACTTTGGGAGGCCAATGCGGGTGGATCACTTGAGATCAAGAGTTCAAGACCAGCCTGGCCAACATGGCGAAACCCTGTCTCTACTAAAAATACAAAAATGAGTCAGGCATGATGGTGCATGCCTGTAATCCCAGCTACTCAGGGGGCTGATGCAGGAGAATCACTTGAACCCGGGAGGTGGAGGTTGCAGTGAGCCGAGATCGTGCCATTGCATTCCAGCCTGGGTGACAGGAGGGAAACTCCGTCACATAAAAAAATAAAAAAGAAGTTTGGGTATATGTATGGGAGGGATGTGTACACCATTCTCTGGGCCCACTTCACCCAGTGCCAGCTACTTCAGTTCATCTTCTTCAGTTGGGTTCCCTGTGTAATTCAAGATTCCCCATAACAGAAAAGCCAGAAGAGCTTTTTCACGCATAAGAATGGAGAACAAGAATACAGTACCATAGGCTGGGCGTGGTGGCTCATGCCTGTAATCCCAGCACTTTGGGAGGCCGAGGCGGGTGGATCACAAGGTCGAGATCGAGACCAGCCTGGCCAACATGGTGAAACCCTGTCTCTACTAAAAATACAAAAATTAGCTGGGCGTGGTGGTGCACGCTTGTAGTCCCAGCTATTCGGGAAGCTGAGGCAGGAGAATTGCTTGAACCCTAGAGGCGGAGGCTGCAGTGAGCCAAGATTGCGCCACTGCACTCCAGCCTGGCTACACACCAAGACGCCATCTCAAAAAAAAAATACAGTAGTATAAACATGGACAAGCGCAAAAAGCTACATAACAAATTTTAAACCCTAAGCTAAATATTTACACTCAGTGGGAAAGATGAACAAGCCAGTAACCCTAATGGCTGAAGCACTTACCTCTTAAATTTGTACTTAAGGGTTTAAAAAAATGTTAGTATCTTTTAGTTGAGCATTTCTCAAACTTCAGGATACACATTGGAAAATTTTTTTTTTTTTTTTTGAGACAGAGTCTTGCTGTGTCACCAGGCTGGAGTGCAGTGGCACGATCTCGGCTCACTGCAAGCTCCGCCTCCCTGGTTCAAGCGATTCTTCTGCCTTAGCCTCCCAAGCAGCTGGGACTACAGGCACGCACCACCACGCCTGGTTGTATTTTTAGTAGAGACGGGGTTTCATCATGTTGGCCAGGATGGTCTTGATCTCGTGACCTCGTGATACACCCGCCTCAGCCTCCCAAAGTGCTGGGATTACAGGCATGAGCCACTGCGCCCGGCCCACATTGGGAATTTTTTTTTTTTTAAACAGTGTCACTCTGTTGCCCAGACTGGAGTGCAGTAGCACAATCTCGGCTCACTACAACCTCTGCCTCCCAGGTTCAAGCGATTCTCCTGCCTCAGCCTCCTGAGTAGCTGGGATTACAGGCATGCGCCACCACACACAGCTAATTTTTGTTATTTTTTGTAGAGATGGGGGTTTCCCCATGTTGGCCAGCCTGGTCTCGAACTCCTGGCCTCAAGTGATCTACCCACCTTGGCCTCCCAAAGTGTGGGATTACAGGCATGAGCCACCACACCTGACCCACATTGGGAAATCTTGTTAATATCAGATTACAATTAAGTGGGAGTAGTGGTGAGGCTGAGACTATTTCTAATAAGTTCCCTGGTGATACTGAGGCTGCTGTTCCTCAAATCATACTTGGGAATAGCAATGTTCTAGAGATGATCTAGTGGGTTTTTTTGAGACAGAGTCACTCTGTCGCCCAGGCTGGAATGCAGTGGCAATCTCGGCTCACTGCAACCTCTGCCTCCCAGGTTCAAGTGATTCTCCTGCCTCAGCCTCCCAACTAGCTGAGATTACATGCACCTGCCAACATGCCCGGCTAATTTTTGTTATTTTTAGTAGATACAGGGTTTTGCCATGTTGGCCAGGCTTGTCTTGAACTCCTGACTTCACATGGTCCACCTGCCTTGGCCTCCCAAAGTGCTGGGATAACAGGCATAAACCACCTCGCCTGGCAAGATTTGATTATGACTTATCTGATCTAAACAGAGTTCCTGAACTAGTCAAGTAGCAATCTAATTCTACATTAGAACAAAATGCAAGAGATAGGCCAATGGTTAGAACTGAGGGTATAATAGGGTTTACCTGTATGAAATTCACTGTTTATTAAGTCATTTTTGTGTACAGAGAGACCTGCCCTAGTTACCATATCACTTTTAGGGTTTCAAGGCTTCACCTCACATTCTCCAGCTGACAACATGTAAATCTGGTCAAGGTATTATCTGAACTGCCAGTCACAGAGCTAGAGAGAAGTTTTTCTTTTGTTTTTTTTTTTTTTGAGACAGTCTCTCACTCTGTCACCCTGGCCGGAGTGCAGTGGCGTGATCTCAACTCACTGCAACCTCCACCTTCCAGGTTCAAGCGATTCTCCTGCCTCAGTATCCCGAGTAGCTGGGATTACAGGCGCCTGCCACCAAGCCCAGCTAATTTTTTTTTATTAGAGACGGGGTTTCACCACCTTGCCCAGGCTGGTCTCAAACTCCTGAAATCCACTCGCCTCAGCCTCCCTAAATGCTGGGATTATAGGCGTGAGGAACCGCACCCAGCCTAAAGAGAAGTTTTTTTTTTTCTTTTTTTGAGACGGAGTCTCGCTCTGTCGCCCAGGCTGGAGTGTAGTGGCACAGTCTGGGCTCACTGCAAGCTCCGCCTCCTGGGTTCACAACCATTCTCCTGTCTCAGCCTCCCGAGTAGCTGGGACTACAGGCGCCCGCCACCGCGCCCGGCTAATTGTTTTTTTGTATTTTTTTAGTAGAGACGGGGTTTCACCGTGGTCTCGATCTCCTGACCTTGTGATCCGCCCACCTTGGCCTCCCAAAGTGCTGGGATTACAGGCGTGAGCCACCGCGCCCGGCCTAGAGAAGTTTTTCTTAAAATCCCCTTTTTTTGGGGGGCCGGGATCGGTGGCTAACATCTGTAATCCCAGCAACTTTGGGAGGTCAAGGCGGGCAGATCATGAGGTCAAGAAATCGAGACCATCCTGGCCAACATGGTGAAACCTCATCTCTATTAAAAATACAAAAATTAGCTGAGCATGGTAGCATGCGCCTGTAGTCCCAGCTACTTGGGAGGCTGAGGCAGGAGAATCACTTGAACCCGAGAGGCAGAGGTTGCAGTGAGGTGAGACCGCACCACTGCATTCCAGCCTGACGACAGACGGAGACGCCATCTCAAAAAAAAAAAAAAAAAAAAATCCTTTTTTTTTTTAGACTATGCAAGTCTCATTACATTTTAAACTCTTTTTTAAACTTGGTCCCTTTTCTGTGCCAACTTTGTTTTTGTTCTTGTTTTTGTTTGAGATGGAGTCTTGCTCTGTTGACCAGGCTGGAGTGCGGTGGTGCGCTCTCAGCTCACTCCAACCTCTGCCTCCTGGGTTCAAGCGATTCTCCTGCCTCAGCCTCCTGAGTAGCTGGGATTACAGGCGTGTGCCACCACACACAGCTAATTTTTGTTATTTTTTGTAGAGATGGGGTTTCCCCATGTTGGCCAGCCTGGTCTCGAACTCCTGGCCTCAAGTGATCTGCCCACCTTGGCCTCCCAAAGTGCTGGCTTTACAGGCATGAACCACTGTGCCCGGCCCCTATTTTTTATTTTTTGAGATGAAGTCTTGCTCTGTTGCCCAGGCTGGAGTGCAGTAGCATGATCTCAGCTCAATGCAACCTCTGCCTCCAGGGTTAAAGCAATTCTTCTGCCTCAGCCTCTAAGTAGCTGGGATTACAGGTGCCCAGAACATGCCTGGCTAATTTTTCTATTTTTAGTAGAGACATGGTTTTGCCATGTTGGCCAGGCTGGTCTCGCACTCCTGACCTCAGGTGATCTGTCTGCCTCGGCCTCCCAAAGTATTGGGATTACAGGCGTGAGCCATTGTACCCAGCCAAGTTACCTAATTTGAACACACTGTTATTAATCTGCAATAATCTGTAAGGTATTATCTCCATTTTACAGATGAGAAAGTGAAGAAAATGACTTGTTCAAGGCTCTCACTGCAATAAGCAGAGCTAAGTTTGCAACCAGGTCTCTTAGACTCCAAGGCCCACACACTTTTTACTTTATGACACTGCCTCCCTAAATGCTAAAGATTAAAAACTCAGTGGTAGGATGAATTTTTACATCTCAGTCAGCAGTGGGATTAGAATCCATGCCCGTGAAGAGATGGGACCGTAACTCAGCACCTAAATGGATTATTTTTTGTATTAAAAATTTCATAATTCCCCTTCTCAGGGAAATCTGTAAAGATAAAATATTAAAGATAAAGATCTGTAAAGATAAAAAATACTAAATCCTAAAGGCAAGCCTGAGGGCAGCATTAATGTGTTAATGGCTTAAAAAATGATTCCAATGTTTGCATGCCCTCAGGCCTGGAGCGTTTAATAGTGCAGGCCAAAGGGCTCTTGGGATTTCTTTTGCCTTGATGAGATACGGCAGAAACAACCTGGGGGTTTGAAGAGTGGGGCTGCAAAAAGGATTTCTGCAACTCCAATGCAAAATGATAGTCCATGTGTTCTGGCATATCCCATACCGGTACTAGGGAGCCACACTTCTCACAGGGCACTTGGTCTTCAGCAGCTAGAAAACTTGGAGTTGGGGTTGCTTTCTGAGTCACCTCCAGTGTAGATTTGGAAGCTGAAGAGGCATGCATGCTTTGGCTGTTGTGGGCAAAATCCATGTCTGCAGGAGTTGCTTTAGAGGACTCTTCTAGCTTCAACACCCCTTCACAAACAGGGACACATCCTGGATACTCTGTTGGTAAAGAGTTTGGTAATGCTTTACTGTTGGACCATGGGTTTTGTGGGGAGAAAGAAACTGAAGAACTATTAAATTGTTTCTGCTTTAGAAGCAGACTTTTCTGCCTAAAGAAGGGCTCAGTTCCTGTACTGTGACTGGTTTGAAAAGGTAATGAGGACTTGGATGGTGAATTGCTCATGGGAGCCTGAGTGGGAGCAGTAAGAGATGAAAGCGAAGCTTCTTTAACTTTCTGCCTTTCTGCAGCTTTTTGGAAGAATGATTCCAGAGACGTGGTTGCTTTCTTAGTGGCTGTCACCGCTGGGCCACTTCCCTGGGTCTTAGCTTCTGAGCTGGTAACTGGCACCTTTGGCAGAGAACTTGGGTCACTGCTCAAGAAGCTGGTGATGTCTGTACAAGATGAAGGGGCAGAGGCAGAAAATTTTGTAGCACAGAGGAAAAGCATTGTGAGAGGAGGAGACCTATACAGAAAGTAAAGAAATAAGATGATTAGCAATTTAGAAGATTAAAATAGTGACCTATTGCTAATTCCATGAATTGCATCTGTTTTATTTCACCATAGGACAGATTTAATCCATAGATGACTAGGATTCTGGTTCTGCCACAGAAATAATTCTTTACTGCAGTGGTTCTCAAATGTTAATGTGTATCAGAGATTAACAGACCTGGGATGACAGAGAATTTAATTTCCTAGGTGATGCTGATGTTATGTCTTGAGAACCACTAATTTAGTAACCACTCACCTCCCGAAAGCTAGAGATTATTGTTTTTTTATAAGGTACCGCTGGAAAGCTGCTGTTAATTCAGGGTTGGGGCAAGAAATTTTATTCAGGACAACAAAAAGCTTTAGCATATTTAGACTAGAAAGACTTGAAAAAATCCTCTTAGCCATTATCCCGTTTTTAAACAGGGCACTACCTAACCCTGACTGACTTACCACTCTGGAATTTCTAGAGAATGAAATTCCACAACTGCTTTTCATTACTAGTCCCAATTTCAGAAACATTTTAAGAAATTCTTGTGATAGCCAGGAGCGGTGGCTCACGCCTGTAATCCCAGCATTTTGGGAGGCCAAGGCGGGTGGGTCATGAGGTCAGGAGTATGAGACCAGCCTGACCAACATGGTGAAATCCCATCTCTACTAAAATACAAAAATTAGCTGGGCGTGGTGGCGGGTGCCTGTAACCCAGCTACTTGGGAGGCTGAGGCAGAAGAATTGCTTGAACCCGGGAGGTGGAGGCTGCAGTAAGCGGAGATGGCGCCACTGCACTCTAGCCTGGGCGACAGAGACAGACTCCCTCTCAAAAAAAGAAAAAAAAAAAAAAAAAAGAAATCAGAAATTTTTGTCGTAAAATTCCTCATTGTGTCTAATCACTCAAATTTTCACATGAGCTGAATTTCAGAAGATGAAATCTGCTTTTATGTACAAATTAGTCCTTCAATGAGATAAAGGGTAAATATCATTTTAAAGTTATTATTAAAGTATCGGCCGGGCACAGTGGCTCACACCTGTAATCCCAGCACTTTGGGAGGCCGAGGTGGGTGAAACACCTGAGGTCAGGAATTTGAGACCAGCCTGGCCAACATGGAGAAACCCTGTCTCTACTAAAAGTACAAAACTTAGCCGGGCGTGGTGGCGGGCACCTGTAATCCCAGCTACTCAGGAGGCTGAGGCAAGAGAATTGCTTGAACCCGGGAGGCGGAGGTTGCAGTGAGCCGAGATTGCGCCACTGCACTCCAGCCTGGGCAACAAGAGCGAGATTCCATCTCAAAAAAAAAAAAAAAAGTATCCCAATATCCTCAGGTTTCATGCTTTGGGACAGTCTTATAATCAGATAATTTTGATGCTTCCCTGTGCATCACGGAGTTTCACACGGTTGGTGAGTAGTATTTGTTATAGTTTGTCAATTTATAACTTCAAATAAGGTTTCACGTGTACATTAGTACCACGGTTATTTGGTTTTGTAAAACTTCAATATTTGAAAATAAATATATGAGGAAGTATTAAGTAAATTATCCTCAGAACAAATACTTTATTTATTTATTTATTTGTTGTTGTTGTTGTTGGAGATGGAATTTCGCTCTTGTTGCCCAGGCTGGAGTGCAATGGCGCGATCTCAGCTCACTGCAACCTCCACCTCCCGGGTTCAGGCAATTCTCCTGCCTCAGCCTCCCAAGTAGCTGGGATTACAGGCACCCGCCACCATGCCTGGCTAATTTTTGTATTTTTAGTAGAGACAGGGTTTCACCATGTTGGCCGGGCTGGTCTTGAACTCCTGACCTCAGGTGATCCGCCTGCCTCGGCTTCCGAAAGTGCTGGGATTACAGCCATGAGCCACCTCGCCCGGCCCTATGAACAAAGACTAAGAGACTCTACCATATTATAGGTCTGTACATGTAATTGTACTGCCAATATATTTAGATAAGTAATAAGTGATTAACTAAACTTTGATTTTATTTTGTATAATCTTCAATATACATCTGTAAGTGAGCAACCGACTTACCTTTCTCTCTCTCTTTTTTTTTTTTTTTTTTTTTTTTGAGACGGAGTCTCGCTCTGTCGCCCAGGCTGGAGTGCAGTGGCGCAATCTCAGCTCACTGCAAGCTCCGCCTCCTGGGTTCACGCCATTCTCCTGCCTCAGCCTCTCTGAGTAGCTGGGACTACAGGCGCCCGCCACCGCGCCCAGCTAATTTTTTTTTTTTTTTTTTTTTTTTGAGACGGAGTCTTGCTCTGTCCCCCAGGCTGGAGTGCAGTGGCGCGATCTCGGCTCACTGCAAGCTCCGCCTCCCGGGTTCACGCTATTCTCCCGCCTCAGCCTCCCGAGTAGCTGGGACTACAGGCGCCCGCCAACACTCCTGGCTAATTTTTTGTATTTTTGGTAGAGACGGGGTTTCACCGTGTTAGCCAGGATGGTCTCGATCTCCTGACCTCGTGATCCGCCCGCCTCGGCCTCCCAAAGTGCTGGGATTACAGGCTTGAGCCACCGTGCCCGGCACCCAGCTAATTTTTTGTATTTTTAGTAGAGACGGGGTTTCACCGTGGTCTCGATCTCCTGACCTCGTGATCCGCCCGCCTCGGCCTCCCAAAGTGCTGGGATTACAAGCGTGAGCCACCGCGCCCGGCCACCTTTCTCTCATAATTATATTTCTATTGTGAATTTGGAATACTTTAAAAAAATGGAAGGGCTTTATTAAATATGTAATTAAAGGATTCCAATCCTGAAAATCATTACTATCTGGACAGAAAATGAAGATGCTCCAAAAAGAGGCTTATATTTCATGACCAACAGAAGTGAAGTTTACTAATGAATATGACATTTGGTATAATACCAGTGGAGCTTGTAACTGAGTTGGGATGTCAGATAGAGAACATCAGTGAACACAGGTCACCTTTATAATCAAGAAAGATGCTTTTAAGATAGAACAATCAACTAGTTTGAAGTTCCCAAATGTATCCTTGAAATTTGAGCTCTGTTCTCCAAGTGCAACTGGTCATTTCCCTGACCAAGCCAATACAGGGTAAGGGTCTAACCTTCTCCTGGGAACTGGAATGTATCAGCTGTAGGCAAATGATCTGTGCTGAGCTGTCTTGTTTCTGAGGTTGGTACTGTATTTTCTCCCAGAGTAATAGGTACTGGTAGTCTGGGTCAGAGTCTATCCCAGATAGAAGAGCTCAGATTCCTACTACTTGTAGAACTAAGACAGAGATTCCTACTACTTGTAGAACTGAGACAGACCTCAGGTGATTCACCCACCTCGGCCTCCCAAAGTGCTGGGATTACAGGCGTGAGCCACTGCGCCCAGCCGATACTTTAATAATAACTTTAAAATGACATTTACCCTTTACCTCATTGAAGGACTAATCTGTACATAAAAGCATATTTCATCTTCTGAAATTCAGCTCATTTGAAAATTTGAGTGATTAGACATAATGAGGAACTTTATGACAAAAATTATGTCTTGTAGAGCTAAGACAGAGCTCAGAATCATCATCTATTCTGAGAAGATGAGCTAGAAAAGAACTCACCATTCTGTCTGGATTCCAGAAGTATTACAGTTCTTGATGACAGTAAATGCATCATGGCTCATCTTGTGAGCATCATAGCGGGTAAGGGCACAGCAGCGGCGCAGGCTGCTGAGGCGTTTGTCTCCTTGTACACGAATGCTCACAGCCAGCTGGGTGGCTACCCTGTCATTCTGTGGGTGGGAAAGGATGGAGACCAGAAATAAAGTTATGAGAAGCATCTGAATTCTAGGTACTGAACTGCAGGAAAGGAAATTAAAAGAACCAGGATGACAATGGTTTGGAAACAGTAGTTTAAAAGTCAAGAATAAAGGTAAACTGAGTTCTGCAAAGAGTAAAGATAAAATATAAAAAAGAGAAAGAGGCCAGGCATGGTGGCTTACGCCTGTAATACCAGCACCTTGGGAGGCTGAGGCAGGTGGATCACCTGAAGTCAGGAGTTCGAGACTAGCCTGGCAAACATGGCGAAATCCCATCTCTACTGAAAAATACAAAAAACTAGCCAGCCGTGGTGGCAGGCACCTGTAATCCCAGCTACTCGGGAGGCTGAGACAGGAGAACTGCTTGAACCTGGGAGGCAGAGGTTGCAGTGAGCCAAGATGGTGCCACTGCACTCCAGCCTGGACGACAGAGCAAGACTCTGTCTCAAAAAAAAAAAAAAAAAAAGAATCTATATGCAACTCTATATGCAACAGAATGCATTTTCTGAATAGAAATCTGATTACATGGTTCCACAAAAAAGTGTTAATGCTATTTCTGGGTGTAAAAAGTCACTGAAGAAGACACAATTTGGATTATGGAACATCAGAGTATCCTACGATGTTTTGACAGATGATGGGAACAGGACAGAACAAATGAAAATGGGACTCCCCTAAATGTTTTTCATGGTGTCTAAGCAGGACAATTAAAACAAATATCTACAATACTAGATACTATTTTGTGACTGAAGGAAGGTTTCAGGTAAGTAATTGTCTGAAAGCAAAGTGGAACTAGCCTTCAAGTCATATCTTTTTTTCTGCCCTGGGGCTCTTATGGTAAACAAACATTCGCCATCAATTCCAGAAGTTTCTACCAACACCTTTTTACAGCTTATCTAGAGAAGATACCATGTAGTGAGCCTGCCTTGAGACAGCAAGATCATGACTCACTTTTCAGTGAAGTCTGAAGCATCTGAATACTGTAATCTCAGCAAACTGAGACATAATGGTCAAGAGGCAGAAATATAAGAAGGTGAAAATTCTACATAAGGGGCCCCTATCAAAAGATGCTAGTGAGAAGAAGTACCCCTAAGGCAAACAAGCTAAGAGCAGGAACTACTTTTTGGATAAAAAATATATTTGTACAGATTTATATATCTTGAGGGAATACAAATTGGCAATTACAAAGGGGTCCTTGTTGACTAAAATTATTCAACTATAACTGCATGCCTAGACAGTGCCTACAGATGCAGGAGAGAACAAAATAAAGTCCAGGTCCTCATGGATCCTATGTTGTAGTAGGAACTATAGATAATAAAAAATAGACATGTAACAGAAATGACCACAGAGATGAGTGCTATGAAGAAAAGAGAGTGATGGAGGCTGCTGCTGTGATAGGGTAACTAGGGAGGACCTCCTGGAGAAGGTAAAACATGCACAGAGATTTGACTAAATCAAGGAAGCAAATATTAAGAATATGTGAACAAAGAGTCTACAGGGCAAAGAAACGGGAAGTGCTAAAGTAAGTGTGTTAGATAAAGGGACGGAGGCCAATGAAGTGGAGACTAGAATAAGTGAGGGGAAGATAACAGATGGGGTCAGAGAAGTAGCAAGAAATTAGATTATATTTGGTTTTATAGAATTACTTAAAAAAAATTCCTTAATATGCCTTAAGTGTGAAGGGAAACCACTGGAATGTTTTAAACAGTGAAGTGATAGGATCTGCTATGTCCTGAATTATTTTTGGCATAAAATCCTTTGAAGCTTAAAGATAGATTTTCAGGGATCCCCACTGGATACAAAGTGGGAAGAAAAGGCTAGGCACAGTGGCTCATGCCTGTACTCCCAGCACTGTGGGAGGCTAAGGCAGGAGGATTACTTGAGCCCAGGAGGTTGAGGCTATAAGGCTGCAGTGAGCTAAGGTTGTGTTACTGTGCTCCAGCATGGATGACAGCCAAGACCCTGTCTCTTAGAAAAAAAAAAAGGGGAAAGAAAGGCCCCAGGGACTTATACAGAGATGAGAAACAAGTGCCACCTAGTGGGCAAAAGCTGAAAAGGGCGATAATGCAACTGGATCAAATCCCTCTTTATGATGCCTACCAAAGGAACAAACATTTACCACCTATTCCAGCTAAAAAGGAGCAAACAAGCAGTTTTGGACTATTCTTGACATGTACAGTTGACTTGTAGAACACCAAGACATTTCAAAAGAAGAGGATGCATCAAACAATACCGTTAGGAAAGTGAGAAGAAAACCTATAGAATGGGAGAAAATATTTGCAAATCACGTATCTGACAAGGGACATGTTAAAACTCAATAATAAAGAGACAACCCAATTTAAAAAAGGGAAGAGGATTTTTGTTTTTTCTTTTTATTTTTGAGATGGAGCTTTGCTCTTGTCGCCCATGCTGGAGTGCAATGGTGCAATCTCGGCTCACTGCAACCTCCACCTCCAGGTTCAAGCGATTCTCCTGTCTTAGCCTCCTGCGCAGTGGGAATTACAGGTGCCCGCCACCATGCCCAGCTAATTTTTGTATTTTAGTAGAGACGGGGTTTCGCCATGTTGGCCAGGCTAGCCTCGAACTCCTGACCTCAGGTGATCCGCCCACCTCGGCCTCCAAAAATTTGAGCCACCACGCCCGGCCCAGGAAGAGGATTGCAACAAACATTTCCCCAAAGATATACAAATGTCCAACAAGCACATGAAAAGATTATCAGAGAATGTAAGTCAAACCATAATGAGATACCATTTCACACCCACTAGAATGGCTAAAATTTAAAAAGTCAGTAACAAGGATGTGGAAAAATTGGAACCATCTTACATTGATGGTAGGGATGTGAAATGGTGTAGCCAATGTGGAAAACGGTCTGGCAATTCCTCAAAATGCTAAACATAGAGTTGCCATATGACCCAGAAATTACACTCCAAGGTATATGCTGAAAAGAAAACAGGTGTCTACACAAAAACTTGTAGATGAATGTTCATATCAACATTATTCATAATAGCCAAAAGTGGAAATATACTCAAATGTCCATTCACTAATAAGTAGATAAGCAAAATATGGTATATATTAATACAATAGAATATTATTCAGCCACAAAAAGGTGTCAGTCCTGGCCGGGTGCGGTGGCTCATGCCTGTAATCCCAGCACTTCAGGATGCCGAGGCAGGAGGATCACAAGGTCATGAGATCGAGACCACCCCGGCCAACATAGTGAAACCCTATCTCTACTAAAAATAGAAAAATTAGCTAGGCGTGACTATAGGCGCGTGCCTATAGTCCCAGCTACTCGGGAGGCTAAGACAGCAGAATCACTTGAACTCGAGAGGCGGAGGTTGCAGTGAGCCGAGACTGCATTACTGCACTCCAGCCTGGTGACAGAGCGAGACTCCGTCTCAAAAAAAAAAAAAAAAAAAAAGACTATTGATACATGCTACAATATGGCTGAACCTTGAAAACATGTTAAGTGAAAGACTTCAAGCCAGTCACAAAAGACCACATATTTTCACAAAAGACCACTTTATATGAAATGTCCAGAACAGTAAGCAGTGTAGTGGTTGCCTAGGGCTGGGGGGTAGCTGAGAGAGAAATGGGGAGTGACTGGTAATGGGCACAGGATTTCTTTTGGGATGATAAAAATGCTCAAATTGATTGTAGAATAGTTGTAGAACTCTGCAATATACTAAAACCACTGAATTATTTTAAATGGGTGAATTTTATGGTATGTAAAGTATATGTCAATAAAGCTATTTAAAAAGGAGAGAAACTGCTGGGTGCGGTGGCTCATGCCTGTAATCCCAGCACTGGGAGGCCAAGATGGGCAGATCACCTGAGGTCAGGAGTTCGAGATCAGCCCAGCCAACATGGTGAGACCCTGTCTCTACTAAAAATAAAAAAATTAGCTGGGCATGGTGGCGGGCACCTGTAATCCCAGTTACTCGGGAGCCTGAGACAGGAGAATCGCTTGAACTTGGGAGACGGAGGTTGCAGTGAGCCAAGATTGCTCCACTGTACTCCAGCCTGGGCGATAGAGCGAAACTCAGTCTCAAAAAAAAAAAAAAAGGAAACTAATCGTCAGATGTCTTTAACATTAGAAAGAAAAATGTACAATGCTCAGAATTTTTTTTTAAGTCAAATATACAGAGATAGAGAATAAAACAGTAGTTACCTGGGACAGGGGAGGGGAGGAGGAAATGGGGAGATGTAAGTAAAAGGATATAAAGTAGCAGACACGTAGGGTGAACAAGTCTATTGAGCTAATGTACAAGTGAGGACTATACTTAATAAAATTCTATTAGAGATTTTAAGTAGATTTTAACTACTTTTTTTTTTACAAAAAAGTATGTGAAATGATAGATATGTTAATTTGCTACACTATAGTAACCATTTTACTATATGTATCCCATAGCATCATGTTGTAAACATCAAATATACACAATAAAATGTGCTTAAAACTGCCACTACTGGCTGGGTGTGGTGGCTTATGTCTGTAATCCCAACACTTTGGGAGGCTGAGGTGGGCGGATCACCTGAGGTGAGGCATTCAAGACCAGCCTGGCCAATATGGTAGAACCCCGTCTCTACTGAAAATACAAAAAAAAAATTAGCCAGGTGTGGTGTGTGCCTGTAATCCTAGCTACTTGGGATGGTGAGGCAGGAGAATCACTTGAACCCGGAGGTGGAGGTTGCAGTGAGACAAGATCATGCCACTGCACTCCAGCCTGGGCAACAAGAGGGAAAACTCTATGTCTCAAAAAAAAAAAAAAAAAAATTTCTTAAAATGTCCTCGGCTGGAGTTCAAGACCAGCCTGAGCAACCTAGCAAGACCCTGTCTCTACAAAAAATTAAAAAATTTAGCCAGTTGTAGTGGCATGCACCTGTAGTCCCAGCTACTCAGGAGGCTGAGTTGGGAGGAGAGCTTGAGACTAGGAGGTCGAGGTTGCAGTGAGCCATGATTGTGCCAGTGTACTCAGCCTGGGAGACAGAGTGAGACCATGTCTCAAAAAAAAAGGAAAAAGAAAGAAAACGGCTATTTCCTATGCTATACTTTTTTCTGTCTTTGTTCCTTTTGTTCCTGCTCCGTAAACTAAAGAGCAGCTGATATGTAAATTGCAAAGCCCACCCCAGGAATAAAGAAAGAAAATCTTACATCATTTCGGTCTTTAGTCAGTCTCTCCTCTAGTTCCTGGGCTAATTGCAACAGCCACCATTGTACCTAAAAAAGTATTGAGACTTTAATCTTTCATTTAAACACTCGAAGTCTGTTAAGAACTAGATGGTGTTATTTGTTCTTTTTTTTCTCCCAAACAGAACTGTGCACCAAAGACTCCCCATAATCAAAGGATCTCCGGATCATAGAAATGTTCCCAGTCCTTCTGTCCTGCCCTAGCTCAAGCCTTTCATTTTCTTTTCCTGCTTGTTTGCCATCAGGTGACTTTCAAGCATGTTCCACCTCTGAGAAAAAGATAAGACCCAAACTTGAAGCATAATATCCTAGGCTTTCCAAGTCTCCATCTACTAAACAAATGAGAAATTCCATTTTATTTCAATGGAAGAAAGAGAAAAAAGTAATAATCATAAACTAGTCAATTTTCAACCCAAGGAGAGAACATCTGTTTTCTTCATACTTTATAAAGGTCTCCTCTAAACCTATTAAACCTTCCACAGCTACGAAAACCTACCCACTGACCCTTTTAAAAGAGGTAATGTTCTGTCAAGAATACCTGCTTACCTGTTCCCGAGTAGCAAGAGCTGTTTTTCCTGGGAAGTTCTTACTACAGCCAATGGTTTTGGGTAGTTGCCTGGGTTTAACTGGATCATGTTCAATCCCTCGGCACATGGCATATAGCCAAGACCTAATAAGACCAGCAAAAAACGTTAAGGTGAAATTAAATGATTATTCTTGTTAAAACCAAATAACTATATTATATTACCCTTTTATCTTTTTCATAAAAAAGGAAAACCTTGTCCAAAATTTAGTGTACTGGAACTCTGACAAAACCCCTGCCCTTCTCAGTGAATTCCAGTGCAATATATGGACAATGAGAACACTGGTTCTGTTTTCTAAAGCCAAGTCAGCATTTGTATTTTTGGAAAAATGCCAAGCAAGCCACTAATTCATATCCCAAAGTGTGTGTGTGCTTGCTAGGGCATTAAACACAAGGATTTTAAGAGAATATAGCATCTCAGCATGCATGAATGATGTAATTAGTATATACTCAGGCATCAAAGTAACAAATCTTATCTATCAACCACCTAGGTAAATGGAAAAAACTAGACTGATGGGCCATAGTGACCCAAGATTTTAAAGCAAGAAGAACCAGTGAAATTATCTCAAGAAACAAATGTTAACCTAAAGATAGGTCTAGATTTTACTAGATGATTTTGTCTATATTTGAATGTAGCATGTCCGTAAAAGTTATGATAAAAAAAAAAAATGAATCACTTACCCATTCTTCTCCCCAAAATGACTCTGGAGCTGGGATTCAGTGAACTGGGTCAGTTCACCCATGTATTCTATCCCTAGGATCTCAATGACAGAGGCCCCTAGCTTTCCTCCAAGACTACGGCTGATAACAAAGGAGACAAAGAATTGATAGGTCACATCATAAATATCTAATTAGCAGCAAACATAAAGATATTCTACTTTGTAACTAGCTCTCCAAAAGGTTCAGGACAAATGAGAGCATATATTCTTTTTTTTTTTTTTTTTTTTTTTTTTTTGAGACGGAGTCTCGCTCTGTCCCCCAGGCTGGAGTGCAGTGGCGCAATCTCGGCTCACTGCAAGCTCCGCCCCCCGGGTTCACGCCATTCTCCTGCCTCAGCCTCTCCGAGTAGCTGGGACTACAGGCGCCCGCCACCACGCCCGGCTAATTTTTTTGTATTTTTAGTAGAGACGGGGTTTCACCGTGGTCTCGATCTCCTGACCTCATGATCCGCCCGCCTCGGCCTCCCAAAGTGCTGGGATTACAAGCGTGAGCCACCGCGCCCGGCCCGAGAGCATATATTCTGAGAATTCAGTTACTCTGGGAGTTAGAATTTGAGAAGAAGATTAACAATAACATAACCAAAAAGTTAAAGTCCTTGATTAACTATCAAGTAAAGTGCATATAAAACTTTCAATTGTACAACACCTGCTGTCCTGTTTGGGGATTAAAATCCCAAACACAAAATAAATCCCTTCCATGGCTAAAACTTTACTTAAGAATATATAATCTGGCCGGGCACAATGGCTCACACCTATAATCCCAGCACTTTGGGAGGCCAAAGCGGGAAGATTGCTTGAGTCCAGGAGTTTGAGACCAGCCTGGGCAACAAAGTAAGACCCCAACTCTACAAAAAAAATTAAGGCCGGGTGCAGTGGCTCACTCCTGTAGTCCCAGCCCTTGGGAGGCCAAAGCGAGTGGATCACCTGAGCCCAGGAGTTTGAGAACAGTCTGAACAACACGGCGAAATTCTGTCTCTACAAAAAAATACAAAAAAATTAGTCAGGTGTGCTAGTATGCAGCTGTAGTCCCAGTTACTTGGGAGGCTGAGGTGGGAGGATCACTTGAGCCCAGGAGGCAGAGGTTACAGTGAGCCGAGATTGTGCCACTGTACTCCAGCAAATTAAGTGGGCATGGTGGCATGTGCCTGTGGTCCCAGCTACTTGGGAGGCTGAGGCAGGAGGATTGCTGGAGCCCAGGAGGTTAAGGCTGCAGTGAGCTCTTAACTGTGCCACTGCACTCCAGCCTGGGAGACAGAGCAAGACTCTGTCTCAAAAAAAAAAAAAAAAAAAGGAATACACAACCTAAATATAAACAGTCAGCTGGGCACAGTGGTTCATGCCTGTAATCCTAGCACTTTGGGAGGCCAAGGCAGGCGGATCATTGGAGGCCAGGAATTTGAGACCAGCCTGGCCAAAATAGTGAAACCTCGTCTCTCCTAAAAATACAAAAATTAGTCGGGCGTGGTGGCATGCAGCTGTGGTCCCAGCTACTCGGGAGGCTGAGGCAGGAGAATTGCTTGAACCCAGGAGGTGGAGGCTACAGTGAGCCAAGATCGTGCCACTGCACTCCAGCCTGGGCAACAGAGCGAGACTCGTCTCAAAGAAAAAAGTCAAAATTCTTTAGCCCAGCCTTTGAGGCTCCCTGTAATCTGTCTTTAAACCATCTTTTCAGTCTATTTCCATTATCTTCCTCAATATGGTGCAGCTAAACTACTTTAGGTCCCAGTTCACTGAAAATATCTCATACTTTCCCCTCTTTCTGCTAAAAAGTTCTCCAAATCAGTACTGTTTTGCTGTTTTTGTCTGACTCTCCAAATTGTGCCAAATCTCAAAACAAAATCCCATGCCTTTTTATAAATCCATCTCCAAATACTCCCTTCTTTTGTGAAGTTTGTTCTACTGCACAATTCATTTATCAATTATGCAGTCTTATGACAGCACTTTTACTATTGCTTTTTACTTTGTCCTTTCTACAATATTGTAAGTCCTTGTCAAGGCCACACAACTGGTAGGCACAACCTGTTCATTTGACTTGGCTTCTTCTCTAATGCCTACTTTGAGAGCTGAAATTCAGCAGCCCTGAACACCTTGATTTGCTATTAGAGGAAAGAAAAGAAGTAAAATTCCTCTTTGTTACTTAACAACAGACTTAAATAAAAAAGTCTAGAGGGAAGTTAAACATATAGCTAAAACTTGGTTTATTATTTTTATTTTTTTATATTTTTTTAAGATGGAGTCTTGCTCTTGTCACCCAGGCTGGAGTGCAAGGGCGCCATTTTGGCTCACTGCAACCTCCGCCTCCTGGGTTCAAGTGATTCTCCTGCCTCAGCCTCCCGAGTAGCTAGGATTACAGGCACCAGCCACCACGCTCAGCTAATTTTTGTATTTTTAGCAGAGACAGAGTTTCACCATGTTGGCCAGGCTGGTCTCGAACTCTTGACTTCAGGTGATCCACCTGCCTCGGCCTCCCAAAGTGCTGGGATTACAGGCGTGAGCCACCGCATCCAGCCTATTTATTTATTTTTTATAGAGATGGGGTCTCACAATGTTGCTTAGACTGGTTTTGACCTCCTGGGCTCAAGCAATCCACCCACCCTGGCCTACCAAAAGTGCTGGGACTATAGGTGTGAGCCACCACACCTGGCTCATTTTTTTTTAAATTCAGGATTAAGTATCTGCCACAGATAACCCAGAATTGAAGGTTCAATAAAAGTCTCAGCATGGCTGGACGCAGTGGCTCACGCCTGTAATCCCAACACTTTGGGAGGCTGAGGAGGGCAAATCACCTGAGGTCAAGAGTTTGAGATCTGCCTGGCCAACATGGTGAAACCCTGTCTCTACTAAAATTACAAAAATTAGCCAGGCATGGTGGTGGGCGCCTGTAATTCCAGCTACTCAGGAGCCTGAGACAGGAGAATTGCTTGAACCCGAGAGGTGGAGGTTGCAGGGAGCTGACACCGTGCCATTGCACTCTAGCTTGGGCAACAAGAGTGAAACTCTGTCTCAAAAAATAAATAAATAAATAAAAACAAAAGTCTCAGCGTGTGTTTCAAAACGTTCTGTGTTGTTTTCCTTTTAACTGCCTGGTACCTATTTCCCCTGGCTCCAGTCCTTAATTAGTAACACAAGAAACTACAACCAGAGAGTTTCTACACATGGATAGAAGTGAAATTTAACGTGCTGCCTGAATACTTACATTTTGCGAATGGGCATTTCGCTGAAGAGCTGTGGGACTGACCCATGTGAAACCAGGGTTTGGCGGTTGGGCTTGTTTAGTCCACAGGCCAGTTTTGCCAGGACCTGGAAGCATGCAAAGTATAAAAACCTCATTACTATCAACCCACCAAAGTTGGTGAATATAAACATACACATAACACACACACACACACACACACACACACACACACAGAGCTTAATAGCTGTAACCAATGGTTTCTACATTAAAAAAATAATAATAAAACCAGAAACTCAAGACATCTCTAAAACTTGGTATCCCACAACATCCCCAGTGGGAAACATGACGCAATATCATTATCCTCACTGTTCTTCCCACATCTCTCCCATTCTCAGTTTTCCTCTAGTCATTTTTTCCTTCCCATCTATTCCTACTTCAAGAGGTTTGAAAAGTAGAAACTGCAGGAGCAACTCAAGCAAGATGCATTTCTCAGTGTGTCTATATAAAAATGCTGAAACATACTTGTTTTACCCTATCCCATTTACATTTCTTGATTAATAGCTGGTCCGTTTTGAGTCCCCAATTTAACACAAATTATCATAATTTAGTATCTGTTATAGAGATTGGGCTCAAAACCATCCTCCAATAACAAACACCTTCTTATAAATAACACTTAAAAAATGAAAAAGCTTAAATCCTTGAGAACTCTTTTCTGTTTTTTTTTTTTTTTTGAGACAGAGTCTCGCTCTGTCACCAGGCTGGAGGGCAGTGGCATGATCTTGGCTCACTGCAACCTGCCCCGCACCAGGTTCACACGATTCTCCTGCCTCAGCCTTCCAAGTAGCTGGGACTACAGGTGTGTGCCACCATGTCCAGCTAATTTTTGTATTTTTGGTAGATACAGGGTTTCACCATGTTGGCCAGGATGGCCTCGAGATCTCTCAGCCGGCCTCAGCCTCCCAAGAGAACTCTTTTTTTTTTTTTTTTTGAGACAGAGTTTCACTCTTGTTGCCCAGCCTGGAGTACAATGGCACAATCTCAGCTCACTGCAACCTCCACCTCCTGGGTTCAAGTAATTCTCCTGCCTTAGCCTCCCGAGTAGCTGGGATTACAGGCATGAGCCACCATGCCCAGCTAATTTTGTATTTTTAGTAGAGATGGAGTTTCTCCATGTTGGTCAGGCTGGTCTCGAACTCCCAACCTCAGGTGTTCCACCAGCCTCGGGATCCCAAAGTGCTGGGATTACAGGCGTGAGCCACTGTGCTCAGCCAAGAGAAATCTTTTCTAAGAGTAAAAGCACTTCAATGGCATCATTTTGCAAATTATAAAAATATATTTTTTAATTTAATATAATTTAAAAATTATATTTTTATAATTATGTTTTAAAATATAAAATTATTAAATTCATTAGAGAGATTAAGAACTTCTACTAGGCAATATTTAGTCTGGTTTAAATTACATTGAAGTTATTGTTTCCTTTCCCTTCATCCAACCAGAAAAAAAAAAACACCAAAAGAATTCAGATGGGTAGTTTGGCAACTTTCCTTGTATTGAAGGGAGGAGAAGGTATCAACCAGGGATAATCAGCCACTGCCCAATTACTGAGCTTTGGTTAGAAGGGGATGAAAGTCCTGGGCTCTTGCTACCCTTTATTCATAATTAATCAGAAAACCAGTTATTCTGCTCCTGGATTGTTGAGAATTGTCTGTGTATCCTAAATTAAAATAGTGGTCTAAATTAATAAAATTGTATTATTCCTTTTATTGTTCTCATAAGAAAACAGGGAATAGGCAAAAGCATAAAATACCCAGGCAATTCCACATAACAAGATAATACAAAAATATTCAGCAAGTGGCCGGGCACGGTGGCTCACGCCTGTAATCCCAGCACTTTGGGAGGCTGAGGTGGGTGAATCACTTGAGGTCAGGAGTTCCAGACCAGCCTGGCCAATATGGTGAAACCCCGTCTCCAGTAAAAATACAAAAATTAGCCGGGCATGGTGGTATGCACTGTAATCCCAGCTACTCGGGAGGCTGAGGCAGAATCACCTGAACCCAGGAGGCGGAGGCTGCAGTGAGCTGAGATCAGGCCACTGAACTCCAGCCTGGGCAACACGGCGAGACTCCATCTCAAAAAAAAAAAAAAAAAAAAAAAAAAAAAAAAAAAAAAAACAAAAAAAAAAAAAATTGGGCAAGTGAAAATAAAAGAAATACATTAATGTATATAAGCTCAAAGACTAGCCTCCTTTTTTCCACAAACGGTTCAGTCATTAAGGAAATACTGTCATCTCTCAATATCTGCAGGGGATTGGTTCTAAGACCCCCAGTGGATACCAAAACCCCAAGTCCCGTATATAAAATGCTCAAGTCCCATATTATAAAATGGTGTAGTATTTGCATATAACCTTTGTATATCCTTCTGATACTTTAAATCATCTCTTAATTTCTTATAACACCTGTAACGTACAATGTAAATGCTATATAAATTGTTCTTATAGTGTATTGGTTTTTCTTTTTTTTTTTTTTTTTTTTGAGATGGAGTCTTTGCTCTGTCACCCAGGCTGGAGTGCAGTGGTACAATCTTGGCTCACTGGAACCTCCACCTCCCAGGTTAAAGCAATTCTCCTGCGTCAGCCTCCCAAGTAGCTGGGACTACAGGTGCATGGCACCACGTCCGGCTAATTTTATTTTTTTTGTATTTTTAGTAGAGATGGTGTTTTACCATATTGGTCAGGCTGGTCTCGAACTCCTAACCTCAGGTGATCCACCTGCCTCGGCCTCCCAAAGTGCTGGGACTACAGGCGTGAGCCCCCATGCCCGGCCTTCAGCTTGCTTCTTAGGAAAGTACATATTTAATGTCCATTTCCATGTTAAAGAATTACTTATGCTTTGATTTGTGCCTCAACATGAATTTTAAACAGAAATCCATTCAAAGTATATGTGTAACAACTTTTTTTTTTTTTTGGAGACAGTCTCACTGTTGCCCAAGCTGAAGTACAGTAGTATGATTTCGGCTCACTGCAGCTTCAACCTCCTGGACTCAGCTGATCCTCCCACCTCAGCCTCCTGAGTAGCTGGGACTGTAGGTGTACACCACTACGCCTGGCTAATTTTTTGTAGAAACTGGGTTTCAACATGTTCCCCAGGCTGCTCTTCAATTCCTGGGCTCATGCGATCCACCCACGTAGGCGTGCGCAACTGCACCCAGCCTATGTGTCATTTCAATGTCCCGCTGTCCCTACTGTATTTGACTAAGGATATCAATGTTTCTCTTTGAAATCTACTATTAGTCTTCACCTTATTGTGTGAAATTCCAGCTGAACACTGAAAACCAGTCTCCCTCTCTATGGCTGCTCTCATTTCCTCCACAATCACTGCTCCCACGGTGAGCTGCAGGTCTGGGGAGGTGAGGTTATCAATCTGAAGAGAATCAAGCCATTGAAATAAGCCTTGTTTTCGCATCCCCTCTGAAATGAAGAAGTCACATTTAGACATTTAAAAAATTATTTATTTAATTGTGCTATCTAATGTAGAAATGCTTAGATTACAGGTATTTAGACATATAAGTTTTCACAAAAAAATGGCAGCCAGTTTAGAAGACTAATTATAAGAGAGATCAATTTCTCCTTCAGAGTGTTCCCACAGCTTAGCTTCAGCATAGGCTGAATTTTACAGTGCTAATGTAAAACAAATATTTTGTATTAATATCGTCTTTCATGAGCAATGATTTTTTTTTTTTTTTTTTTTTTTTTGAGACGGAATCTCGCTCTGTCGCCCAGGCTGGAGTGCAGTGGCGCCATCTCGGCTCACTGCAAGCTCCGCCTCCCGGGTTCACGCCATTCTCCTGCCTCAGCCTCTCCGAGTAGCTGGGACTACAGGCGCCCGCCACCACGCCCGGCTAATTTTTTGTATTTTTAGTAGAGACGGGGTTTCACTGTGGTCTCGATCTCCTGACCTCGTGATCCGCCCGCCTCGGCCTCCCAAAGTGCTGGGATTACAAGCGTGAGCCACCGCGCCCGGCCTATGAGCAATGATTTTAAAACACATTTTTGGCCAGGCACGATGGCTCACGCCTGTAATCCCAGCACTTTGGGAGACCAAGGTGGGCGGATCACCTGAGGTCAGGAGTTCAAGACCAGCCTGGCCAACATGGCAAAACCCCGTCTCTACTAAAAATACAAAATTAGCTGGGGGTGGTGGTGCAGGCCTGCAACCACAGCTACTCGGGAGGCTGAGGCAGGAGATTCGCTTGAACCCAGGAGGCGGAGGTTGCAGTGAGCCGAGATTGTGCCACTGCACTCCAGCCTGGGCAACAGAGCAAGACTTCATCTCAAAAAATAAATAAATAAATAAATAAATAAATAATATAAATGTAATGTAAACACATTTACCTCCCCAGTTCTCTTGAATTTTCTTTCTCCTACTATATTTAACCACTTGAACATCTTTTCCAAGAATATTTTTTTCAATTAGAAAATATTCAGAATTAACTCAAGCTTCAATATAAGCTTTAACATTTACATGTTTTTAGAGGTGGATTCCAGCTGAGTAACTTAAAATCCACTCCGAGGCACTAGATTTATTCCCTTGATAAGCTGTTTTAAGTTAGATGTTGCTTGGGACTTAGGACCTTGAAAATATCTTACTCTGTGTACATACAAATCTTTATCTCTATCCCCAAATGTACACTCTAATCCCTTAGCTCTACCTCCCTACAGAAGAACTTTTCTTGAATTTTTAATTATAGTTTCCAACTAAACATAACTAAAATCAAACTTTGTCTTTGTCTTCTCAAATGTTCTGTCCCAACCAACTCCCTATTTCTATTAAGGGCTTAAAATCCACATTAATATTGGCTTATTTTCTCTCTTTCATTCCTCATTATGCAGCCATTTAGTCAACAAAGCCTATTTTAAAATATTTCACATATCCATTGCAACCCACCACCCTATTTTATTCAGGTTTTCTTTATTCTTTTTTTTTTTTTTTTTGAGACGAAGTCTCACTCTGTCACTCAGGCTGGAGTGCAGTGGCACGATCTCGCCTCACTGCAAGCTCTGCCTGCCGGGTTCACACCATTCTCCTGCCTCAGTCTCTCAAGTAGCTGGGACTACAGGCGCCTGCCACCACGCCCGGCTAATTTTTTGTATTTTTAGTAGAGATGGGGTTTCACCATGTCAGCCAGAATGGTCTCGATCTCCTGACCTTGTGTTCTGCCCGCCTTGGCCTCCCAAAGTGCTGGGATTACAGGCCTGAGCCACTGCTCCCAGCAAGCTCTTATTCTTTAACTCTGTTCTTCTTTCCTTTGCTTAAACACATCTATACTTTAGGGCTTATGGCAAGTTTATCTATCATGAAGTCCTCTCCTTCAACTATTCTAGCTAGCTTTCTAGTACCACATTAAAGTCCTTTACCTTTTATCTATAATACGAAGTAGACATAATTGTTTTATTTTTTGAGACAGAGTCACACTCTGTCATCCAGGCTGGAGTGCAGCGGCATGATCTTGGCTCACTAATATATACTAGTATATATTTTAAATGTAAATATTTTAATGTAAATATTTTAAATATAAATATTTTAAATAAACTAGTATAAAGTTTTTAAATGATGGATATTTTGATAGTATTCATTGTTCTTAATATGTGCAAGCCTTGGTGTTTCAGGAAAATAGGTAATTAAAAAAAAAAGAAAAATACATGCAAGCCATTGTGCTGAGGAACTTTATTTTATTTATTTATTTTTGAGACAGAGTCTTGCTCTGTTGCCCAGGCTGGAGTGCAGTGGAGCGATCTCGGCTCACCACAAGCTTTGCCTCCTGGGTCCACGCCATTCTCCTGCCTCAGCCTCCCGAGTAGCTGGGACTACAGGCACCTGCCACCACGCCCGGCTAGCATTTTTTTCTTTTTTTAAAATTATCTGTTTTCCTGAAACACCAAGGCTTGCACGTATTAAGAACAATAAATACTATTAAAACATCCATCATTTAAAACAATTTATACTAGTATATTTAGCTTTGGGAAACAAAAATATGAATAATTTACTGAATTGTATGACTTTCTGGAACTTTTTAAACAGTTAGAGCTAAATTTTCTCTGCTTTAGATTTTTTTCATCATTGCTTTCCCGGATTGGGTAATGTTGCAATCCTGTGGCAATGTAGATTTTTAAATTTAATCCTTTATCTGTATTAACTGAACAGGACCACAGAAGATAAGCGGAATTCCCTTATTTCCCTACAATGCTTTTTACCTTTTGTCTAATTGATAAGAAAAATCTATAAAATTTTTGTTTTTCTTTAATACCATGAAATGGACTACAGGAAATACTTCAGGTAGTCTGGTGTTAAATGCCCATGAAAGCTGAGAAAGAACTTTTTTTTTTTTTTTTTTTTTTTTTGAGACGAGTCTCACTCTGTTGCTAGGCTGGAGTGCAGTGGCACAATCTCAGCTCACTGCAACCTCTGCCTCCCGGGTTCAAGTAATTCTCCTGCCTTACCCTCCCGAGAAGCTAGGATTATAGGCGTGTGCCACCACACCCAGGTAATTTTTGTATTTTTAGTAGAGACAAGGTCTCACCATGTTGGCCAGGATGGCCTCAATCTCCTGATTCGCCCGCCCTGGCCTCTCAAAGTGCTGGGATTACAGGCGTGAGCCACCGTGCCCAGCCAAGAGTTTTTCTTGTTGAATTATCTTGGCACCTTTGTGGAAATGAATTGCCACCACACACACCCCGGCCTGAAAAGTGGGGATCTACTTGTATACTTTCTATTCTATACCATTGATCTATGTATTTTCTCACACCAATACCAAACCTCCCTAGTTACAAATTTATAGTTAAATCTTGAAATCAGGTAGTATGTCTTCCAACTTAGTTCTTTTTCAAAGTTGTTTGGCTATTCCACATTCTTTGCATTTCCATACAAATTTTAGAATCAGTTTGTCAATTTCTGCGGCATTTTGGAAGGGATTGCAATGAATCTATACGTCAATTTGGGGAGAATCGAGCAGTAGTAAGATTTAGTCTTTTGATACATGAGGATAGTATAGTCTTTCCATTGAATTTTATAATCTTTAATAATAATTATATGATCATTATAAGATAAAGCCAGACACAGTGGCACATGCTGATAGTTCCAGCTACTTGAAAGGCTCAAGTGGGAGGATCACTTGAGCCTATGAGTTCACGGGTAACACGGGCAACACAGTGAGACCCCATCTAAAAAATAATTAAATTATTATAAAACTGTTTTGTAAGGCCAGGTGCGGTGGCTCACACCTATAATCCTGGCACTTTGGGACGCTGAAGTGGGAAGATTGCTTGACGCCAGGAACTCAAGACCAGCCTGAGCAACATAGTGAGACCATGTCTCTGTTTTAAAATAATAAAGAAATGAATTAAGAGAAAACAAAGGGAAAAGAAAAGGTCCTTAGCTAACAAACCAGTTACAAAATGGCAATGATGGGAAAGTTTTCACCTTGGCAATTTCTGAGAAGTACTTTAAGTAAGTCTTACTACTTAAACTTTACACACGAATAACTATTTTAGAAAATACAAGGCCGGGACCGGGCGCGGTGGCTCACGCCTGTAATCCCAGTGCTTTGGGAGGCCGAGGCGGGTGGATCACGAGGTCAGGAGATCGAGACCATCCTGGCTAACACGGTGAAACCCTTTGTCTACTAAAAATACAAAAAAAAATTAGCCGGGCGTGGTGGCAGGCACCTGTAGTCCCAGCTACTTGGGAGGCTGAGGCAGGAGAATGGCATGAACCCGGGAGGCAGAGCTTGCAGTGAGCCGAGATCGTGCCACTGCACTCTAGCCTGGGTGACAAAGCGAGACTCCATCTCAAAAAAAAAAAAAAAAAAAAAAAAAAAAAAAAGAAAATACAAGGCCGGGCGCGGTGGCTCACGCCTGTAATCCCAGCACTTTGGGAGACCAAGGCGGGCAGATCATGAGGTCAGGAGATCGAGACCATGCTGGCTAACACGGTGAAACCCCGTCTCTACTAAAAAAAAATACAAAAAAATTAGCCGGGCGTGGTGGCGGGCACCTGTAGTCCCAGCTACTCCGGAGGCTGAGGCAGGAGAATGGCGTGAACCCAGGAGGTGGAGCTTGCAGTGAGCCAAGATTGCACCACTGCACTCCAGCCTGGGCGACAGAGCAAGACTCCGTCTCCAAAAAAGAAAAAAAAAAAGAAAGAAAATACAAAGTTGCAAATGCAGGCGGGCTGAGCATGATTGCTAGCTCTTAATACATTAAGAGGCAAGATGGAAAAGTTGATGGAAAGCTCAGTGTCAAGGTATTACAAATACCTGGCCTCTTTTCTTAGATTTGAAATATATTGTATCCATGAAAAATGATTTCTGGAAGGTTATATCCACTTAGATCAGCTAATTTGTTATCAGGTTTTTGTGGTTGCACACATCAAAGATTCAGGAATATGATATAAAATATTTCCTAGACATTGCATTGTTCTGAACATTACATATAATAAGATGCTGGCACTGCATCTGGGAGCTTAATATTTAAGTTGGACATACTAATGCAATAGACTCAAGACATACAGAAATAGACTTCTCTATAAACATGGGCATTTTTAATAAAAAAAAATGTACATAGGTAAGAAAAGTAAGTACAGAAGAAAGACGAACACGTCCATCTGAGTTAACATTCAACTACCAAGGAAGGTATATACCATCTTCAGCCAGAGATAATAGAATGCTTCAACAATGCTCTGCAGCAAAAACCAACATAATGTGTAAGACTATCTCTAATTCAAAGGTATGTGGATTTCAGAGGGTTTGTGAATCTCCTGAAAACTGCATGCAAAATTGTCTTATGTATAGATACAAATTTTTCGGAGGCAAGCAAGGGTCTATAGCTTTCAACAAATTTTTAAGAGTATGTAATTCTCAAAAAAATTTTAAAGAGCCACAAATTCAAAGCATTATAAAACCAATTCCAAATATTAAAAAAAAAAAAAATCAGGCTGGGTGCAGTGGCTCATGCCTGTAATCCCAGCACTTTGGGAGGCCAAGGCAGATGGATCACTTGATGCCAGGAGACCAGCCTGACCAACATGGCGAAACCCCATCTCTACTAAAAATACAAAACTTAGCCAGCATGGTGGCATATGCCTATAATCCCAGCTACTCAGGAGGTTGCGGCATGAGAATCACTTGAACCCTGGAGGCAGAGGCTGCAGTGTGCCAAGATCTCACAACTGCATTCCAGCCTGGGTGACACCAAAAAATCAGTGTTGCATGTGAAAACTAAAAAAAATAAAGTTATGTAATAAGATGTGGTACAGAAAGGTAAGACCAAAGAACACCTTTCTTATGATAATTAAATTTCTGACTCTGGTCCCAGAATAATTAATATATCAAATATCAAAAGCTTATGTACCATGATTTTGCTTCCTCTATAAGTGGCACATCTTTATTGTCCATTATATTTTTTCCAAAGAACTAAAGGATCTGCAGCCTCTAGCATGACATACTTTGCATTATCAGGATCGGAAAATAATTCCTTAAGTCACAAGCTTCCCTGGGCAGTTTTACTACTACCCTTCTGCACAACACATTAAAGGCATATCATACAATTGTTCAGCAGCAAAAGCAAAGTTTACGTGTTACATCTTTTTTTTTTCTTTTTTTTTTTTGAGACAGAGTCTTGCTCTGTCACCGCCCAGACTAGAGTACAGTGGCGCGATCTCGGCTCACTGCACCCTCTGCCTCCTGGGCTCAAGTGATTCTCCTGTCTCAGCCTCCCAAGTAGCTGGGATTACAGGCACCTGCCACCGCGCCCAGCTAATTTTTGTATTTTCAGTAGAGATGGGGTTTCGCCATGTTGGCCAGACTGGTCTTGAACCCCTGACCTCGGGCGATTCACCTGCCTTGGCCTCCCAAAGTGCTGGGATTACAGGTGTGAGCCACCGCACCCAGCCAAAACATGAAACTTATGCAGAATTATTTGCTCTGGGGGGATACAACTGAATTCCACTTTCATAATATTCAATTAAAAAAAAGACCTCATTCTGGCAGAGGTTGCAGTGAGCTGAGATTGTGCCACTGCACTCCAGCCTGGGTGATAGAATGGCTCCGTCTCAAAGAAAACAAAAACAAAAACAAAAACAAACAAACCCCTCATTCTTATGCAAATTCTTAGACCTGGAATCTAGGACTATCATAATCTAACATTATCACAAAAGTTTTTTTTTTTTTTTTTTAAGATGGAATCTTGCACTATCGCTGAGGCTGGAGCCCAGTGGTACGATCTCAGCTCACTGCAACCTCCTCCTTCCGGGTTTAAGGAATTCTCTGCTTCAGCCTCCCGAATAGCTGGGATTACAGGCGCATGCCACCACACCCAGCTAGTTTTTTTGTATTTTCAGTAAAGACGAAGTTTCACCATCTTGGCCAGCCTGGTCTTGAACTCCTGACCTCATGATCGACCCGCCTCGGCCTCCCAAAGTGCTTGGATTACAGGTGTGAGCCACCGTGCCCAGCCACAAAAGCAAGTTTTTATTGTTTTAATTCTATTCAAATCTAAGAAAAAAAATTAACTTTCAAGTACATGTTATTAAAACACTTCATACAGATTATATCACAAGTTTTTTTCAGATAAAGTAAATAAAAATGAATTTATTTAAAAAACCCATTTATCATTTCCCAACACATCAATAACCAAGTAGAAAATGAAAAAAATATATAAAAGCCTGGGCAACATAGTGAGACACTGTCTCTACAAAAAATTTAAAAATTAGCCAGGCATGATGGCACATACCTGTAGTTCTAGCTACTCTGGATGCTGAGGTGGGAGGATTGTTTGAGCCCAGGAGTTCAAGGCTGCAGTGAGCCATAATTACACACCTGTGAATAGCGACTGATAGCCACTGCACTCCAGCCTGGGCAACATAGTGAGACTTCCATCTCAAAAAAAAAGACAAGGAACTAATAATTAGGATAGGATACATAAGGAACCTTGCAAATCAAAAAATAAATAATTTTACCATTTTTCCATGGAAAAATGGGCAAAGATTATAAATAAGTAAATCACAGAAGCAGAAACTCAGCTGACTTACAAGTGTATGAAGAGATCTTCAATCTCAATTAGTAATCAGAGAAATGTAAATTAAAGCAAAACAAACATTATATTGGCAAAGATTTTTAAACATTAGATGATACCAGTTGTTGTTGAGAATATGGGGGAAACAGGAACTTTTATGTACTGCTAGGGGGAATGTATACTGTTACAGCAGGACATTGGAAGCAACCAATGAATTCGTCACTAGGGAAAATGGTCTGTAACCATGGGGGATCCATATGATGGATTACGCTGCAAGTAACAGCCATTGAAGCCATCAATTACAAATAAATACAGCCACATGGACACATCTCTCAGGTCACTATTGAAGGAAAATTAAGAAAAAGAATGAAGGCAGGGCGTGGTGGCTCATGCCTGTAATCCCAGCACTTTGGGAGGCCGAGGCAGGCAGATCACGAGGTCAGGAGACCAAGACCATCTTGGCTAACACAGTGAAACCTTGTCTCTACTAAAAATTAGCCGGGCGCGGGCCGGGCGCGGTGGCTCACGCTTGTAATCCCAGCACTTTGGGAGGCCGAGGCAGGCGGATCACGAGGTCAGGAGATCGAGACCACGGTGAAACCCGTCTCTACTAAAAATACAAAAAATTAGCCGGGCGTGGTGGCGGGCGCCTGTAGTCCCAGCTACTCGGAGAGGCTGAGGCAGGAGAATGGCGTGAACCCGGGAGGCGGAGCTTGCAGTGAGCCGAGATTGCGCCACTGCACTCTAGCCTGGGCGACAGAGCGAGACTCCGTCTCAAAAAAAAAAAAAAAAAAAAAAAAAAAAATTAGCCGGGCGCAGTGGCAGGCGCCTGTAATCCCAGCTACTCAGGAGGCTGAGGCAGGAAAATGGCGTAAACCCGGGAGGCGGAGCTTGCAGAGAGCCGAGATAGCGCTACTGCAGTCCGGCCTGGTCAAAAGAGAGAGACCCCATCTCAAAAAAAAAAAAAAAAAGAAAAGAAAAAGAATGAGATCTATAATAGCACTAAATCATCTTGTAATTAAAAAGCACATATACAAAGCAATACTGGGTAACTTATAAAGATATAGGCCGGGTACAGTGGCTTATGCCTGTAATCCCAGCACTTTGGGAGGCCAAGGCAGGTGGATCATTTGAGGTCAGGAGTTCGAGACCTGCCTGGCCAGCATGGTGAAACCCCATCTCTACTAAAAATACAAAAATTAGCAGCGCGTGGTGGATACATGCCTGTAATCCCAGCTACTCGGGAGGCTGGGGCGGGAGAACTGCTTGAACCCTGGAGGCGGAGGTTGCAGTGAGCTGAAATCGTGCCACTGCACTCCAGCCAAGGTGACAGAGTGACGCTCCATCTCAAAATAAAGAAATAAAGAAATGAAATGAAAAGGAAAGAAAGAAAAAGAAAGACAGACAGACAGACAGAAAGAAAGAAAAGAAAGAAAGAGAGAGAAAGAAGGAAGAAAGGAAAGAAAGACATCTAAGATATATCAAATATATCAGTGGGTACAAGAGGGTGGGTGGGGTACCGAGGGAGTGGGAAAATCACTACAAAGGGTAAAAGCAGCAAAATACAATGAGAAGGGCTTTGTGCAGCCCATATGTAATAATGTGCTAAGAAGTGGTTAGAAATTTTGAATCACTCAACTCCTTATACCTGAGGTCCCCCTTTAAAAAGCTCACCCTTCTTATAGATGAAGAAACCAAGACACTAAGTTACAATAATATAAATTAAGCTACCAATGACATCAATAGTCAGCCTTCTATTGATTTTTTTGTTTTTTGAGATGGAGTCTCCCTCTGTAGCCTAGGCTGGAGTGCAGTGGCGAGATCTTGGCTCACCGCAACCTCCACCTCCTAGGTCCTGGTTCAAGCAATTCTCCTGCCTCAGCCTCCCAAGTAGCTGGGATTACAGGCACGTGCCACTATGCCCAGCTAATTTTTGTATTTTTAGTAGAGATGGGGTTTCACCATGCTGGCCAGGTTGGTCTTGAACTCCTGACCTCATGATCCACCCACCTCGGCCTCCCAAAGTGCTGGGATTACAAGCGTGAACCACCACGCCAGGTCTCTGCCTTCTATTGATAACACTAACCTGCCCTAGTTATATCTAAAGAGAAATTTACTTTCATACAGATTTCACAGCTTCTCAACAGCCCCATATACCTGGAAAGATAAGAAAATTTGTATATCCTTCCATGAGTCCTTGTGATTCATTCAGGCTGTAGTTTAAGTTTCCTTTCAATTATTCCAAGGAGAATCAGCATGACCAAGCAAAGCAGGTTCCAAAGGCAGGAAGCAGAAGCAATATGATGCTATGGAAGTACCTTTCTGAACAATCTCTTCTGCCGTTGTAGGGCCTTGGGGCAACCCTTCAATGTAAGTGCTTGGCAACAAGTCTGCTGAGATAGGCTGACCTTGTAGCTTTTGTAGTCTCTCTTGTACAGCACTGGTCAGATCTACATAAGCCTCATCAATGCTGGCACGTTCAATCACAGCAAAACGAGACATTATCTCCATCACTTCAACACTGGCTTCCCGGTACCTAAGAAGTATAAGGATCATTCATGCAGGCAATAAACAGAGGCAACCTTGAGATTGTCTGCTTCACTCCCACCCTGCCATAATGAACAATAATACACATAATCAAGAGACATGTGGCTTAACAGAGACTAGCCAATAGTAACTGAAAGGGTCAATGGACAGGCAGATGGTCAATAATAGAAGCATGGAAAAGGAAGAATCACGGAGGCAAACATTTTTAGCACAATGCCAGAACTACCAAGGCAGAAAGCATTCAGACTATGAACACGTCTATATGACAAGGAACTCTCTAAAAAACAAAGAAATGCCTCAAGTTTGTGTATTACTGTGATCACCTATTCCTTTCATTTTCATATATCCACCAAGAAATCTGCTTCTAATTTTGTCTTCAAAAAAAAAAAAAGGGTAATTTACAGGCAACACTGCAGTGATCAGTAAAGCAGAGTATATGGTCTTCCCCAGGATAGTATTTCTCACCATAAATTAACAAGCTGGCATATGGATTTTATACTTCAGTCAACGGTGAGTTTGGTTAACATGTGAACTGGTCATCACCACATACACACACATGCCTTAACCAACCATTTATGGATATACTAATATTCAAATTATCAAGTTGAAGATAAGCATCTAGAATGTGGTGATGTGTCTGGGCAGGCAGACAACCTTCCTCAGGGTATACATACCAATCTCACCATATGTCTTCTATTCAAACTTTAATAAGCACCTCTTCTGGTTCTATACCTAGTTTTCTATGACAATATACAGATATTTTCTTTTTTTTCTTTTTTCTTTTTCGAGATGAAGTCTCGCTCTTGTCTCCCAGGCTGGAGTGCAACAGTGGCATCTCGCCTCACTGCAACCTCCACCTCCCGGGTTCAAGCGATTATCCTGCCTCAGCCTCCCGAGTAGCTGGGATTACAGGCACCTGCCACCACACCCGGTGAATTTTTTTGTATTTTTAGTAGGGATGGGGTTTCACCATGTTGGCCAGGCTGATCTCGAGTTCCTGACCTCAGGTGATCCTCCTGCCTCGGCCTCCCCAAGTGCTGGGATTATAGGCGTGAGCCACCACATCCGGCCAATATACAGATATTTTCTTTGCTTTGGTTTGTACCTTCTTTGTAGTGTCCAGTTCTTTGTTCCTATTAACTTCATATTTACCATAAAAATGAAAACATTGGTACCTCTTCACCATGACACCCATAAAAACTAATATAATTATTGTTCTAAAACATTCTCAAATTAGAGAATGAAAAGAAATACTTGCCTTTTTTTTTTTAAATCATTATTTGAGCTAGGAAGAGGATAGGCCTCAAAGAAAATAAAGAGCAAGACCGGGCACAGCGGTTCACACCTGTAATCCCAGCACTTTGGGAGGCAGAGGTGGGTGGATCACCTGAGGTCAGGAGTTTGAGACCAGCCTGACCAACATGGAGAAACCCCATTTCTACTAAAAATACAAAATTAGCCGGCATGGTGGCACATGACTGTAATCCCAGCTACTCGGGAGGCTGAGGCAGGAGAATCACTTGAACCCAAGAGGTGGAGGTTGTGGTCAGCCGAGATTGCACCATTGCACCCTAGCCTGGGCAACAAGAGTGAAACTCCGTCCCCCACCCACAAAAAAAAAAAAAAAAAAAAAAAAAAGAATAAAAAGAAAAGAAAGAGCAATATACGCACACACACAGCCAGGAAACGATACTTGTAATATTGTGAAATATATATTGGGTCTTCATCCCAGTTTCCTGGCATACAACTCCAAAAATCCTTGGAATCACCCAAGTTTTGTCTTTTTGTATGCTAATGTTGACTAATAGCTTCAGGATAGGGCAGGTCACCAAAAAGACCAAAGCATAATTAGAGGGTTGGGACTTTTGGCCCCACCCCCTCAACTTCTGGGGAGGTGAGAGGAGGAGAGGTGCTGCAGGTCAAGTTGATCACCCATAGCCAATGGTTTAATCAGTCACAAGTACATAACGGAGCCTCCCTAAAAACCCAAGAGGACAGGGTCCAGAGAGGTTCCAAATAGCTGTAATAGTAGAGATTACTGGAGGGTGGCTCACCCAGGGAGGGCATGAAAGCTCTGCACCCTTTCTCACATGCCTTGCTCTATATATCTCTTCATCATCATCTTTTTTTTTGACAGGATCTCACTGTTGCCCAGGCTGGATGCAGTGGTTTGATCATAACTCTGCAACCACAATCTCCTGGGCTCAAGCGATCCCCCCACCTCAGCTTCCCGAGTAGCTGGGACTAGAGCTGCACAACACCATGTCTAGCTAATTTTGTGTGTGTGTGTGTGTGTGTGTGTGTGTGTGTGTGTTTTAATTTTGGTAGAGATGAGGTCTTACTATGTTGCCCAGGCTGGTCTCAAACTCCTGAGCTCAAGCAATCCTCCTGTCTCAGCCTCCCAAAGTGCTAGGATTACAGGCGTGAGCCACCATGCCCAACCTATCTGTATCCTTCGTAATATCCTTTATAATAAACCAATAAACATAAGTATTCTCCTGAGTTCTGTGAGTCGCTTCAGCAAATTAGGCAAATCCAAAGAGGGGGTTGTGGGAACCCCAACTTAAAGCCAGCTGTTCAGACGTTCTGAAGGCCTGGACTTGTGATGGAAAGGAAGGAGGGGGTGTTCTTGTGGTATTGAGCCCTCAACATGTGGAATCTGATGCCATCTCCAGGTAGACAGTGTTGGAATTGACTGGGACGACATGCAGCTGGTGTCTGCTGATTGGTGTGTGGGGAAATACTTCCACACCTTTGGTCACAGATGTCTTCTGTGTTGATTGTTCTTGTGGTGTGAGAGGAGAAGAAAACCATAGTTTGAGTTTTTCTAAAACAATACTCTATTTCAGTGCTTCCTCACAGCCTCTTGAGCAAATCACTGCAAGGTATTTTTAAGAGTATTTGGAAAACTTAATCTTCAGTCAAGTCTATCTTCTTTTCTACCAATAATTCCAATGTGGGTCTGGCTATGCCACTCTACCTTTAGACTTCTAATTCGTAGAATTAGAATTAGAATTCAGAAGCATGTCAGGTCCTGAGTCAAAGCTTGATTCCTATACCACAACACATAGTATACTGTACCTTGAGAACATAGATACTAGAATCTTAAAAAACAGATGTGAATCCTCAGTCTTTCACTTAGCTGTCTGAACTTTTTTCTTTCTTGAGACGGGGTCTCACTCTGTCACCCAGACTGGAGTGCAGTGGTGTGATCTGGGCCCACTGCAACCTCTGCCTCCCAGGCTCAAGCAATCCTCTCACCTCAGTCTCGAGTAGCCGGGACTGCAAGTGTGTGCCATCATGCCTGGCTAATTTTTGTATTTCCTGTTAGAGATGGGGTTTCCCCATGTTGCCCAGGCTGGTCTCCTGGACTCAAGTGATCTGCCCGCCTCAGCCTCCCTAAATGCTAGGATTACAGGCATGAGCCATCACCCCTAGCCTAACTTAAATTATTTAACTTCTCTGAACTTGATTCCTTCTCTGTGAAGGGGGAGTAATATTAGTACCTATCTTATAACAATGTCAGATTTAATAGAGATATTGCCTATAGAGAGCTTAACACTGTGCCTGGCATGTGATCATATGTTCAATACATATTAGCTGTTAGGGTTAAAGGCTGGGGTTTGTGCCTACCTCTGACTTAGCTACGCTGATACATATCCCCCATTCCGAGGCAAAACTTCTAATATTTGCGGAGAGATAGCTTAATCTAAAAACAAACAAATCTCCCTTGATATTGTTCAATTATAGCAACTAATTCCTGATATTGTACTAGAATGTCAGTTTGACTCAGCCTTTCCTGGAAAAATTCTCAGTTTCACAGTCAATTTTTCAAATACTTTAGATTTTTGGACAGAGAACATGGGAATTGGTATTGTCTTAATTTAACCAATTTTGAACAATTAAGGAACTGAATAGATATCAAAGGCAGCAACTCTTATATGGTATAATGGCTTTGAACTGTCCCCAAAACACAATATTAAAATCTGTTTTTCATTTCACAGAGACAAGATGGCTAACCAAAAACAATTTTTTCAGGTGTTATTTACACGGAACAAATTCAAAACACCAGTTCCTAGCCTCATGGAGTATTATTTTCGACTCCTTTATGTCTCCTTAAATAATGTTTTTTTCTTACTTGGTGAGGTTTGCTTTCCCACGGGACTCACGAACTTGTGCCAGTAGAAGATCTGGACATAACTTCTTAGCATCATCTGCCCACATACTTCTAGTGACCCCAAATGCACGGGCTTCATAACTCACTGCAATTATTCTAAGGTTAGAAAAAAAAGGAAACAGAAAACATATTATATGATCACAAGCAAAAACAAGTAACATTTAACACAAGTAATCTATAAACATATTAGAAACTTTTTGACCACAGATGCCATCATTCAATCCAAAACGAAGCAGTTCAGAAATCTCAAAAATAGGGCTAGGGACAGTGGCTCATGCTGGCAATTCCCGTACTTTGGGAGGCCAAGGCAGAAGGACTGCTTGAGGCCAGGAGTTCAAGACCTGCCTGGGCAATATAGTGAGCCCTGCCCCCCCAACCAATCCCCATCTCTACCCACCCCCCAAAAAATAAAATCAGCTTGGCATGGTGGGGCGCTCCTGTAGTTCTAACTACTTGGGAGACTGAAGAGGGATGATCACTTGAGCCCAGGTCAAAGCTGCTGTGAGCTGATGGTGCCACTGCACTCTGGATGGGACAATAGAGAAAGGCCCTGTCACCACCACCACCACAACAACAAAGGACCTGCCACAGTGCCACTGTGTTACCACTGAATAGTTGTGACAATAACAATGATACATACCCACCACCCTTCCATGATTTGTACTGTACAACTGCACAAGGTTTATTCCTCAAATGAGGATTTTGCCGCTGCTCCACTTGAACAAAAAAACAGTCCATGTCCACGAGAGCAACCACTCGATCCTGTCCAGTAGCCATTTTTCTGTAACACAACATTTTATGGACAGTTAGAAAAACACCTAATCCAAAATGCCAGGGAAAACTGTAATTCCATTCTTTCACTGATGAGCTACCATGAGCATGGGAGCATGGAAACTAACAAGAATGAAATAGGCATTTAAATATACAGGTTGAGTATCCCTTATCTGAAATGGCTGGGATCCAAAGTGCTTGAGATTTTGCATTTTTTTCAAATTTTGCAATATTTGCATTATAATCACCAGTTAAGCATCCGTAATCCAAAAATCCTAAACCTACAAAGCTCTAATAAACATTTCCTTTGAATGCTGTGTTGGTGCAAAACAATTTTTGGATTTTGGAAGATTTCAAATTTCAGATTAGAGATATCCTGAGTGGAAAAAACAGTTTTTAAGATTCTTTCACTCAACAACAATCAACAAGGTAGACTTCTGTGACCAAATGTGTGAGGATTTCTCCCTGCCAACAAACAAGCAATCAATTCTGCAGCAGACACCAAGTGGGTATCCTCCAATTCGAGTCTGACATTATCTACCTGGAGAAAGCGTCAGATCTCACAGGTTGATGGCTCAGTCCCACAAGACTGCCCCCTACTTCTGATGCCAATCACAAGCCACAGGTTGTTTTACCTGTGCTTCTAACTGACTGGATATAAATTGGGAATCTCATGAGCCCCTCTTTGGGTTCAGTTAATTTGCTAGAGTGGGTCACAGAACTCAGGGAATCAAATTTACTAGTTTATTATAAAGGATATACAGATGAAGAGATACACATGGCAAGGCATGCCCCCCCTGGGAACACCACTCTCCAGGAACCTCCTTTTTTTCCTATCCAGAAGCTCTTCGAACCCTCTCCTCTTGGGCCTTTTATGGAGACTTCATTGGATAGGCATGACTGACACCTGTGTAGAAATGTGACTGGACAAAAAAGATAGGATCTAATACTAATAGACTGGGGAAACCCAGCAAGGCCTGTACAGATTCTTCCTGGCCTCTCTGGGTAGCATTCCTTCCTCCAGGGTATGGGGTAGAAACTCTTCTGAAATGAAAGTCTTATGACCCATAATCAGAAAGGCAGGGGAAGATTAGAGTCCTGCTTTGGGCAGGTGAAAGGAGGGCAGGAGAAGGTCAGAGAGAGATTCTGTTTTCTGAGGCTTGCTTCAAGAGCTCCAACATTATAACGAAAACTAGGGGAGTTATGAGCTAGGAACCGTGGACAAAAATTAACATACATATATCACAATATCACAGATACTCAACCTGTACTGCTGGCATAAGAATAAATTAGTATAATTTTATGAAGGCAATAGGTATTAAAAGCTTTAAAAATACTTATCCTTAAAAGAACTGACCACAAAATACAAATATAGCCAATTGGCACATAAAAATAGGCTCACCATCATTAGTCATGGAGAAATGGAAATTAAAATGCACATCACCAGGGGAAGAGAACCAATATTGAATCTAGTTGACAGACAAATCTCAAGTATAAATTCAGAGAAAAGAGAAGGAGAATATATAACATCATAGCATTCATGAAAAATGTCAACCTTTTACTCTGAAATACTTTGACTTACAGAAAATTGCAAAAATGGTAGAGTTCTCCTACTCCCAGTTTCCTGATGTTAACATCTTACTTAACACAATTATCAAAATTTAAAAGCGAACATTGGTATATTATTGACTACATACTTTACTCCCTCCCAATCTGTGGCATTTCCTCGGTTGTTCCTTGTTTTTCATGACCATGACGCTTTTTTTTTTTTTTTTGAGACAAAGTATCGCTCTTGTCCCCCCAGGCTGGAGTGCAATGGCTTTATCTCGGTTCACTGCAACCTCTGCCTCCTGGGCTCAAGCGACTCTTCTGCCTCAGCCTCCCGAGTAGCTGGCATTACAAGCGCCTGCCACCATGCCAGCTAATTCTTGTATTTTTAGTAGAGACGGGGTTTCACTGTGTTGGCGAGGCTTGTCTCGAACTCCTGACCTCAGGTGATCCGCCTGCCTCGGCCTCCCAAAGTGCTGGGATTACAGGTGTGAGCCACCGCACCCGCCGAGAAGAGTATTAGTCAGTTTTTTTTTTTTTGTCACCCAGGCTGGAATGCAGTGGAGCGATCTCGGCTCATTGCAAGCTCTGCCTCCCAGGTTCATGCCATTCTCCTGCCTCAGTCTCCCGAGTAGCTGGGACCACAGGCGTCCGCCACCACGCCCGGCTATTTTTTTTTTTTTTTTTTTTGTATTTTTAGTAGAGACGGGGTTTCACCGTCTTAGCCAAGATGGTCTCGATCTCCTGACCTCATGATCCGCCCGCCTCGGCCTCCCAAAGTGCTGGGATTACAGACGTGAGCCACCTCACCCGGCCTGGTCAGTTATTTTGAGAATGTCTCTTAATTTGGGTTTGTCTGATGTTTTCGTATGATTAAGATTATGCATTTTGGGCAAGAATATAATGGCAGTGATGGGGGGGTGAAATACATGCTGTCAGTATAACTTATTACCTATTTAACCATGATCAGTGAAATGTTTTTTGCCACATTTGTCATTATACGGTTACTATTTTTCCTTTTGTAACTTAAATATATCAAAGATACTTTCAGACGGCAAACATCCTGTTTCTCTTCAACCTTTCAATCACTAAGCACCCATCAGTGGCTCGTGCCTATAACAATTACTTTGTAGCATTCCGTGATCTTTCTACCATTCATGTAAATTTCTTAAACACAAGAGAAAACTCAATCTAACAGATAAACATACAAAAAGGTAGCTTGGAAGAGCAAACCTTACATGCTTGAGAGTGGATGCTATTATTTAACATTTTTAGTAATCTGGAAGAAGAAATATAAAGCAGTGGCTCCCAAAATTTGCTATATATTAAAATCACCTGGGAATCTGTACTTTTTTTTTTTTTTTTGAGACGGAGTCTTGCTCTGTCGCCCAGGCTGGAGTGCAGTGGCACAATCTCGGTTCACTGCAACCTCCGCCTCCCGGGTTCACGCCATTCTCCTGCCTCAGCCTCCCGAGTAGCTGGGATTACACAGGTGCGCACCACCCCGCCCAGCTTTTTTGTATTTTTAGTAAAGATGGGGTTTTGCCATGTTGGCCAGGCTGCTTTAGATACTATTGATATTTGACTTCCACAACTATATATACTAACTTAATTGGTATTGGTATGACCTGGGCATGAGTTTTTTGTTGTTGTTGTTGTTGTTTTTGAGATAGAGTGTCGCTCTTGTTGTGCAGGCTGGAGTACAATGGCACAGTCTCGGCTCACTGCAACCTCTGCCTCCCGGGTTCAAGCGATTCTCGTGCCTCAGCCTCCCAGGTAGCTGGGACTACAGGCGCACGCCACCACACCCGGCTAATTTTTGTATTTCGAGTAGAGACGGGGTTTCACCATGTTGGCCAGGCTAGCCTCTAACTCCACCTCGGCCTCCCAAAGTGCTGGGATTACAGGCGTGAGTCACCGCGCTCAGCCTAGCATGGGGATTTTTTTTTTTTTTCTAGACAGAGTCTCGGTCTGTCACCCAGGCTGGAGTGCAGTGGTGAGATCTCAGCTCACTGCAACCTCCACCTCCCGGATTCAAGTGATTCCTCTGCCTCAGCCTCCCCATTAGCTGGGACTACAGGCACATGCCACCCCACCCAGCTAATTTTTTGTATTTTTAGTAGAGACGGGGTTTCACCGTGTTAGCCAGGATGGTCTCGATCTCCTGACCTCGTGTTCCGCCCGCCTCGGCCTCCCAAAGTGCTGGGATTACAGGCGTGTGCCACCGCGCCGGGCCGGGGATTTTTAAAAGCTCTCCAGGTAATTCCAATATGCAGCAGTTTGGGAGCCAAGACTAAAGACAATCGAAACACCAGCAATCCATGATTTAAATACGAGAAACACAGGTTATACAGTTGAGTGAGCACCAACTGTATTCTAAAAAAAGTTTTTCAAAAACTAACATTCATCTTGAAAAAAAACGTGTCTTACAACTGCAAAGCAGGAAGGTGAGTGGAAAGAAAAATAATTAACATCAGAGCAGTCAAAGCATTAATTCCTTATAAATTCCAATGGACGCCTAAAACAGGCAGAATGTGGTATTTTAAACATTTACAAGTTAAAACCATAACATGCCAGAAATCTCTCTACTTTGAAGTGGCTTTTCAGTAGTACTGGAACAGATTGAGCCAACAAATAGTATTGTCACAGAAAAAAACACAGGCTAAGCACCATATTATATCCAAATACCAGAAGTGGAGCAGGAATAGGAAGCAGTGATTTATGTTCAGCACACAATTTACTAAGCACACAATCACAAAAACAGACATGCAGACTTTAACTGATAATAAAGCTATTGAGGTTTTCCGTTTATGTATTTACTCGAGAAAGCAAGAGATTTATTTATCTATTTTTGAGATGGAGTTTCGCTCTGTCGCCCAGGCTGGAGTGCAAAGGCGCGATCTCGGCTCACTGAACCTCCGCCTCCCGGGTTCAAGCGATTCTCCCACCTCAGCCTCCCGAGTAGCTGAGATTACAGGCGCGCGCCGCCACGCCTGTATAAAAATACTAAAAATGCAAACACAATTTTTGTATTTTTAGTAGAGACTGGGGTTTCACCGTGTTGGCGAGGCTGGTCTCGAACTCCAGACCTCAGGAGATCCACCCGCCTCGGCCTCCCAAAGTGCTGGGATTACAGGCGTGAGCCACCGCGCCCGGCCAAGAGCTTTATAAAGATGGAAAACGAAGAAGACTTTCTGCCCAAGCCACGCTTTTGGATAAGGATTACACTACTTTGAAATCTTATACATAGCACTTGGCCAATTATCAAAACTGCACAAGCCTTCACTGATTGCAATTATTCCCTTTAAACATCTCGAGTTACCCCAATCCGCACAAAACAAGTTTAGTGCCCACCAGGTAATAACACATCCAGGAAAATAATTCCAAGAGAGAGGTTTAAGAACTGCAGGAAAAACATACTTTTTTCTACAAGAAAAATCTTAGAGGACAGTACCAGGGCCTTATCCTTGTTAGCATGATTTATATTTCACGTAACGTTGGCCCAGTCACTGCTACATTATAAAACCAACAGCCAAGGCAACATAGAAAGTCTGAACACAGTGACAGCGAACGGTTCTAAATTTTCTTACCAAGGTAACAAACACCTGGCAAAACTGCCAGCAGCGGTTGCCGAAAATGCTGGGCTCGGTGCCCACTGGAAGGAAAATGGAAGGACTCTTGAATATCTTTTCGCCTTTCTGGGAGCGGTCCAGTGAGTTTCGAGCGAGATTTATTCCCTGTGACGACGGAGAAACCGAGAAGGGATCGTAAAGGATCCTGCCCGGGCAACCATCCCCCCGAGCAGGGATCAGCCGAGAGCGGCGCGCCCAGCAACGACGCCGCCAGACTGAGGTCTGACAGCGCGCCCGCTGCGAAGGGCCGTTGACGCAGCTGCGCACCGCGGCTCTTCCGCCTCCCGCCCCGCCCACCTAAGTTCAACCTTCACACGGGAGCCACCACTTCCGCGGGCGCGTGCGCAGTGGCGGGCCAGGCGCGTGCGCAGCGCCGGCTTCTTCCTAGCGCGAGCTGCGGCTCACGCTCCTCCTCCAGCTTCCCACCCCCGCCTGCCCGCCGCGGCCCGGTACCAACGGGTGGTCTCGCCGAGGGAGCTGTCGTGCCTCGTGGTCCCGGGACTGCAGTGGTGTGCGCTCTCGGCGCGTGGCGCTAGGCGTGGCGCTAGGCATGGCGATGGATCAAGTAAACGCGCTGTGCGAGCAGCTGGTGAAAGCGGTGACGGTCATGATGGACCCCAACTCCACCCAGCGCTACCGGCTGGAAGCCCTCAAGGTAGCTGGGGTCCTGGGTCGGTCCCGACACCCTCTCGCAGCCCCAGCAGCTCCGGCGCCGCTTGTAACTGGGGTAGTCTCCCGCCCACGCGGCCCCTGGACCTCCTTTCCCAACTCCCCGGGACCTTCCCCTCGCGGCCCTCCGCGCCTCTCCCAAACCCCTGCCTTCTCTACTCGCCGCTCCTGTCCTTTGCCTGGGACACTCCGGTACCTAGCTGCTTCTCATCTCGCCGCAGCTTCCCACAGCCCTCTCCTCCCCCTTTCCTCGCTTCTGTGCACTCTTGTCCGCAACACGACCCTCGTCCATTTTCATTCCCCAAGCCCGACATCCCCTCGCCTTCCCGAGGCGCACGTGTATATCCCGCCCCCAACACCAGCTTCATTCTTTACGGTCTCTCCTGCACTAAACGTTTTCCTGCTGGCCCACTCCCCTGACCCGAACTGACCGAGCTCCAGCCCCTCTGGTACCCTTATGCTTATATCCTTTAACATCTCTCGCTAACTTTCGTTTGTGTCTTGGACATTTTCCGGGGAAATTCTCGCACGCCTACTTCTCCCATGTTTTTGAGTGTAATTTTTTTAGACTATTTTGCGGAAAGATAACTTCTACCACTTACTTTGCATTTTGGTTTCCTGAAAGGAGTTTGCTTGAGACCCGAATGCTCTGCTCTTGGGACTGACTTATGTTGCAGTTTGGGGGTGCTAATACAATTCAAGCTTACTTGCTCATAAAACAACGTGTGTGGGCTGTGAGAAATGGCCATTTAGGAGAAAATACTTGTGCTGTACATTTTTAAAGTGATGTTAACTTCAAAAAAGAGAGTGACCACCACTTGGAGAAAATGTTACAACATGTAGATGTATGCCACAGGGTTTGGAATCAGAAACAATTGGGTTCTATTAGTTTGGTTTTTATTATTAATATTTAAAATAGACACAAAAGTGGAGAGAATACGACAGTGATTCTGCATGTTCCTGTCACCTAAATTCAGCAATTAAAGATTTTACCGCATTTACTTTTTCCACTGCCTATCCTCTCTCCCTGCCTCGAAGGTTTTTAAAAGAAACCCTAGAAATTGTTATTTCACCCCTATGTACATCAGGGGAATGTCTCTAACAAATAATTTCTTATTCCTTTGTGTCCATTTTTTTCCAACACTAGTAGGGCTACTGTTGGCCATAGCATGGAAGAAATCTGGAACCATCACGCTGGAAAGAATGTTTATCAGTTCTTTATTCATAATATATATATAATATATATACATAAAATAGAGTGAACACCACTTGGAGGAAATGTTTTGTATATATATAACATTTTACATATTTTATATTTTTATTTTTATATTAAGTATATATTTTAAAAGCAACTGTGCTTGGAGATCCATATAATATTGATCTAGGTTTTACAACTTTAAACATGTAGCTTAGGTTGGAGTTTCTTTTTGAGATAGGATCACACTCTGGTTGTCCAGGGTGGCATGCAGTGGTGAGATCTCGGCTCACTCCAGCCTTGATTTCCCGAGCTCAAGTGATTCTCCTACCACTTCAGCCTCCTGAGTAGCTGGGATTACAGGCACCTGCCACCATGCCCGGCTAATTTTAAAAAATATTTTTAGTAGGCCGGGCGCAGTGGCTCACGCCTGTAATCCCAACACTTTGGGAGGCCAAGGCAGGTGGATCACCTGAGGTCAGGAGTTCAAGACCAGCCTGGTCAACATGATGAAACCCCGTTTCTACTAAAAATAAAAAAATTAGCTGGGTGTGGTGGCTTGCACTTGTAGTCCCAGCTACTTGGGCTCGGGAGGCCGAGGCAGGAGAACTGCTTGAACCTGGGAGGCAGAGGTTGCAGTGAGCCGAGATCATGCCATTGCACTCCAGCCTGGGCGACAGAGTGAGACTCCGTGTCAAAAAAAAAAAAAAAAAATATATATATATATATATATATATTTAGTAGAGATGGGGTTTCGCCATGTTGCCTAGGCTAGTCTCGAACTCCTAGACTCAAGTAGTCCACCCATCTCAGCCTCCCAGAGTGCTGGGACAGGTGTGAGCCACTGCACCCGGCCCTGGTTGGAGATTCTTAGGGTGAAATTCTTTTAGTCCCTATTCTCTCAGCCCTTGAAAGGAAACACTAACTTTTCTTCTTTCAGTTTTGTGAAGAGTTTAAAGAAAAGTGTCCTATCTGTGTCCCCTGTGGCTTGAGGTTGGCTGAGAAAACACAAATTGCCATCGTCAGACATTTTGGCCTTCAGATCCTGGAACACGTTGTCAAGTAAGGAGCTCTTGGACATTACCACTGAAGTCTGAGAGAACAGATCTTTATATCTTATATAACCTATAGAGATGCTGTTTAGGTGAGTAGAGAAGAGCAATCTCCAAGAAGAAAGGAATGATCCCCTAGATGTTATCAGAACCTCACAGGAGCTCTCATTCAAGATTTAACCTTTCTTTTCTTCAGTTTCTTCATCCATGTAAAGTGTGTGGTACATATTACCGATTCAACAAATATTACCTGCCATTTAGCCAATACTTTACTGAGCTCTGACTATATGCCAGTAGCCCTCGAAGCCTTTTTAGAGTAATGCAATGTATAGGTCAGTGAATCTCTGATTAGGCACTGTGGCTTTCTTTTTTCTCTCTCTCTTTCTGAGTTTATGTGCCTTCTCTGGATGGTACATCCAAAGCAGGATTATATGAGAATAACTGAAAACCCATCCTAACTTGATTGTCCTACCCTCAACACCTATCAGAAGAGGTAGCCTTTAAGACTTAGCCATAGTTTTTCCAGAATTGTTTTGTAAGCCAGCACAGAAAATGAGTGATGTCAAAATTGCATTTTCTGAAAAGCAAGTACATTGTTGCAGTTGACCTAGATACATATTCACTTTTGGCCCATCAATAAAATCATGAGGAAAAGCTGACGTGTGGTACAAATCTTGTGCAGATTCCAGTTAATAGACCACTGCATATATAAAACCTTTTCCCAGGAAGTTTTCTGTTAGTATTTTGGTTAAATGTAGATCATTTTTGCCCGTTCGTTGACGGGTACAAAATCAAAAGTATAATTTCTTAATGAAATCTCCAGCGTAATCAAATGTAGAAATCCATGCTATTCTCTTGTAAAGACAAGACTTCTAAAGTGGTTCTATTGACTTTATGCATTTTGGTGGCCAGGTTTCGGTGGAACGGCATGTCTCGATTGGAGAAGGTGTATCTGAAGAACAGTGTCATGGAGCTGATTGCAAATGTAAGGAATGGGTGGTTGGGAGACATGTTTCCAAGGTAGTTTAGGCAAAGCGCGACTTCTTCAATAGAGAGTTTGTGTAAAAATTCACTGGTTCTAAATAGGTCAGACAGCACAAGAAATCATAATTCAGGCCAGGCACAGTGACTCACACCTGTAATTCCAGTGCTTTGGGAAGCCAAGGTAGGAGGATCACCTGCATCTAAGAATTCGAGAGCAGCTTGGGCAATGCAGTGAGACCCCATCTCTACCAAAAATACAAAAATTAGCTGAGCGTGGTGGCGCATGTCTGTGGCCCAGCTACTCAGGAGGCTGAGGTGGGAGGATTGTCTGAGCCCAAGAGGTCCAGGCCGCAGTGAGCTGTGATGGTGCCATGGTGCTCCAGCCTGTGCAACAGAGCAAGACCCTATCTCCAAAGAAAAAAAAAAAAAAAACCAGAAAGCACAATTCAGCATATGTCTCTTACTAGGTTTAATTAATCACACTTATGTATTGACTTCTGTTTTTTAAATTATAAAGACAGGGCAGAAGGGATTAAATATTTTCAACAAATCAAGATTCTTAGATCTAAATTAGATTGAAACACTGTTTTATTTTCTTTTATTCCAAACAACTACTATGTGATACTAATGATGAAAAACATGCAGAATTTTAAGTATGCAGAATGAATTTGTTTCGAGTATTAGAATATGACTTTTTTTTTTTTTTTGAGACAGGGTCTCTGTTGCTCAGGCTGGATTGCATTAGCATGATCATAGCTCACTGCAGCCTCGAACTCCTGGGCTCAAGTGATCTTCTCACCTTAGCCTCCCAAGTAGCTGGGATTATAGGCATGTGGTACCATGACCAGCTAATTTTGTTTTTGTTTTTAGAGAGACAGGGTCTCACTATGTTTCCCATGCTAGTCTGGTCTCAAACCCCTGGCCTCAAGCAATCCTCCCACCTTGGCTTTCCAAAATGCTGAGATTACAGGTGTGATGACTGGATGACTGTCTCTTTAAACACAAAACAGAATATGACTTTAAACATGTTCAAAATTGTAGCCTTTTTTCTTTCTTGGTTTTTTTAAATAAAAGACGAGAGATGGGATCTTCTAATACTTCTGCGTCTTCTAGTATTAGAACTATTGGTAAAATATTCATTTGCCCCTTCATACCCTTCCATTTTACCAGCTACTCACTATACTCCTTATTTCTATACCCTTCCTCCCTGACCTTCTGCAAACTGAAGCAATCAATATGAGAATCTTTTCATTTTGTAAAGAATAATGATGTCATCCTAGCTCTCTATATGACAGCCTTTTTATTAGGTGATGCAACCCTCACTTAAGCTTTAAGTGGAAGAGTGATTAGCGAGAATGCAGGACAAGTGACTCAGGCATGAAGAACAGGTTCATTTTTTCTGTTTGGTTTAAAAGTAGGCCTGCTGATAAATTTTGTACAACTCTACAGCCCAGCTTTTTTCTGGAATTCTGGAATCCAGTCTTGCCTATCTCTTAATATCTCTTGTTCTTTTTCAGGGAACATTGAACATGTTGGAAGAGGAGAACCATATTAAAGATGCTCTGTCTCGAATTGTAGTGGAAATGATCAAGCGAGAGTGGCCACAGCATTGGCCTGACATGCTAATAGAATTGGACACTCTTTCCAAACAAGGGGTATGAAACACAGCTATATCAGTTTGGTATACTTTTCCTTGGAACAAACTTCAGGGTTTGTTGTTTGATTTTGTTTGTGGTTTTTTTTTTTTTTTTTTTTTTTTTTGGCAACAAAATAGCCTTTGGATATACATAAAATGAAAAGATATTTTAGTTTTTAACTAGCTTATTTCTGTTGGTATAGGAAACACAGACAGAATTGGTGATGTTTATCCTTTTGCGACTGGCAGAGGATGTAGTAACTTTTCAGACACTTCCCCCTCAAAGAAGAAGGGACATCCAGCAAACATTAACCCAGAACATGGAAAGAATCTTCAGTTTTCTGCTTAACACACTTCAAGAAAATGTAAACAAGTATCAGCAAGTGGTAAGGGATACCCCTACTATAACATTTCTGTTTTCCAATATGAGTGTTTTTGATTAATCTTACAGTAAGGAACTAGGGTGTCTAGGTCAGCAAAATGAAAGCCTATTTTATAAGCAAAAAAAATAAAAAACTAGGAAATGACAGAAAAACTGGAGCTCATTTTCTTTATTTCTTTTTTTTTTTTTTTGAGACGGAGTCTCGCTCTGTCACCTAGGCTGGAGTGCAGTGGCATGATCTCGGCTCACTGCAACCTCTGCCTCCCAGGTTCAAGCGATTCTTCTGCCTCAGCCTCCCAAGTAGCTGGGACTACAGGCGCCCGCCACCACGCCCAGCTAATTTTTTGTATTTCTAGTAGAGATGGGGTTTCACCATGTTAGCCAGGATGGTCTCAATCTCCTGACCTCGTGATCCGCCCGCCTCCCAAAGTGCTGGGATTATAGGTGTGAGCCACCGCGCTTGGCCTTTTTTTTTTTTTTTTTTTTTAAAAAGAGATAGGAATCTCGTCTTACTGCAGCCTCCACCTCCTGGGATTACAGGCATGTGCCACCACACCCGGCTAATTTTTGTATTTTTAGTAGAGATGGAGTTTCGCTGTGTTAGCAAGGCTAGTCTCAAACTCCTGACCTCAGGTGGTCTACCCACCTTGCTCTCCCAAAGTGCTGAGATTATAGGTGTGAGCCACCGAGTCCAGCCCTAGGTGTTATTCTTAATTTTATTTTCAGAAGGGTTCGTTAGGAAAATACTAATTTTTTTTTTTTTTTTTTTTTTTTTTTTTTTTGAGAGGGAGTCTCACTCTGTCACCCATGCTGGAGTGCAATGGCACAGTCTCGGCTCACTGCACCCTCTGCCTCCTGGGTTCAAGCGATTCTCCTGCCTCAGCCTCCCGGGTAGCTGAGATTACCGGTGCCTGCCACCATGCCCATCAAATTTTTGTATTTTAGTAGAGATGGTGTTTCACCGTGTTGATCAGGCTGGTCTTAAACTCCTGAACTCAAATAATCCGCCTACCTTGGTCTCCCAAAGTGCTGGGATTGTAGGCGTGAGCCACCGCGCCTGGCCTAATTTTATATGCTTGTAAGTTAACATTGTGTGCCTTTGTATGGATTTGAAATATAAGGATAAAAATCAACCATATTTGTGTATTCACTGAATAGCCACTATTTTGATGTATTTAATATCATATATATATGTATATACGTGTGTGTATATATATACGTATGTATGTGTGTATACATATATGTATGTATATTATGTGTGTATATATATATATTTTTTTTTTGAGATGGAGTTTCACTTTTGTTGCCCAGGCTGGAGTGCAGTAGTGCGGTCTTGGTTCACTGCAAACCTCCGCCTCCCAGGTTCGAGTGATTCTCCCGCCTCAGCTTCCCAAGTAGCTGGGATTAGAGGCATGCGCCAGCACACCGGCTAATTTTTGTAATTTTAGTAGAGGTGGGGTTTCACCATGTTGGCCAGACTGGTCTCAAACCCCTGACCTCAGGTGATCCACCCACCTTGGCCTCCCAGACTGCTGGGATTACAGGCGTGAGCCACCACGCCTGGCCAACATCCAGTATTTTTGAGTACATGGTTTTCATATAGTTATGCTATACATACATGATCATAAATTGTATTCATTTAATTATGCTTCTGACTTTACTTGGTCTCCCTAGGGGAATATCAGTTATGCGTGCTTAGTAAAGTTGTGTTATTTTCCAAGATTAAAAATTGCATATATTTAAGAATCATTATTCAAGGGCATTGATGGGGGGTGGGTAGAAAGTTATTATGTGACCTTTTGCTTATTAAAAACACTGGATCTTTATACTTCCTTTCAGAAGACAGATACTTCTCAGGAGTCAAAGGTAAGAGTTCTTTATAAAGTTCGAAGGAGACCTTTGAACCTTTCAGGTGAGGGGATACGTGCCCCTAGTGGATGGTGACCTCAGCTTTGCTTGTGTTGTATTGTTTTGGAGACAGGTCTTACTGTTGCCCAGGCTGGAGTGCAGTTGTGTGGTCTCAGCTCACTGCAGCCATGACCTCCCCAGCTCAAGTGATCCTCTCACCTCAACTTCATGAGTAGCTGGGAATATAGGTGCACACCACCATGCCCAGCTAATACTTTCTATAGAAACAGGGTCTCAGTGTGTTGCCCAGGCTAGTATCAAACTCCTGGCTTCAAGTGATCCTCCAGCCTCGACCTCCCAAAGTGACTGTGGGCCACTGCGTGTGTCGTTTGTTGTTTTTGTTTTTGTTTTTGTTTTGAGACGGAGTCTTGCTTAGTCGCCCGGGCTGGAGTGCAGTGGCGTGATCTCGACTCACTGTAAGCTCCACCTCCTGGGTTCATGCCATTCTCCTCTCTCAGCCTCCCGAGTAGCTGGGACTACAGGCGCCCGCCACCATGCCTGGCTAATTTTTTGTATTTTTAGTAGAGACGGGGTTTCACTGTGTTAGCCAGGATAGTCTCAATCTCCTGACCTCATGATCCGCCCTTCTCAACTCCCAAAGTGCTGGGATTACAGGTGTGAGCCACCACGCCTGGCCTGTCCTTTGTTTTATTTTTGATCACTGAGCTATGGTGGAAGGGAAGTAAAAAAAAAAAAGAAAAACTTACTTTTTTTTTTTTTGACACAGGGTCTTACTTTGTCACCCAAGCTAGAGTACGGTGACGCAAACATTGCTCACTGTAGCTTCAACATCCAGGGTTCAAGTGAGCCTTACCTCAGCCTCATGAGTAGCTGGGACTATAGATGCATACCATCATGCCTGGCTAATTTTTGTAGTTTTTTGGTTTGGGTATTTTTTTCTTTTTCTTTTTCTTTTTTTTTTTTTTTTTTTGGTAGACACTAGTCTTGCCATGTTGCCCAGGCTAGTCTTTAACTCCTGGGCTCAGCTGATCCACCCACCTTAGCCTCCCAAAGTGCTGGAATTGCAGGTGTGTGCCACTGCGCCCAGCCTTGGGATGTAAAATGATAAGATTTGGGGTTTTGTGAAAAAGATAAAATGGCCACACATGCCAGTATGGTCTTATCTATGGATGTTGAGAATGCCATTGTTTGAGAAGTGATTGTGTTCCCTACCTGTGACTGTTACGTGAGTATATTCTTAAAAAATAATTTTCTTAGAATTAGAAAATAGGAGTTCAGTTATAACCACAGGTTCCTTACCTGTTACCGAGGACTTCATGATCCAAAGTTATTTCTTTTCTGGTAGGCGCAAGCAAACTGTCGAGTAGGAGTTGCAGCATTGAATACTCTAGCAGGCTATATTGACTGGGTGTCTATGAGTCACATCACTGCTGAAAACTGTAAACTCCTGGAGATACTGTGTTTGCTGTTGAATGAACAGGAACTTCAGTTGGGAGCCGCTGAGTGTCTTCTCATTGCAGTCAGCAGAAAAGTAAGTTACCACTTCAAACTGACTTATCCTCAGAGTCTCTGAAGTAGGCCGTGTATGTGTTTAATTGCATGTTGTGGGAGAAAGTCATTTAAAGGTTTGGGTTTTTTTCCTTGGGGCCAACTTACTGCCTGCTTCCAACCCCCTTGGACAGGAGTTTGCCAATATTCAAGGGATCCTTTGGCAGAATGTGGAGATTTATCAGGCTGCATGGTTCTTGAAACAGCCATGATACTTGGCAATTTACAGTTAACAGATGAAAGTAAATGTTTAAAGCTTGCTTAATGAATGTCAAGGAATCTTGGATGGTGGCTACACTAGGTTGTCTTTTTTTTTTTTTTTTTTTCATTGAGACAGTCTTGCTCTGTCACCCAGGCTGGAGCGCAGTGGCGTGATGTTGGCTCACTGCAACGTCCGCCTCCCAGGTTCAAGCATTTCTCCTGCCTCAGCTTCCCGAGTAGCTGGGACTATAGGCACATGCCACCATGCCCGACTGATTTTTGTATTTTTTAGTAGAGATGAGGTTTCGCCATGTTAGCCAGGCTCGTCTCGAACTCCTGACCTCAAGTGATCTGCCCTCCTCAGCCTCTTAAAGTGCTGGGATTACAGGCGTGAGCCACTGTGCCCAGCCTATATCTGTCTTGGCTAACCAATGGAACTATGACCCTTTTCTCCATAGGAATATTATCTACAAATGAAATTTACTTTGCTGTCATATCAGCATTATTGCCCAACACACACATTTATTTATTTATTTTTATTTATTTATTTTTTTTTTTGAGACAGAGTCTCGTTCTGTCGTCTAGGCTGGAGTGCAGTGGTGCAATCTCAGCTCAGTGCAACCTCCATCTGCCGGGTTCAAGCAATTCTGCCTCAGCCTCCTCAGTAGCTGGGATTACAGACGTGTGCCACCACACCCAGCTAATTTTTGTATTTTTTAGTAGGGACGGGATTTCACTATGTTGGCCAGGCTGGTCTCGAACTTTTGACCTCAAGTGATCCACCTACTTTGACCTCCCAAAGTGCTAGGATTGCAGGTGTGAGCCACGGCACCTGGCCTAATTTTTGTATTTTTAGTAGAGACAGGGTTTCACCATGTTGGCCAGGCTGATCTCAAACTGATCTCAGGTGTTGTGTCTGCCTCGTCCTCCCAAAGTGCTGGGATTACAGGCGTGAGCCACCGCACTCAGCCTGCCCAACACATTTAAAAATGTAAGTTTATGCTTTTTCACTAAACTGATAGTTTTGACAAAAAATATGTAAGTTTATCCAGATTTGGTTTTAAAGAGTTGGGCTTCTTTCTAGTGTTTCACTAAACCCTGGGGTATATAAGAAATTATAAAGTCAATATATTTGATTATATACTTACAGAAGATGTCGGTACTTTGAAGTATAGTTTATATGACTATGTTTCCCTAAAATTGGGTCTAGGGCAAGTTGGAAGACCGGAAGCCCTTGATGGTCTTATTTGGAGATGTTGCCATGCATTATATACTCTCCGCTGCACAGTGAGTATCTTTACTTTTCAGTGTGTTTTCTAATTTCTTTGTCATTTTTCTATCTTATTTGGATTTATCTGAAGTTCTTTTTTTTTTTTTTTTTTTTTTTGAGCTGGATCTCGCTCTCGCCCTGTCACCCAGGCTGGAGTGCAGTGGCGCGATCTTGGCTCACCACAACCTCCGTCTCCTGGAATCAAGCGATTCTCCTGCCTCAGCCTCCCAAGTAGCTGGGATTACAGGCGCACCACCATGCCTGGCTAATTTTTCTATTTTTAGTCGAGACAGGGTTTTGCCATGTTGACCACGCTGGTCTCAAATTCTTGACCTCAGGTGGTCTACCTGCCTCAGCCTCCCAAAGTGCTGGGATTACAGGCATGAGCCCCTGTGCCCACCTGAAGTTCTTATTTAAATGCTAGCTGTCAATCGACAGTGTTTTTGGATAAGAAAATGAGGCATTGGCCGGATGTGGTGGCTCACACCTGTAATCCCAGCACTTTGGGAGGCCAAGGCAGGTGGATCACTTGAGGCCGGGAGTTTGAGACCAGCCTGGCCAACATGGTGAAACCCCATCTCTACTAAAATACAAAAATTAGCGAGACCTGGTGGCGCACGCCTGTAATCCCAGCTACTGAGGAGGCTGAGGCAGGAGAATATCTTGAACCTGGGAGGCAGAGGTTGCTGTGAGCCAAGATCACGCCACTGCACTCCAGCCTGGGCAACAAAGTATGACTCTGTCTCAAAAGAAAAAAAAAAAAAGAAATGAGGCAGTCATGGCTGAATGTGCTAGCTAACCTTTGTAACCTCAGCACTTGGGGAGGCCAAGGCGGGAGGACTGATTGAGTCAGGAGTTCGAGACCAACCTGAGCAACATGGCAGGACTCCATCTCTACAAAAAAATATAGAAATTAGGCTGGGCACGGTGGCTCACGCTTGTAATCCCAGCACTTTGGGAGGCCGAGGCGGGCGGATCACGAGGTCAGGAGATCGAGACCACGGTGAAACCCTGTCTCTACTAAAAATACAAAAAATTAGCCGGGCGTGGTGGCGGGCGCCTGTAGTCCCAGCTACTCGGAGAGGCTGAGGCAGGAGAATGGCGTGAACCCGGGAGGCGGAGCTTGCAGTGAGCCGAGATCGCGCCACTGCACTCCAGCCTGGGTGAGAGAGCGAGACTCCGTCTCAAAAAAAAAAAAAAAAAAAAAAAAATAGAAATTAGTCGGGTGTGGTGGTATGTGCACTTGTAGTCTCAGCTACTCAGAAGGCTGAGGTGGGAGGGTCACTAGAGCCGGGAAGTTCAGGCAACCGTGAACCATGATCATGCCGCTGCACTCCAGCCTGGGCAACAGACTGAGACCTTGTCTCAGAAAAATAATTTTAAAAAGTTTAAAAGTTTATAAAGTTAAGAAGTTACAGTAAGCTAAAGTTAATTCATTATTGAAGAAAGGAAGTTTTTTTTGTTTTTTTATTTTTATTTTTTGAGACGCAGTTTCACTCTTGTTGCCCAGGCTGGGGTGCAATGATGCGATCTCGGCTCACTGCAACCTCTGCCTCCTGGGTTCAAGCGATTCTCCTGCCTCAGCCTCCCAAGAAGCTGGGATTACAGGCATGCACCACCATGCCCAGCTAATTTTGTATTTTTAGTAGAAGCAGGGTTTCTCCCTGTTGGTCAGGCTGGTCTTGAACTCCTGACCTCAGGTGATCCACCCACCTCAGCCTCCCAAAGTACTGGGATTATAGGCATGAACCATCGCGCCTGGCTGGAAAATTTTTTAAATAAATTTAGCGGGCCAGGTACGGTGGGTTATGCTTGTGATCACAGCACTTTAGGAGGCCAAGGCAGATGGATCACCTGAGATCAGGAGTTTGAGACCAGCCTGGCCAACGTGGTGAAACCCCATCTCTACTAAAAGTACAAAGTAGCCGGGTGTGGTGGCGCACGTGTGTATTCTTAGCTACTTGGGAGGCTGAGGCAGGAGATCGCTTGAACCTGGTAGGCGAAAGTTGCAGTGAGCCAGAATTGTGCCCCTGCACTCCAGCTTAGGCAACAGAGTGAGACTCCATCTCTAAATAAATAAATAAATTTAGTTTAGCCTAAGGGTACAGTATTTATAAAGTCTACAGTAGGGTCCAGTAATGTCCTAGGCTTCCACATTCACTCACCACTCACTCTGGACTCACCCAGTACAGTTTTCTGTCCTGCAGTCATTCATGGTAAGTGCCTTCTACAGGTATACCATTTTTTATCATTTATGCCGTATTTTTACTGTACCTTTTCTGTATTTAGATACACAAATACTTACCATTGTGTTACAATTGCCTGCAGTATTGGCTACGGTAACATGCTATAGAGGTTTGTAGCCTAGGAGCAATAGGCTATGCTGTATAGCCTGGATGTGTAATAGGCTATTCCTGTTGTGTAAGTACACTCTATGATGTTCAAATGGTGATAAAATCACTTAACGATGCATTTCTCTGTACACATCCCCAGTCGTTAAGTGATGCATGACTGTAAGGGCTTCCACGTACTTTCTTCCAATTGCTCTAGAAAATACTAAAGCAAGGCCGGGCGCAATGGCTCATGCCTGTAATCCCATATTTTGGGAGGCCAAGCCGTGAAGATTGCTTGGACCCAGAAGTTCAAGCCCAGTCTGGGCAACATGGCAAGATCTCATCCCTACAAAAAATCAAAATGAAAATAAATTAGCTGGGTATGGTGGCATGCGCCTATAGTCCTAGCTACTTGGGAGGCTGCAGTGAGAGGATCCCTTGAAGCCCATTAGTTTGAGGCTACAGTGAGCCATGTTTGAGCCACTGTACTCCAGCTAGGTGTGACAGCAAGATCCTGTCTCAAAAAAAAAGAAAAGAAAGAAAATATTAAAGCATTTCTTGATAACATGTTTCTTACCAGGAAGTCAGGCAGAACTATATATTATAAGTAGTTGAATCTGTTCCAACACCATCTTTTTGATACTCTTTACATTTAGTCCCAAGGAGAAATGAAAAGGTATGAGGCACATATGTTTTACGTAAAATCTCTTACTACCCATTCTAATACACATTTTTCATGGCCTCCTTCCCTGTAGAGACTGCAGCACTGTTTTAAGGGATCCTGTTAATTAAATGAATAACGTTTTTTGGGTAGTTACTATTTTTAGGTCCAATTCTTAGTTCCATAGACATCATGACACTCATACTAAGTGGTGTCCCATTTCTGTTTGTGCTATGGGTGCCATACCACAACTATGGTTCATAAAGCTGTGATTCCAACCCAGGTAGTCAAACTCCAGAGATTGCATTGGACACCATAATATCGTCCTGTCCTTCAGTGTTCCTAAAGCCTAGGCCTCGTTTACCCCAAGATCCTTGCCTTTTATGTGATACTCTCCTCCTCCAGAAGACAGCTAATATGGCTGCTGTTCACACTCGTAGTTATTAATAGCTGTTTGTGTGAATAGTCCTATATCATTTCAGGTCAGGTTTTGCCACCAAATAAGTTAAAAAGATTTTTAAAAATTTTTAATTTAGCAAAACTATTGGAATGCTACTGAATTATAGACCTAACTAAATGATTTGGGGAAATGAGACACAGAGTGATGTTTTTATTATAGCCTTTTTAATTTTGTCGGTGATATAAGGAATTCTCTCATCTTACAGGACTGCTGATGGAGGAGGTTTGGTAGAAAAACACTATGTCTTTCTGAAGAGGCTCTGTCAGGTGTTGTGTGCGCTGGGCAATCAGCTGTGTGCATTGCTGGTGAGCTAGTGCTTGCTTTCTGTAGAGCTTCAAGCCCATTTGGGAAGAGCATTTAGAAACTTATGTTTCAATGAGGAGTTGCAAATGTCATTGATTTTAGCCTGATGGGGCAGCGCCCTACAAGTTATTGCATGATTCTATAGATTAAATTATCTTAATAGAATAGTGTTTGAGTGATCTAAATTTCTTTTAACAATAAAATAGTTATACCAACATCAGATATCCACATCTATTATTCCATAAAGTCAACGTTGGTTTCTTGTGAATTTTGGTACTTACAGAACCTCAATCTGCTGAGTGCTTTATGCTTTTACATTCTGTTAGCCCACGAAACATGGACTTGAATAAAGAACCGTTTTCCCAATCTAAGGGATGTATTATTGGAGCACAAAAGAAAACTTGAGTCTGATTGACCTGGAAAACCTGCCATTAGAGAAATATTTAATACTCAGTCTTACAAGTTGGAAGACAGGACATTGGAACAGACATTTGCAATTGATGTTATATCTTTTTGTGGTGTTTTAAATGGTTAGAGAGGATAGTTGCGGAGATAAACTATTGAGGGGGCCAGGTGCAGTGGCTCATGCCTGTAATCCCAGCATTTTGGGAAGATGAGGTGGGCAGATCACCTGAGGTCAGGAGTTTGAGACTAGCCTGGCCAATGTGGTGAAACCCTGTCTCTACTAAAAATACAAAAATTAGCCAGGCGTGGTGGTGCATGCCTGTTATCCCAGCTACTCGGGAGGCTGAGGCAGGAGAATCGCTTGAACCCCAGAGGTAGAGGTTGCAGTGAGCCGAGATCGTGCCACTGCACTCCAGCCTGAGCAACAGAGTGAGACTCCATCTAAAAGAAAAAAAAAAGAAAAGAAACTATTGAAGGGGTTATGTAGTAGGTTGGGACACAGAGACGTGAATAGGTAAGGTCTGAGGAAGTAATACAGATTTTTTTTCTTCCTGTAATTTCTGAAATGAGTGTTTTTTATTTTACTGTTTGACCACAGAATGGGTTTTAATGATGATGATTGAGTAGGCAAAGTAACTTTCCTATATTTTAGCCCTTGAAGTGATGCCTTTCTTTAGCCAAAAGGAAATACAAAGTCCTTTTAAAACAAAATTTTTTGAGGGTTTAGTTTATCTCTTTTTATTACTTCCCTGCTTTTTCCTCTCCTGCTTTTCTCGATCAACACCATTAATATAGTGGTCTTCTCCTACAGGGTGCAGATTCTGATGTAGAAACACCATCAAACTTTGGAAAATACCTGGAATCTTTTCTTGCTTTCACAACCCATCCAAGTCAGGTAAACTTTATACAGGTAACTTCTCAAAATTTTAGTTAGGTGAACCAATGTCAAGCACTGTGTCCTGAACTATTATTGTAGATCATGTATAAAATGTGACTCTTCAGGCCTTGGGGAATGACCGTAGTGTCATTTCATTAAGAGAATTATTGGCTCTTCTTCCTGAGCCAAACAGTGCACTTGTCTAGGTTAGCAGTTTTTCCCTTTAGGTAATATTCTGATTGTACTCAGTCACATGTGAGGTGTGTCCCAGGTGGTTTAGTACTAAAGTTATAAAGATTTTTGAAACAAAAGTCTGATTAATTGTATTATAAAATTAATTTCAGTCAGTTCAAAATTATGCTTCTAATGTCACTCTGAGATTCCAGTATCCTTTTTTGCAAAGAAGAGAAAGTAGTAAAATTCAGCCCACATTCCAGGTAATTTCCTTGACCCACAGCCTATCTTACTAACATGTGATCCACAGTGGGTAGTCATTACTGATAAATTGCAGTAGAGACAGCTTCAAAGTATTGTACAGATTTATTTCTATGAAAAAATGTAGTTGATAACTGCTAAGTAATAATCTGGGTTATATAGAATCCAAATCCTTAGACTGACGTTTTCTTTTTTTCCTCTTTAGTTTCTACGCTCTTCAACTCAGATGACTTGGGGAGCCCTCTTCAGGCATGAAATCCTGTCCCGTGATCCTTTGCTATTAGCAATAATACCAAAATATCTTCGTGCTTCCATGACTAACTTGGTCAAGGTATATTATGGGAATCTAAACGTGGAGTGTAGGTGAATACACATAATAAGACTTTGAGGCTGGGTGCAGTGGCTCATGCCTGTAATCCCAGCTCTATGGAAGGCTGAGGCGGGAGGATCGCTTGAGCCCAGGAGTTGGAGACCAGCCTGTGCGACATGGCCAAACCTCGTCTCTACTAAAAATACAAAAAAATTAGCAGGGCATGGTGGTATGCACCTGTAGCCCCAGCTACTGGGGAGGCTTAAGGTGGGAGGATCACCTGAGCTTGGGAAATTGAGGCTGCACTGAGCTGAGATCGCAGCACCGCACTCCAGCCTAGGCGATGAGAGTGAGACCCTGTCTCGGGGGAAACATAAAAAAGACTTTGATTGGCATTATTAACAGCCCTTTCTTCATCACTAAGATTCCTTTACTGGACTTATTTTCTTATTCCTCAGGAAGAAATCAGTCCTTACTGGTTATTATAACTGCTCTTCCATATGAGAGTACTTATATATCGTAAGTATTGGGCTAGGTGCTAGGGCAAGAGCAGTGACCATACAATGTAATAATTGCTATTCAGGGGTTAAAAGCAGAATGCTTTGGAAGTACATAGGAGGGTTGTGTCGGGAAGATTCCAAGAGGAGGCAATATCTAAGGATTGCTTCTGGAGGCCAAGTGAGAGTTACAAAGGGAAACGAGGGGAGTGAGAGTAGAAGCAAAGATTACTCACTACCTCAGTAGAGAGTTGCTCATGAATTCCCTGCTAAGAGCTCTTGCAGCTGACAGATTCTTAATCTTAATTTGTAACATCAGAGAATGGGGCACATTCAATTCCTTATTTTCTTAAGGAATTTGCGTAGTACATAGCACACACTTGTGTTCTGTTTTTTTTTTTTTTCTTTTTTTTCTTTTTTTTTGAGACGGAGTCTCGCCCTGTCACCGAGGCTGGAGTGCAGTGGCACGATCTTGGCTCACTGCAACCTCTGCCTCCTGGGTTCAAGCAATTCTCCTGCCTCAGCCTCCCAAGTAGCTGGGACTACAGGTGCCCACCACCGCACTCGGCTAATTTTTTGTATTTTAGTAGAGACAGGGTTTTACTGTTTTTCCCAGACTGGTCTCAAACTCCTGAGCTCAGGCAGTCCATCCGCCTCAGCCTCCCAAAGTGCTGGGATTGCAGGCGTGAGCCACCGTGCCCAGCCACACTGTGTTCTTATTTTCTGCCATGGGCTTCAATTCTTTTTTGAATGAAACATACAAAGTTCTACAAGTTCAAGTTTATTCTCAGTGTTCAGTATTTGAGGCAAGTAGCTCTCAATTCTTTCTTCCTTATTACATACTGAATTGTCATTTTTTCTTGGGAGCCTAAAAGAATTCAAGAATTTAATTCTCCCTGAGGAACTTGGAGGATGGTATCAACTAAAAGTATTCTCTTTTCTACCACTGAGGAATACTGGAACTGGGAGCAAACTGTGGACCTGTGATAGAACTGAAGTGGATAGTTACCATACAATATCTCATGCAAACCCTTAACTCTAAAATAAAATAAAAGTGCTTAAACTCCTGAAGCTTAAACACTCCTTCAGTGGGGACACTTTCATCCCCTACCCCAATTACCTTTCTCTTTCCAGATGGGCTTTCCTTCTAAAACAGACAGCCCTAGCTGTGAATATTCTCGGTTTGATTTTGATAGCGATGAGGACTTCAATGCTTTCTTCAACTGTAAGTGATGTTGGCCTTGGATTTCTCTCAACAGTCTCAGAATGGCATCTAGTATTATGAATCATGGTGCATGGTGTTTGGGGTTTTTACGAAAGATCCCCAAATCTGGATAGCAGCCTACTTATTAAGCTGTAGTTTCCCATTGCAGAAGAGTGCTGGGGCTATTCCAGGCGTAATGTTTTGTTTTATACCACAAACCCCCACAGCACTTGGACATTGATGTTCAGGGACGGTAACCATACTTAAGAGACTCTTGACTTTTTTTCATACTTAGGATTAAATACCATCTTACCTTATGGTTATTTGTTTCCCCCAAAAAGTGGAAAAATCCATTTTATTCTAATATTCTAGTTCTGTGTTTTCTGTGCCTTATTTCTTTTTTTTTTTTTTTTTTGAGATGGAGTTTCACTCTTGTCGCCCAGGCTGGAGTGCAATGGTGCGATCTCGGCTCACTGCAACCTCTGCCTTCTGGGTTCAAGCGATTCTCCTGCCTCAGCTTCCCAAGTAGTTGGGATTACAGGCATGCACCACCATGCCCGGCTAATTTAGCATTTTTGGTAGAGACAGGGTTTCTCCATGTTGGTCAGGCTGGTCTCGAACTCCCGACCTCAGGTCATCTGCCTGCCTCAATCTCCCAAAGTGCTGGGATTACAGGTGCGAGCCACTGTGCCCAGCTTCCTTTTTTTTTTTTTTTTTACAGCTTTATTGAGACAAAATTCATTTACCATACGGTTCACCCACATATAGTATATAATTTAATGGTTTTTAGTATTTTTACAGAGTTGCACAGCTATCACCACAATCAATTTTAGATTATATTTTCATCACCCCAAAAATAAATCCTATATCCACTAGGAGTCATCCCCCAATTCCCTCATCTCTCCCAGTCCTAGGCAACCAGTAATCTACTTTCTGTCTCTGTTTTGCCTATTCTGAACGTTTCATATAAATTGAATCATACATGGTCTTTTGTGACTGCCTTCTTTCACTTGCATAATGTTTTTAAGATTCATCTAAGTTACAACATTTATCAGTACTTGATTTTTTTTTTTTTTTTGAGATGGAGTCTCGCTCTGTTGCCCAGGCTGGAGTGCAGTGGCACAATCTCGGCTCACTGCAACCTCCACCTCCCAGATTCAAGAGATTCTCCTGCCTCAGCCTCCTGAATAGCTGGGACTACACACACGTGCCACCACACCCAGCTAATTTTTTGTGTTTTTAGTAGAGACGGGGTTTCACTGTGTTAGCCAGGATGGTCTCAATCTCCTGACCTCATGATCCACCCGCCTCGGCTTCCCAAAGTGCTAGGATTATAGGCGTAAGCCACCACACGTAGCCTTTTTTTGTTTTTGTTTTTGTTTTTGAGATGGAGTCTTGCTCTGTTGCCCAGGCTGGAGTGCAATGACACACCCTTGGCTCACTGCAACCTCTGCCTCTGGGGTTCAAGCGATTCTCCTGCCTCACCCTCCCAAGTAACTGGGATTATAGGCATGCACCACCGTGCCCAGCTAATTGTTTTATTTTTAGTAGAGACTGGGTTTCATCATGTTGGCCAGGCTGGTCTCGAACTCCCGACCTCAGCTGATTCACCTGCCTTGGCCGCCTCCCAAAGTGCTGGATTACAGGCGTGAGCCACCGCACCCATCCTTCATTTCTTTTTATTGCCAATATTTCATTGTATAGATATACCACATTTACTCATTTATTCATCTGTTGATGGACACTTGAGTTATTTCCATTTTTTGGCTATTACAAATAATGCTGCTATGAACATTTATATGCAAGGTTTTGTTTAGACATAAGTTTTTGTTTATCTTAGATATATAACTAGGAGTAGAATTGCTGGATAATATGGCAATTGCACGTTTAATATTTTCAGGAACTGCCAGACTATTTTCCACAGCAGCTGCACCATTTTTTATTACCACCAACCTGATTTACTTTTTAAAAAAAAATTTTTTTTTTTTTTTTTTGAGACATGGTCTCACTCTGTTGTCCAGGCAAGAGTGGTGCTGCGATTATGGCTTACTACAATCTTGACCTCCCTGGGCTCAGCTGATCCTCCTACCTCACTCTCCCAAGTTACTGGGACTATAGGTGCATGCCACCATACCTGGCTACTTTTTGTATTTTTTGGTAGAGACTGGGTCTCACTGTATTGCCCAAACTGGTTTTGAACTCTTGGGCACAAGCAGTCTGCCCACCTTGGCCTCCTAAAGTGCTAGGATTTCAGGCGTGAGCTACTGCACCCAACCCTGATTTCCTTTTAATTCCAACAGAAATGGGAGACTAAGTTTAGTTTGCCACTTACAGGATCTAGCTGGTAATACAGCTTCCAGAGATCACTTATTTTCAGAAATTTCTGGATTCATTAATAAAGTTTTATTGAGTGATTATTACATGCAAAGCACAAGTCTGCAAAACAGTTCCTTTGAATGCTTTTCTCCTAGGGTGGTAAATTAATAAACATTAACTAAGTACCTATTTTATACCAGTTATTGATTCCTGTCCTTCCCTTGGCATTTTCTCTTGGCAGCCTCCCGAGCCCAACAAGGAGAGGTGATGAGGTTGGCATGTCGTTTGGATCCCAAAACTAGCTTCCAGATGGCTGGGGAGTGGCTAAAGTATCAACTATCAACTTTTCTTGATGCTGGTTCTGTGAATTGTAAGTTTTTTTCATTACTGAATGTTAGTGAAATGTTAGGACAGTATCAAAACTATATATAGGAAATGAGCCTGAGCTACACACATATCAGAACGATATACTAATACTATTCAAAAATAGCTTTGCTCATCCTGGAGAGGGAGTGTTTTCATTGGCTCACACAAAGAAAGCAGATGACACATTTTAAATTTGTTTTAAGTTAGGGTAAAACCATGTCATTATCAGTTTTGCCATCATTTTCCATTTCTAACAGAATCAACCAATTATTTATTGTTGATTTTATTTGCTTCACTTCAGGCACCAGCTTAACAAATTTCATGCCTAGACCTAACTTTAAAACTTTTCAACCAAATTCTTGCATAGCACTATTCCTGAAATCAGAAAGGATCTCCTGTTAGACATAACAGGAATAATACAGGGACTTCTCATATCACTCAGCCACCCCAAAGCTTTCGGGAAATTATACTTTACATAAATTCAAAATAATCCCCCTCTACCAAATGCCTCAGCCAGTTAACTTCTCTGTACTCCATATGTCTTGTCTCTCATCTTAACGCATGCTATATGTGTGTGACAGTATTAATAAAGCAAAAAGGCTGGGTGCGGTGACTCACGCCTGTAATCCCAGCACTTTGGGAGGCCAAGGCGGGCAGATCACCTGAGGTCGAGAGTTCAACACCAGCCTGACCACCTTGGAGAAACCCTGTCTCTACTAAAAACACAAAAAATTAGCCAGCGTGGTGGTGCATGCCTGTAATCCCAGCTACTTGGGAGGCTGAGGTAGGAGAATCGCTTGAACCCAGGAGGTGTAGGTTGCGGTTAGCCAAGATGGCGCCATTGTACTCCAGCCTGGGCAACGAGAGCGAAACTCCATCTCAAAAAAAAAAAAAAAAAAAAGTGAATTAACTAGTGCACATCACTGCTTTAGAAAAGCACCATAGTACTGGCTGACATTTGAGGAATTTAACATTCAGTTTTATTTACAATTGATTCTAAATTCTCTGATATTTGGTAACTTGAAAGGTTGAGGAAGCCCAAATGTGTTGCACTAAGATGAAACTAGTAAATAGGACTGCACTGTATGTAAGCAAGAAAAGCAACTGGTAAGTCTTAGGCCAGGCAGGGTGGCTCACGCCTGTAATCCTAGCACTTCAGGAGGCTGAGGCTGGGGATCACCTGAGGTCAGGAGTTCGAGACCAGCCTGGCCAACATGGCAAAACCCTGTCTCTACTAAAAAAATTAGCCAGGCGTGGTGGTGGGCCCCTTTAATCCTAGCTACTCAGGAGGCTGAGGCAGGAGAATCACTTGAACCCGGGAGGTGGAGGTTTCAGTGAGCCAAGATTGTGCCACTGCACTCCAGCCTGGGCAAAGAGCGGGACTCCATCTCAAAAAAGAAAGAAAAAACGAAAAGCGGCTGGGCACAGTGGCTCATGCCTGTAATCCCAGCAGTTTGGGAGGCTGAGGTGGGTGGATCACAAGGTCAGGAGTTCAAGACCAGCCTGGCCAAGATGGTGAAACCTCGTCTCTACTAAAAAAAAAAAATACAAAAATTAGCCGGGCATGGTGGCAAGTGGCTATAATCCCAGCTACTTGGGAGGCTGAGGTGGAGAATTGCTTGAACCCAGGAGGCTGATGTTGCAGTGAGCTGAGATCTCGCTACTGCCCTCCAGCCTGGGTGACAGAGGAGACTCCATCTCAAACAAACAAACAAAAGCAATTGGCAAATCTTTTTGCTTGTGCGTTGCTATTTGAGTGGTGTGCTGTGGTAATAGTTGTAAACTTGAAGGATGGCACCCTTCTCTAGACATAGCCCTTAAGGTTGTCATGAGGCTATTGGATGTGAAGCAGTGTTTTGTATATTACATTGTTTCCTTATTGGGAAGATTCTTTAGGGTCTCAATTTTAATTATTTAGATTCTCATGGAAAAAATTACAAAGGGGGAGGAGGGGAGAAACTAATTCATGTTTATCAAGTACCTACTAATGGGCCAGGCAATGTTTTTGATGTTCACCTATGTATTCTCATTCATTACTCAAAATGGTTTTACTACAAGGCTCATAGAGGTGAATTCAGACTGCTCATTATTAGAGGAGGAGGCATGGTAGGAACCTTCACCTACCTCATTGCTTTCAGCACACATCATCTTTTCTTTGCCCCAGCTGAGAGGGGTTAGATTACCCTGCTCCTTCAATCATGAAATTCTCAGGTGTTCTCCAAGGCTCCATTGTCTCTCTGTGTCTTCTGTGATCTTTCAATGCTGATAATTGTGTGTGTGTGTGTGTTTTAAAGCTTGTTCTGCAGTTGGAACTGGAGAAGGAAGCCTCTGTTCCGTCTTCTCACCTTCATTTGTGCAGTGGGAAGCCATGACTCTTTTTTTGGAAAGTGTTATCACCCAGATGTTTCGAACACTAGATAGAGAAGTAAGTAATTATTTCCCATGCTGACTGCATGATTATTTTGACCTTTTTCTTTTCTTTTCTCTTTCTTTTTTGAGACACGATATCTCTCTGTTGCTCAGGCTGAAATGCAGTGGCACAATCACAGCTCTCTGTAACCTCCAACTCCTGGGCTCAAGCAATCCTCCTACCTCAGGCTCCTGAGGATCTAGGACTACAGTCACATGCCACCACACCTGGCTAATTTATAATAAAAATGGAGTCTCTGTTGCCCAGGCTGATCTCAAATTCCTGGCCTCAAGCGACCCTCCTGCCTTGGCCTCTCAAGGTGCTGAGATTGCGGGCATGACCCACTACACCTGGTCAGTTTTTATCTTTTTTAAACTGGTAGTAGAATAGGAAAATCTATGGATGTACATCTTACAGAAAAGGAAACAGATTTAGAGAGGCTAAATAGCATACTCAAGTTCAAACAGCTAATAAATGGCAAAGTGGGGATCAAAACTCAGGTCTTTCTTTTTTTTTTTTTTTGAGACGGAGTCTCGCTCTGTCGCCCAGGCTGGAGTGCAGTGGCGCAATCTCGGCTCACTGCAAGCTCCGCCTCCTGGGTTCACGCCATTCTCCTGCCTCAGCCTCTCCGAGTAGCTGGGACTACAGGCGCCCGCCACCACGCCCGGCTAATTTTTTGTATTTTTAGTAGAGACGGGGTTTCACCGTGGTCTCGATCTCCTGACCTCGTGATCCGCCCGCCTCGGCCTCCCAAAGTGCTGGGATTACAAGCGTGAGCCACCGCGCCCGGCTTTTTTTTTTTTATTTTATTTTTTTTGAGACAGAGTCCTGCTCTGTAGCCCAGGCTGGAGTGCAGTGGCGCAATCTCGGCTCACTGCAAGCTCCGCCTCCCGGGTTCATGCCATTCTCCTGCCTCACCCTCTGGGGTAGCTAGGACTACAGGCGCCCGCCACCACACCCGGCTAATTTTTTTTGTATTTTTAGTAGAGACAGGGTTTCACTGTGTTAGCCAGGATGGTCTTGATCTCCTGTCCTCGTGATCCGCCCGCCTCGGCCTCCCAAAGTGCTGAGATTACAGGCGTGAGCTACCACGCCCGGCCAAAACTCAGGTCTTTCTAACTCTAAGCCCTGCCACATTTAGTATACATTTTAAGTACCACGCTGCTTTAGAATACTGTAGGCCACCAGTATAGTGGCCACCTGTAGGTCTGAAAAGGAGGGTATGCACAGAGAACCTCGACTATATCAGTAAAATCATATTTCTTAAAGTAAGCAGATGAGGATTTACTAAATTATAGAGAAATAGACAGAAGATATAATCCGACAATGTATAGAGGAGAACCAAAAGTAGCTGATAAGCCGGGCACAGTGGCTCATGCCTGTAATCCCAGCACTTTGGGAGGCCAAGGCTGGCCGATCACTTGAGTTCAGGAGTTCCAGACCAGCCTGGCCAACATGGTGAAACCTCGTCTCTACTAAAAACACAAAAATTAACTGGGCATGCTGGTGCACGTCTGTAATCTCAGCTGCTTGGGAGTCTCAGGTACGGGAATCGCTTGAACCCACGAGGCAGAGGCTGCAGTGAGCTGAGATCATGCCAGTGCACTCCAGCCTGTGTGACAGAGTGGGATTCTGTCTTAAAAAAGAAAAGGGTGGGGCACAGTGGCTCAGGCCTGTAATCCCAGCACTTGGAGGCTAAGGTGGGTGGATCACCTGAGGTCAGGAGTTCAAGACCAGCCTGGTCAATATGGCGAAACCCTGTCTCTACTAAAAATACAAAAATTAGCCGGGCATGATGGTGGGTGCCTGTAATCCCAGCTACTCAGGAGGCTGAGGCAGGAGTATCACTTGAACCCAGGAGGTGGAGGTTGCAGTGAGCTGAGATCGTGCCATTGCACTGGGCAACCAAGAGTGATATATATATATAAAGTAGCTGATAAATATGAAAAACCTTCAGCCTCTTGATCAATTGAAGAAATAACAAAATTTAAGAGGTTTTAGGGAATAATATACTGCTTAGAAGATGGTAAGAAGGGCACACACAGCTGAGTACAGTGGTTCACACTTGTAATCCCAACACTTTGGGAGGCCAAGATGGGAGGAATGCTTGAACCCAGGAGTTTGAGACCAGCCTGGACAATATAGTGAGACCTCATCTCTGCTAAAAATTAAAAAAATTAACCAGGCATGGTGATGCGTGCCAGTAGTCCCACCTACTTGGGAGGCTGAGGCCATAGGATCACTTGAAACCAGGAGTTTGAGACCAGCCTGGTCAACATAACAACACTTCTACAACATCTCTACAAAAATTTTAAAAAGTATCCAGGCAGCCGGGCGCGGTGGCTCACACCTGTAATCCCAGCATTTTGGGAGGCCGAGGCGGGTGGATCACGAGGTCAGGAGATCAAGACCATCTTGGCTAACACAGTGAAACCCCGTCTCCACTAAAAAAATACAAAAAATTAGCCGGTCGCAGTGGCAGGCGCCTGTAGTCCCAGCTACTTGGGAGGCTGAGGCAGGAGAATGGCGTCAACCTGGGAGGCGGAGCTTGCAGTGAGCCAAGATCGTGCCACTGCAGTCTGGCCTGGGCGAAAGAGCGAGACTCCATCTCAAAAAAAAAAAAAAAAAAGTATCCAGGTATGGTGATGCCGACCTGTAGTCCTAGCTACTCAGGAGGCTAAGGCAGGAGGATCCCTTGAGCTCAAGAGTTTGAGGTTACAGTGAGCGATGATTGTGCCACTGCGCACTCCAGCCTAGGTGACAGAATGAGACCCTGTCTCTTTAAAAGAAGAAAATAAAATGTAGCCAAAATGGTTATTTCTGAGTGGAGGCAGCCATGTCAACCTGTTTTATGTCTTTGTTACAGGAAATTCCTGTTAATGATGGAATAGAGCTATTGCAGATGGTTCTGAACTTTGATACCAAGGATCCTCTCATCCTGTCCTGCGTCCTTACTAATGTCTCTGCGCTTTTTCCATTTGTCACCTACAGACCAGAGTTCCTGCCCCAGGTCTTCTCTAAGGTATAAAATCCATCTCCTTTGTAAATTTTATTTTGACATTTCTAAGTTAATTTTTATTTATTTTATTTTTTGGAGACAGGATCTTGCTACATTGCCCAGGCTGGACTCAAATTACTAGTCTCACGGGATCCTCACACCTCACCCTTCTGAGTAGCTGAGACTACAAGCATGCACAACCATGCCTGGACTAGGCTAATTATTTTTGTAACTATTTTTTAAATTATGTGAGGCAAACTAATAAACAGCTATTTATTCATTTATTAAATATCTACTCAGTACTTATAGTGGATCAGGTACCATGCTAGTGCCTCACTCTTTAGGAACACTCTGGGAAGAAAGGCACAAAAACAGTTAATGTTACCTATATGGCATTGCAATGAAGATTTGTATAAAGGAGAGTATTCGAGTGTGCTGTCGGGCAGGGAGGGGATTTATGAGAGGAAGGAACACTTTCCAGGTTTCCAGTTCAGTTGACTAGGTGGGTGATAGAGCCACTCCTTGAGTCAGAATACCAGATTACAAAGGAGAACAGGAGTAAAGAGAAAGCGGTGAGTATTTTGGAATACTGTGAAGAATATGTAGAACATCTTTATGGAGACATCTCACAATAAATTGGCTATTCGAGGTTGAAGATCTAGACTCTAGAAAGTAACGAGATAAAATTAAAGCATCATCATCATAGAAGTCCCACGACTAAAAGTGAAGTCTTACTGAAGTGATTATGTATGTAGAGGTAGGAGACATGTGAGTCAAGCAAGGAACCTAGTGAATCACCATCATTGGAGGAGTGGAGAAAAAAATGAGAAGCCCCAACAGAAGAAAAAAGAGCCAGAGAAATGAAGAAAATGTTGTGTCACAAGACCAGTAGGACTTCAGAAAAGTGGGCTCATTTGTTGCAAATTCTTTGAGTTGGAGAATGTCCAGTGAGTTTCTTGACTACACCCTTGTCTGAGTTTAATTCCATAATAGTGGCCAAGGAAGCAGCCATATTTCACTGGAATGAGGAGTAGATGGGAAGTAATGAAATGGAATCGAGGGGATAGATCATACAACTTCTGACAGAAAGAAGAGAGAGGCGTTTCCATAGCCAAGTGCTTGGGTGATGGCATGAATTGTTCTGGGATCCTATTGTAGAATGTTTTGATGGTAAAATTGTGACTCCGATGACTCTTGTAGAGGTTATCTGAGAAAATGGACAATATGAATAAGCTCATGCCTATAGTCCCAGCTACTCAGAAGGCTAAAGCAGGAGAATCAGTTGAGCCCAGGAATTCAAGTCTAGTCTGGGCAACATAGCCAGATCTCATCTCTAAAACGAATAAACAAACATGAGTGACCTTTTTTCCTCCTCTCCCTTAGCTATTTTCATCTGTCACTTTTGAAACTGTTGAAGAAAGTAAGGTAAGACCATTAATTAAACCAATAGATTCTAACTTCTTGAGTACTAATGTATGAATACCTGATACTCAGTTTATATTTTTATATAAATGGGAGGGGATAGTAAAGGCGGTAGATTATCATATATGTTGTTTTGCCCTAGAGACACTATAGGGCATAGGAAACATAGATTCTTGGTGGCTATAAATGTTACTCCATTATACTCTTAGGGTTGTGAAAAATCATTGTGAACTTGCCCCTGACTGAGATATTTACATGAGTCTATGCAGCACCTGTATATTATATTAAAAGCAGCTCCGAGTTTGTTGAATGTCTCTTTTCAGGCCCCCAGAACCCGGGCAGTGAGGAACGTGAGGAGGCATGCTTGTTCCTCCATCATCAAGATGTGTCGTGACTACCCCCAGCTTGTGCTGGTAAGCTGCTGGACCCTGGCTGAAGTAGCGAAGTTTGGTTACATTTGTGTGGAAATCCAGCTTTCAGTGTACCTCACATAAAGAAAAAACTAGAAACTATAGCTTTGCATCATATAAGCATCCTTGGCCGGGCGTGGTGGCTCACACCTGTAATCCCAACACTTTGGGAGACTGAGGTGGGTGGATCACCTGAGGCCAGGAGTTCGGGACCAGCCTGGCCAACATGGTGAAGTCCCATCTCTACTAAAAGTACAAAAAATTAGCTGGGCATGGTGGTGCATGCCTGTAATCCCAGCCACATAGGAGGCTGAGGCAGGAGAATCACTTGAACTCAGGAGGCGGAGGTTGCATTGAGCCAAGATCACGCCATTGCTCCAGCCTGGGCAACAAGCAAAACTCCGTCTCAAAAATAAATAAATAAATAAATAAACAAACATTCTTGAATTGGTGTTTTCTTAGTATACTTAGTAGTATAGTTAGAAATGTGATGGCAAATGTAACCTCTCTTCAAAATACAAATAGTTCTCTGCCATATAGATTACTAAGTTTACCCCTGTAATTCTACAGCTCTTTACTATGTGATGATCTTAATTACTACTGCCAAATGATGTGCCTGATCTTGAGAAAAGCTGATGCAAATCACAACCCTTTTCGGGGCATGGGGTTATAAGAAATTTAACATTACTCCAGATTACAAATTATCCAGAAATTTCTTCTCTGAATGCACAGCAGTTATCTCCATATATAGAGATAGACAGATAGATAGATAGACAGATAGATAGATATAGATAAATAGATATAGATATAAAACAAGCTGATCTTTTCACAGTTGTAATATGGGAAAGTGCAGTTATCCAAATACTCAAGACAAGAGCTATCTTCTGCCTAAATTGTCTTGCTTATTTAGGCAAAATAAAGACAGATAACAGAATTACCAAATAATAGCCTTATAGGCCTGACTTTCCTGGGACTGCTTTGGTTTTCTTCTTTCTTCCTTAAGTGAGCCACCTCTCCTTGAAAGTCAGACCTTTACCACCTCTGGCTTTTTTTCTTTTTGATCTGTAGCCCAATTTTGACATGCTTTATAACCATGTGAAGCAACTCCTCTCCAATGAGCTACTCCTGACACAAATGGAGAAGTGTGCCCTCATGGAAGCCCTGGTTCTCATTAGCAACCAATTTAAGAACTATGAGCGTCAGAAGGTGTTCCTAGAGGAGCTGATGGCACCAGTGGCCAGCATCTGGCTTTCTCAAGACATGCACAGGTAAAGGAGATCCCTTGCCCTGACTCTTACTATACTCAAGCACCCATTTTGGTTTAAGAGCTAGGCCCAGGGTGGGGTAGGGGTTAAGGATATTGAAGTGTGATGGCATTATCCATGATATCTGAAGTTTTCTAAAAGCAGTCTTTTGTAATTTAATCTCTGGTTCAATTAGATTGTGGGTGGGGAGGGCACAGAGTGAGACTCCTGTGGTGTCTGCATTGCAGCACCAGCACATTTAGAGAAACAAGAACAGCTAGGAAGGGCCATACAACCACACAGACACTTATCTGTGCTCACACAGTAGAGAAATTATTTTCTTTATATTTTGAAGATTATATTCTTGTTTAATTCTTAAATTGTTACTAATAACATTTGGGAGTGGGAAGGGAAATTTAAACCTTCAAATGACAGCTGACAATTAGTATGATTATACTCCTCTCACTATAAAAACTGCTCTTAAGAGCCAAATAATGATAGCCTGTTAACTCCTGTGGAAGAAACTGTCCTTGTTTAAAATCATGATATAACTTTTTTTTCCCCCTCCAACCTTCAGAGTGCTGTCAGATGTTGATGCTTTCATTGCGTATGTGGGTACAGATCAGAAGAGCTGTGACCCAGGCCTGGAGGATCCCTGTGGCTTAAACCGTGCACGAGTAAGACTTTCCTGGGAATGGGAAGTGGCATTGGCCATGGGTAGGAGTAGGGTGTTGTCTTTTGTCAAGTTTCTCATAGATTTGTTTTTTCTATACTGGTGAGAAACGTGGGAGTCTCCACTTCCCTAAGCTTCTCCTTTCTTTTCTTCTTTAGTCTTGAATTGTTGAGTTAGTTCCCACAGCAGAGCAGATGGTCTTTTCTATGAAGTCATTATTTTGGCTTTAAGGATCTCTAAATAGCTCTGAAGACTGAAGGTGTAATGAGGAAGTAGGTCAGAACTTGGTCAGCAGGGTGAGTCCTCCCTGCCATTGCTCTCTGGCATGTAAAGTCTTAAGTGATGGCTTAACTTGCAAACCTGAGATTTTTCAGTGCTTTGCTATTTAAATAAGCATTGTTCCTGGCTCCATTATGGCACAAGTCCCATCAATTAACCTGGCAAGTAGTAGGCTGATTGAGAGTACCGTGAGGGGGGATTAGGACACTAGCTGTCAAGGCCCAATAAGGGTCAACTCAAAGAAGATGAAATGATGGCATTTTAAACACTTTGTTTTGGATTGTATCTAAGCCACCTTCTCATCAGGGTCCTGTGGGTGGGTCACTACAGCTCCTAGAAAGACAGCTTACTGCAAGGGAAGTTTCCAGAGCCTACCACTGGCCCTGAAAATGGCAGTGAGAGGATCCCTCTTGGACTTCACCTTAAAGGAAGGGATGGGGGATTGCCGGGGAGCAGAGGATTATTTCATTCTCTCTGGCCTCTGTGTCACTTTTGCCAGAACCTTGAATATATCTAACAGTACTTTGTCTTTTTTTTTTTCCTGTTTATATTTATCTGTCATTCTTGTTTTTCTATAGATGAGCTTTTGTGTATACAGCATTCTAGGTGTTGTGAAACGAACTTGCTGGCCCACTGACCTAGAAGAGGCCAAAGCTGGGGGATTTGTGGTGGGTTATACATCCAGTGGAAATCCAGTCTTCCGTAACCCCTGCACAGAGCAGATTCTGAAACTTCTTGACAATTTGCTTGCGCTTATACGGTGAGTCAGAATAATGGCGTTTCTCTGTTGTTTTTTACTTTACCTTAAAAATTTCAAAAGTTTAGTCTGTTTATGTGTCTTCATATCTTAGTGGTATTAATGAGGGATTGATTTAAGTCTTATTTCTTTCTAGAGGGTGTCTCAGTTTTAAAAAAAATAACATCAGCTCTCACTTGCATAAATCTTAATTTCCATGTGAACCCAAGGGGATAATCCCAAAAGGGCTTTTCCCATTTTGAGCCTCCTCTTTGTTGTTCTTCCATTTCTTTATACTTCATCACTATTTTTACTTGTAAGTTTTATTTGGTCTAAATTTTTTAGTAAAGTAATTGCTCATTGGGAGCAGGGCAGTTGCCTTCTATAATGGTGCATCTCTGGGTGGTATTCATATGAGCTAATCTGAATTTATCAATACTGAGTCTGAGCTCAAATGAACCAAACAACTGCTGGCTGAACATGCTAAACAAAGGAATTATAAATTTTTCATCTGAGTTTGCTAGGTCCTTGGTTCTCAACGCTGAGTCCTAAGACCAGTAGTAGCATTAGCATCACCTGAGAGCTTATTTCAAAGGCAGAATCAAGGCCCCACCCCAGACATACTAAATCAGAATCTACATTTTAACTAGATGCCCAGATGGTTTATATACACATTGAATATTCAGAATCACTGTTTTAGATCACATGAGTTAATATATTCAAGTGGAAGTAGGCCAGTATAGGCTTCTCAGTTACTAGATAGACATTTGATGACTCAGGGATGCTCTCTAAATGAAAAGATAGGTTTTTTATATAATTCAGTTATTGGCCAAAGAGTGCTTTTTGTATCTCACAGGATTTTTTTTTTTTTTTTTTTTGAGAAAGAGTCTCATTCTGTCACCCAGGCTGGGAGTGCAGTGGCGCAATCTTGGCTCACTGCAACCTCCGCCTCCCAGACTTAAGCAATTCTCCTGCCTCAGCCACCCAAGTAGCTGGAACTACAGGTGTGCACCACCACTCCCGGCTAATTTTTGTATTTTTATTAGAGACAGGGTTTCACCATGTTAGCCAGGCTGGTCTTGAACTCCTGGCCTCAAGTGATCAGTCCACCTCGGCCTCCCAAAGTGCTGGGACTCCAGGAGCGAGCTGCCACACCTGGCCTCTCACAGGATTTTTAAAGTACATTGTTGGAGCTCTGTTTCAGTACTTTTTGGCCCTTTCTCCAGGGAGTAAAAGCAGTCTGAACTGGGCAAACCAAATTATTCGTGTCTCAGGGAAACTCTCCTGGGAATAGACACCCAAGACCTGAAGCCTAAGAACCAAAAATTTTAAGTTAATGTTGACAAATTGGAGGGCTGGAGTGTCTGATAAAGTTGTCATTGTGGACATGTTTGTGGAAATAGATAATATTTTGGCTGGATGCGGTGGCTCACACCGTAATCGCAGCACTTTGGGAGGCCAAGGTGGGTCGATCACTTGAGGTCAGGAGTTTGAGGCCAGCCTGGCCAACATGGTGAAACCCCATCTCTACTAAAAATACAAATATTACTATCGCAAGGACAAAAAACCAAACACCGCATGTTCTCACTCATAGGTGGGAATTGAACAATGAGAACTCATGGACACAGGAAGGGGAACATCACACTCCGGGGACTGTTGTGGGGTTGGGGGAGGGGGGAGGGACAGCATTAGGAGATATACCTAATGCTAAATGACGAGTTAATGGGTGCAGGAAATCAACATGGCCCATGGATACATATGTAACAAACCTGCACATTGTGCACATGTACCCTAAAACCTAAAGTATAATAAAAAAAAGAAAATAAAAAAATAAAAAAAAATAAAAATACAAAAATTAGCTGGGCATGGTGGTGCATGCCTGTAATCCCAGCTACTGGAGAGACTGAGGCAGGAGAATCGCTTGAACCCGGGAGGCAGAGATTGCAGTGAGCTAAGATCACGCCACTGCACTCCAGCCTGGGCGACAGAGTGAGACTTCTATCTCAAAATAAATAAATAAATAAATAAATAATATTTTCTTTTTATTTCTTTTTTTTTTTTTTTTTTTTTGAGGCGGAGTCTCGCTCTGTTGCCCAGGCTGGAGTGCAGTGGCGCAATCTCAGCTCACTGCAAGCTCTGCCTCCCAGGTTCACGCCATTCTCCTGCCTCAGCCTCCCGAGTAGCTGGGACTACAGGTGCCTGCCACCGCGCCTGGCTAATTTTTTGTATTTTTAGTAGAGACGGGGTTTCACCGTGTTAGCCAGGATGGTCTCGATCTCCTGACCTCGTGATCCGCCCGTCTTGGCCTCCTAAAGTGCTAGGATTACAGGCGTGAGCCACCGCGCCCGGCTATTTTCTTTTTATTTCAAAAGGAGGAAAGAAGTCTCTGAAAAGAAGTAGGGCTTGTACTGAGAGGGTTAAACATTCAGTCAAGGAAAGGCTTATTTCCATCGTGATGTTTTTATTAATAGAGATGGGGTTTTGCCATGTTGCCCAGGCTGGTCTCGGACAGCTGAGCCTGCCTCAGTCTCCCAAAATGCTAGGATTACAAGTGTGAGCCACCACACCCAGCCCCATAGTGATGTTTTTTTAAAACCACAAGGTTCTTCTGCAGCTAGAGAAATGTGAAAGTGATGGAAATCACAGGGCAAGAAGCTAATCAACTAGACCTTTTTAGGCCTGTGGCCAGAATCTATGTGGCCAACCCAGACGTGGAAACAGGGTTCATTTCTGGTTGGGTCTAGAGGCCACAAGACAACAGTATGGTTATCATTTTTTATATAATTTTCTTTTTTTAAAAAAGTATAATCGCTCTTCAATTTCTAGTCACCTTCCTATCAATCAGTAGAGCAAGATTCTCATGTGTTCACTACGTCTTTCTCCAGTTTTTTCCTCTATAAATTTACTACTCCTATTTTCTATAGAAAGACAATGGAAAGTGTATAATTGCTGTCGGTAGATAAGTAGGTCTTGAATTTATTTTGCAAACAAGACCTGTTCTATCTTTTCATTTAGGAGGCTAACAGCAGAGTCAGCTTGACTTTAAGGACTCTATTTTCTTAGTCTTCAAATGGTTTATCGTTTTGATATTTTTCTAAGAGTTCAGTGCTTTTAGAAAATTCCAAAAATCAATCAAAAGGCATTTTGAAAAATGCCTAGCATGTAATGATTGAGTAGATGGCTTGAATAGTGTGTAGCTGGAGCTATTAGAGTTTTGCTTTTTTAGTAAATTTTATTGGCTGGGCACGGTGGCTCACGCCTATAATCCCAGCACTGTAGGAGGCCAAGGCGCATGGATCACTTAAAGTCAGGAGTTCGAGACTAGCCCAATAAACATGGTGAAACCCCACCTCTACTAAAAATACAAAAATTAGCCGGGCATGGTGGCAGGCGCCTGTAATCCCAGCTACTCAGGAGGCTGAGGCAGGAGAATTGCTTGAACCCGGGAGGCGGAGGTTGCAGTGAGCCAAGATCACAGGGAAGAGTCTTCCCTGTCCCTGGGCAACAGGGAAGACTCTGTCTCAAAAAAGAAAAAAAAAATTAAATAAATTTTATCTTGAAGTGTAACATTTATGTAGAAAAGGGCATAACTTGTGTGTGTAGATGAATTTTCACAAAGTGGACACATTCATGTAATCAGCACTCAGATCAAGAAGCAACTTTACCCAATACCTCTTCTCAGTAATTACCTGCCCCTCAAAGATAACTACTATTCTGATTTGTATTTATTTATTTACTTACTTACTTTTGAGGCAGGGTCTTATTCTGTCGCCTAGGTTGGGGTGCAGTGTTGCGATCACGGCTCACTGCAGCCTCAACCTCATGGGCTCAAGCAGTCCTCCCACCTCAGCCTCCTGAGTAGCTAGGACCACAGCCATGAGCAGCCATGCCCAGCTAATTTTTAACTTTTTGGTAGAGACAGGCTCTCTCTTTGTTGCCAAGGCTAGTCTTGAACTCATGGGCTCAAGAGATCCTCCCATCTCAGCCTCCCAAAGTGCTGGGATAACAGATGTGAGCCACCTCACCCGGCCCACTATTCTGACTTAACATTTTGCCCAGGTTTTTGAACTTTATGAAAATGAAATCAGAAGTATGCACCTTTTGGTGTCTGCCTTCCTTTCGCTCAATATTTTGTTTCTGAGGTTCATCCATGTTACTGCATGCATGTACTTGTGTTTTTTTGGTTCTCCTTGCTTGTATGATAGTTCATTGTGTGAATATGCTGTAACTATTCAGCCTTGATGGACTTTTGGGTGATATTTTAATATTACAAATCATGCTGCTGTTGACATTCTTATGTCAAATACGTTTTTATGAACATATATACATAATTTTTGTTGGATACACACACAGGAGTAGAATTCCTAGCTTATAAGAAATGTGTATTTTCTTTTTTTATAGATGCAACCTGTTTTTTAAAGTGGTTATACTAATTTGTATTTCCATCAGTTATATGCTGGAGTTGGGAGTTTTAAATTACTATTTTTTGGCTGGGCACAGTGGCTCACACCTGTAATCCAAGCACTTTGGGAGGTCAAAGCAGGTGAATCACTTGAGGTCATGAGTTTGAGACCAGCCTGGCCAACATGGTGAAACCCTGTCTCTACTCAAAATACCAACAACAACAACAAAAAAATTAACTGGGCATTGTGGCAGGTGCCTGTAATCCCAGCTACTCAGGAGGCTGAGGTAGGAGAATTGCTTGAACTTGGGAGGCGGAGGTTGCAGTGAGCCGAGATCATGCTACCATACTCCAGCCTGGGCAACAGGGTAAGACTCCATCTCAAAAAAAAAAATTGAAAAATAAATAAATTACTATTTTTTTAGTAGAGAAAAGTTTGCTTTTCTTAAGAATGTGGCAAGGTATTCATAGCACCTCCTGCGTCCAATAATCTGATAATAGAAGGTGTTGAAGCTGTGCTGTCCAGCATGGAAGCCACTAGCCACATGAAACTATTGAGCACTTGAAGTATTACTAGTCAAGTGTTACAGTACTTTCAGAATTGGTCTGGTAGGCTTTCCAGTTTTTGCCGGAAAGCTCCTTAGAGGAAAAAAAACAAAAATTAAAAAATAAAAATGACTAGCCTGAATTGAGATGAACTGTAAGTATAAAATACACCCTAGATTTCTAAAATCGGCCGGGTGCGGTGGCTCATGCCTGTAATCCTAGCACTTTGGGAGGCTAAGGCCTTAGGCAGATCACTTGAGGTCAAGAGTTCAAGACCAGTGTGGCCAACCTGGTGAAACTCCATCTCTACTAAAAATACAAAAATTAGCCAGGCGTGGTGGTGTGCATGCTTGTAATCCCAGCTACTCAAAAGGTTGACGCAGGAGAATCACTTGAACCCAGGAGATGGAGGTTGCAGTGAGCTAAGATTGCACCACTGCACTCCAGCCTGGGAGAAAGAATGAGACTGTATCTCAAAAAAAGAAAAAAAGAAGTATTGGATTACCTCAGTACTTACAGAATGAAGTACTGATAATTACTACACTATGGATAAACCTTCAAAACATTATGCTAAGTGAAAGAAACCAGACACAAAAGGCCATATACTATATGATTTCATTTTTATGAAATATCTAGAGTAGTAAATCCATAGAGACAGAAAGTACATTGGCAATTGCCTCAGGTTGGAGAGGAGAAGAAAGTGTAGATCAACTGCTACTGCTTAATGGGCCTGGCAGTTATTTTGGGGGCAATGGAAATGTTTTGGAACCACGTAGAGGTTATTTATGCAACCGTTTGAAAGTATTAAATACCACTGAATTGTGAACTTTAAAATGTTTAGGTCTTGGTGGGGATGTTTTTTGTTAGTTTTTTAAAGTTTTGTGGGTACACAGTACATACATATATTTATGGGGCACATAAGATGTTTTGACACAGGCATGTAATGCATAATAATCACATCATGTAAAATGGGGTATCCATCCCCTCAAGCATTTATCCTTTGTGTTACAAACAATCCAGTTATAGCCAACTGCAGTTATACTTTCTAAATGTACAATCAAAATTATTATTGACTATAGTCACCCTATCATGCTAGGAAATACTACATCTTATTCATTCTTTCTGGGTTTTTTGTACCCATTAACCATCCCTGCCTTACCCCTAACCCACCACTACCCTCCCCAGCCCCTCTGCTAACCATCCTTACACTCTCTATGTCCATGAGTTGAATTGTTGTAATTTTTAGATTCCACAAAGAGTGAGAACACGTGATGTGTCTTTCTGTGCCTGGCTTATTTCACTTAGCATAATCATCTCCAGTGCCATCCATATTGTAGCAAATGACAAGATCTCTCTCTTTTTTTTATGGCTGAATAGTACTCCTAAAATGGTTAGTTTTATGTTATGTGAATTATGCCTCAATTTTTTAAAATTTTAATAAAAATAAAGCTGGTTCTTTGAAAATACCAGTGATAACATCAGTAAATTCAAAAGCTTAAGAAAAATGGGGCTGGGCATGTTGGCTCATGCCTGTAATCTCAGCACTTTGGGAGGCCACAGCAGGAACATTGCTGGAGACCAGCCTAGGCAACATAGCAAGACCCCATCTCGATTTTTTAATTTATTTTTTTTGAAACAGTGTCACTCTTGTTGCCCAGGCTGGCATGCAAAGGCATGATCTCAGCTCATTTCAACCTCTACCTCCCAGGTTCAAGCGCTTCTCTTGTCTCAGCCTCCTGAGTAGCTGGGATTATTGGCATGTGCCACCATGCCTGGCTAATTTTGTTTATTTATTTATTTATTTATTTTGAGATGGAGTCTTGCTCTGTTGCCCAGGCTGGAGTGCAGTGGCGCCATCTCGGCTCGCTGCAAGCTCCACCTCCCGGGTTGACACCATTCTCCTGCCTCAGCCTCCCAAGCAGCTGGGACTACAGGTGCCTGCCACCTCACCCGGCTAATTGTTTGTAATTTTAGTAGAGATGGGGTTTCACCGTATTAGCCAGGATGGTCCCAATCTCCTGACCTCGTGATCCGCCCGCCCGGCCTGGCTAATTTTGTATCTTCACTAGAGACAGGGTTTCACCATGTTTGCCAGCCTGGTCTTGAACTCCTGACCTCAGGTGATCCCCCCTCCTTGGCCTCTCAAAGTACTGGGGTTACAGGTGTGCACCACCATGCCCAGCTAATTTTGTATCTTCAGTAGAGACCGGGTTTCATCGTGTTGGCCAGGCTGGTTCTCAAACTCCCAATCTCAGGTGATCTGCCTGCCTTGGCCTCCCAAAGTGTTGGGATTATAGGTGTGAGCCACCGTGCCCAGCCCCGTCTTCTATTTTTAAAAATAAAATATTTAAAAATGGATAATTTCCAGGGAAAATGTAACTTATTCTAACTCAACAAGATAGAAAACCTAAAGAGATATAAACTTCATATTAATTATATTGGTAGTAGTTAAATTAGACCACAAAACTCCAAGCCTAAATGATTTTACATGGGAGTTCTCCCAGACCTTCAAGGATCAGATAATTTATCTCTTAGACAGACTATTCCCAGGAATAGAAAAATGTAGTGCTCCATAACTCATTTTATGAGGTTATTTATTTTGATACCAAAACCAGACATTAACAGTACCAAAGAGGAAAATTATAGGCCTAAATCACTTGTAAACATAGAGACAAAAATCCCAAATCAAGCAATATGGAGCTAGTAATAGGTCTTTTAATATAACCACATTTCCATTGTTATATCTCAAAATACTACCAGTAATTCAATATCCAGTATACAATCAGTATTCAAATATCACCAAATGTTTTCTTTTTTTCTGTTTATCTACACAACGTTTATATATATTTAAGATATCTCTTAGTCACTAAATTAGGCTTAGCGTGGTGCCTCACGCTTGTGATCTCAGCAATTTGGGAGGCCGAGGCAGGCAGATCCTTGAGGCTGAGTTTGAGACCAACCTGGCCAACATGACAAAACCCCATCTCTACTAAAAATTTAAAAAGTAACCAGGTGTAGTGGTGCGCACCTATAGTCTCAGCTACTTGGGAGGCTGAGGCACAAGAATCACTTGAACCCAGCAGGCAGAGGTTGCAGTGAGCTGAGATCACGCCATTGTACTCCAGCCTGAGCGACAGAGCAAATCTGTTTCAAAAAAAAAAAAAAAAGATGTTTCTTAGGCTCTAAATTTATAAGTTACTTGCCTTTTTTTTTTTTTTTTTTTTTTTGAGATATTCTTGCTCTGTCGCCCATGCTGGAGTGCGCTGGTGCTATCTCAGCTCACTGCACCCTCCGCCTCCCGGGATCAAGCAATTCTCCTTCCTCAGCTTCTCGAGTAGCTGGGATTACAGGTGTGCGCCACCACGCCTGGCTAATTTTTTGTATTTTTAGTAGATACAGGGTTTTGCCATGTTACCCAGGCTGGTCTCAAACTCCTGAGCTCAACTGAGCCACCTGCCTCAGCCTCCCAAAGTGCTGGGATAACAGCCATGAGCCACCATGCCTGGCCCTCTTTTTCTTTTCAATTTATTTGTTGAAAAAGGTGGACTTGTATTTCCAGAGTTTCCCCTGGTGAAATTTTGATGATTGCATCTCTGGAGTATTGTTTGATCTAGTCTACTTTATTTTTGTTATTTTGTTATATATGAATATGTCTAGAGGACATATGGCACTCTGCAGCCTGAGGACCAAATAAATGCAAGTCTCCACATGTTTGTAAGTAAACTTTTTTTGGAACACACCTTGACCATTCATTTACCTACTGTTTATGGCTGCTATTGCGCTTCAATGCAGAGTTGAGTTGTCGAGGACAGACACCATATTGCTGGCCAAGCTTAAAACATGTACTAATATGACCTCTGGTCTAGAAAACTGACCTCATACCAGTTCAGTTTTTTAGCAGATAATCCTTTGTAGATGATGATGGGTTCAACACAATAGTAAAGGTGCCTTTAAAAGACTCCCAGGTATGTATTACAGGTTGATTTATGACAGAAGTAATGAAAGTTAGTGAGAAAAAGATGGCTGGGAATAGTGGCTCATGCCTATAATTTTGGCACTTTAGGAAGCCAGGGCAGGAGGATCTCTTGGGGCCAGAAGTTTGAGACCAGCCTGGGCAACACAGAGAGACCCTTTCTCTACAAAAAAAAAGTTTTAATTATTCACGTGTGGTGGTGCACACTTATAGTCCCAGCTACTTGGGAGCCTGAGGTGGAAGGGCCACTTGAGCCCAGGAGTTTGAGGCTGCAGTGAGCTATGATAACACCACTGCAATGCAGCCTGGGCAGTAGAGTGAGACCCTGTCTCTTTAAAAAACAAAAAACAAAACAAAAATCAATTATTCAATGCTGGGACAGTTGGCTTTCTGTGCAGAGTTGAGTTGTCGAGGACAGACACCATATTGTCTGTTTCACCGTGTTAGAAAAAACAATTAGATTCCTACCAGCCACCACACACAGAAAAAAATTTCAGGTGTTTTAAAACCCAAAAAGTAAAGCTGCTGTTTTTTTTTTTTTTTTTTTTTTTTTTTTTTTTTTTGAGATAGTCTCACTCTGTCATCCACGGTGGAGTGCAGTGGCACGACCTTGGCTCACTGCAACCTCTGCCTCTTGGGTTCAAGCGATTCTCCTGCCTCAACCTCCTGAGTAGCTGGGATTTACAGGCGTGTGCCACCATGCCTGGCTAATTTCTGTATTTTTAGTAGAGACGGGGTTTCACCATGTTGGCCAGGGACTGGTCTTGAACTCCTGACCTCGTGATCCACCCACCTTGGCTTCCCAAAGTGCTGGGATTACAGGCATAAGCCACCGCGTCTGGCCAAAGTAAAACTTCTAGACCATATTTACAGCATGAGGTTAGTGAATGACTTTTTTTTTTTTTCCCGAGACAGAGTCTCACTCTGTTGCCCAGGCTGGAGTGCAGTGGCGCGATCTCGGCTCACCGCAATTTCCGCCTCCTGGCTTCAAGCGATTCTTATGCCTTGACCTCCCAAGTAGCTGGGATTATAGGCGTGCACCACCACACCTGGCTAATTTTTATATTTTTAGTAGAGACAGGGTTTCACCATGTTGGCCAGGCTGGTCTCAAACTCCTGACCTCAGGTGATCCATCTGCCTTGGCCTCCCTAAGTGCTGGGATTACAGGCATGAGCCACTGTGCCTGGCCAGGGTAGCGAATGACTTTTTTTTTTTGAGAGGGAGTCTCGCTCTGTCACCCAGGCAGGAGTGCAGTGGCATGATCTTGGCTCACCTGGGTTCAAGTGATTCTCCTGCCTCAGCCTCTGGAGAAGCTGAGATTACAGCCATGCACCACCATACTCATCTAATTTTTATATTTTTAGTAGAGACAGGGTTTCACCATGTTGGCCAGGCTGGTCTTGATCTCCTGGCCTCAGGTGATTCTCTGGCCTTGGCCTCCGAAAGTGCTGGGATTACAGGCGTGAGCGACTGCACCCGGCCTAGAATGACTTTTTTTTTTTGAGACGGAGTCTCGCTCTGTCGCCCAGGCTGGAGTGCAGTGGCGCAATTTCAGCTTACTGCAAGCTCCGCCTCCTGGGTTCACGCCATTCTCCCGCCTCAGCCTCCCTAGTAGCTGGGACTACAGGCGCCCCCCACCATGTCCGGCTAATTTTGCTTTTGTATTTTTAGTAGAGATGGGTTTTCACCATGTTAGCCAGGATGGTCTCGATCTCCTGACCTCATGATCCACCGTGCCGGGCCTCTAGAATGACTTCTTAAGCAAGAACAAAAAAGAACAAACTATGGAGGCTTAAAGATGGTCTAAAAGATGTTTTCAGTTTGCATCTTAAACCTGTAGCTACCACGCCCAGCTAATTTTTTTATTTTTAGTAGAGACTGGGTTTTACCATGTTGGCCAGGCTGGTCTCGAACTCCTGACCTCAGATGATCCACCCACCTTGGCCTCCCAAAGTTCTGGGATTACAAGCGTGAGCCACTGGGCCCAGCCATAGAATGACTTCTGTTTTTTGGTTTTGTTTTTTTTTTTTGAGATGGAGTCTCACTCTGCCATCCAGGCTGGAGTGCAGTGGTGCAGTCTTGGCTCACTGCAAGCTCCGCCTCCCAGGTTCACACCATTCTCCTGCCTCAGCCTCCCGAGTAGCTGGGACCACAGGCACCCACCACCATGCCCAGCTAATTTTTTGTATTTTTAGTAGCGACAGGGTTTCACCATGTTAGCCAGGATAGTCTCGATCTCATGACCTCGTGATCCGCCCACCTCAGCCTCCTAAAGTCCTGGGAGTACAGGCGTGAGCCACCGCGCCTGGCCTTTGGGGGTCTTTTTTGAGATGGAGTCTCACTCTGTTGCCTAGGCTGGAGTGCAGTGCTATGATCTCAGCTCACCACAACCTCTGCCTCCCGGGTTCAAGCAATTCTCCTGCCTCAGCCTCCCAAGTAACTGAGATTACACGCATGCACCACCGCACCCGTCTAATTTTTATATTTTTAGTAGAGACGGGGTTTCACCATGTTGGCCAGGCTGGTCTTGAACTCCTAGCCTTAGGCAATTCGCTGGCCTCGGCCTCCCAAAGTGCTGGGATTACCGGCATGAGCCACTGAGCCCAGCCTAGAATGACTTCTTAAGCAAGAACAAAAAGAACAAACTATGGAGGCTTAAACATGGTCTAAAAGATGTTTTCAGTTTGCATCTTAAGCATGTAGCCATCAGTTTGTTCAGTGGGGTCATTTCTGTAAGAGTGCTGTGGACAGCAGGTGTATCAAGTTAACAGTCCTTGCTCTTTACTCAAAGCCCATAATTGCTCAGGTGGGTCATTTTGGTGGGGGACAGCATGTATTGGGAATTGTGTTCCTCTATCAGGTCCAAACAGCTGTTGCAAGGTCCATACTCTTGGAATTAAGACAAAACATTGAAAAATGGGGCAAATTACCACCTTCTCTGTGTTCCTACCTGTAAATCCACAGTGTTGCACACATTTCATTCCATATCACTGGTGGTCAAAAAACTCCTGGGAGCACCTCAGATTTAAAATAATTTTGCTTTCTAGCTTTGGACTCTGATACTGTCCTGTTGTCTTGGGGTTTACTTCTCATGTTATCTTAGGTATTGTATACTAATTATCTATACAAGTCTGTTCCCTCCTCCAGCGAGCATTCAGATATTTATACCTTCTTTTCTTTCCCCTGCCAGGAGTTGATGGGCAGATCTGTCTGTGTGGAACTGTAGTATCACTGGATTACAAGCAAAACCCACTCTTTCCTTCTGCATCAGATGGAAAAGCTCAATAGCATTCTTGTTTCTTTCAGAACCCACAATACATTATATGCACCAGAAATGCTAGCCAAAATGGCAGAGCCTTTCACCAAGGCTCTGGATATGCTTGATGCGGAAAAATCTGCTATATTAGGTAAGAAATGTAACCTTTTTTCTCCTAGGTTCATCTTATCCCTAATGGATGTCCCCTTTTTTTGTTGTTGTTGTTTCAGAGTCATAGTCTTTGTCGCCCAGGCTAGAGTGCACTGGTGCAACCATAGCTCACTGTAGGCTCAAACGCTTGGGCTCAAGCAGTCTTCCTGCCTCAGCCTCCTGAGTAGTTGGACTACAGGCGGATCACACCAGACGAACTTTAAAATTTTTTTGTAGAGACAGAGTCTTGCTATGTTGCCCAGGCTGGTCTTGAACTCTTATCCTCAAGCAGTCCTCCCACCATGGCCTTTCAAAGCACTAGGATTACAGGCGTTCTTACGTGTTCGTTGAGCAGCTTCAGCCTATCTTGTGCTTCTTCCGTCTTGTCTTGCACTACCTTGACCATCTATTTGTTCAGAAATGCATTTGTGCAGTTCCTATAAGCTCTATATGAACAAGTGTATTTACTTACCTTAGCATACACAGAAGATCGGAGGCAATGTATTTTTTTTCCCTGTTAACCCCTTCTTCAATTTAGCCAGTAGGTTGTGGTGGGTGTTACAGCCATTCGATTAAATAAATCATGGCCTTTAACCTGAAGGATATTTGTATACTTTTCCTGCCGTGTGTGTGTGTGTGTGTGCGTGTGTGTGTGTGTGTGTGTGCGTGTGTGTGTGTGTGTATATAGATAGATATCAAAGTTTTTAAAGGAATAGATTTTAAGCCATTTCCCAATTGTTACCTTTTTTGTTTTGTTTTGTATTTTTGAGAGAGTCTCACTCTGTCACCCAGGCTGGTGTACAGTGGTGCAATCTCAGCTCACTGCAACCTCTGCCTCCCGGGTTCAAGTGATTCTCCCACCTCAGCCTGCTGGGACTACAGGCATGCACCACCACACCCGCCCAATTTTTTGTATTTTTAGTAGAGACAGGGTTTCACCATGTTGGCCAGGCTGGTCTCGAACTCATGACCTCAAGTGATCTGCCTGCCTTGGCCTCCCAAAATGCAGGGATTATAGGCATGAGCCACCACGCCTAGCCTTCCAATTGTGACCTTGTTAGGATACTGCTTTAACTCATTTTCCCATTGAAAATAAGCATGAAAATAACTGTGCAGGCATCATTGTGGTATTTGCTGTGAAGGAAAGTGGCAGGGCTCTGAGTGTTCATCGGGAGACCTAACCCAGTCTTGGAGGGAAGTCAGAAGGCTGACTCCCAATGGGGACTTGAAGGATGAGTAGGAACTAGCTAGGTTAGGGGCATGAGGAAATGCTGGGCATTCTGGACAAACAGAATGGCAGGTATAAGATCTGAGGCAAGAGGGAAAGGCCTTGGTATGTCCAGAACATAGAGATGGTTGAATCATGTGGCTGGAGCACAGGGAGCAAGTCTGGGAATGTGGGATGAAGTTAAGGCTAGAGGCATCAGTTGTCTAAACCTTGTTCCCATCTCAGAAGCTTCAGGCTGGCTCACCATCACAGCCCCCATAGTTTGTCTTTATCATCAGCTATAACCTGTGTCTGAGCCCAGCTGTAGTCAAGCAATCCAATGGCATTCCTCAGCTGTGAAGTTAGCCAAAGTAAGGATGTTAATTTGCCTTTCCAGAGCTCATGTCTGTCTGTTTCGGCCTAGATAGTCCTGAATCTTTTCCTTTGACACCATTCTATTTAAGGGTTATGTTGCAGACACCAGTAAAAATATAACTTCCAAGAAATGTATAGCTATTAATATAAAAAGTAAGTGTTGCTTACCACATACCCCCATGCCATTATTCAAGTTAAGTCAGGAACTCCTGCTGTAGAAATAAGTGGCCAACCAGAAATACTAGAATGGACAAACAGTTCCCGCAGATAGCTTCTGACTATAAGACTCGAAATGTAAAACCTCTGATTACACTTAAAAGTATAGATCTTTTAAGGCAGTTTTTAATATTAAGGTAAGTGGGTTTCATTTTGAGCTGCTACACATCTTAGTGTTTTGTGTAACATTTTGCTTTAAAAAGGGGTTTCAAAACTTAATTGTGGAAGCATCCCCAGAGCTTTATGGAAAAATACTTTCGAGTTGTCACTTTTTTTGGTACAAGTTCCATCTGGGGAAAAAAAGCAGATAAAAGAGTACCCGGGTCTAAAGTCCTGGGTCCTTAAGTAGCTTTCACCTTCTCCTACCAAAAGAGTGCAGCAAATCACATAGCCAACTGCTTTGCAGTGCAGCACCAGACATGCACACATCTTCACCCCTGAACAACATCTGCCTGCTGTAGAGTGTTGGCCAATTGAGACTCCTGACAGTGGAGCATCATGTTCTTGACCCATATTTCCCTGTAGGATTACCTCAACCTCTCTTGGAACTCAATGACTCTCCTGTCTTCAAAACCGTCTTGGAAAGAATGCAGCGTTTCTTCTCCACCCTCTATGAAAACTGGTAAGGAACCAATGCTGCCTCTCCATATTTTCTTCCTCTGTATGTATCGTATAGGAATGTCGATGGGTTGGACTTCTCATCTAGTGTACAGGTAAGGTGAGGCAAGAATTTGACAGGAAACTAATGATTCTAGTGTTAAATAGAAATGAATAGCCTGCTTTCCTGCATTTGGTTTTTTTAATTGTCATATGAGCCTCACAGTCCTAGCCTGCTTCATGCCCAACTTGTGTTTCTAGTGTATAAAATGATGAAACCCAAGTAGAAGCTAAAAGTGGTGGGGATTGCTTAGACCCTACACTGCTTGCAGCCTACTTCTCATAGGAGTGGGGTGGCTGGATACTGGTTGTGGGTTGGGGAGGTAACTGGCCCTCATGGGCTTTGGCCTCACTAACCCACTACACTAATCAGCCAAGCTAATGAGATCCTCCATTGTAAGTCCACATTAAATAGTAATGAAAGCTACTGCTGATCTCTGCCGCCAACAACTGTCTTTAAAAAGATGGTGTATCTATAAGTTCTCTTAAGTAAATACAACTGCTTTTCCGGCTGAAAAATCTTACTGTAGGCTAGAAATGAAATTCATGGGACAGTCAGGGCTGGCAGTAACAGATGTTGGATTTGTCATTTTCAATGCTTTTTTTTTTTCCCTTTACAGTTTTCATATCCTAGGGAAGGCAGGCCCTTCCATGCAGCAAGACTTCTATACTGTGGAGGACCTTGCTACCCAGCTTCTCAGCTCAGCCTTTGTCAACTTGAACAATATTCCTGACTACCGACTCAGACCCATGCTTCATATCCTTTCAAAAGTCTCTACATAACCCAAAAGGTCAGAAAATTAGAGAGAGAAACAGATCACAGGAACCAGAGGGAGGAGGCAGAACTGGAAGGAAGAGATGAGATTATGTATCTAAGTGCATCATGTCATTAAAAACACTGGCAGATTGCAGGGAAAACATGAAGACAGTCCAGATGGCCATAAACTTTTCCTTAGGGGTAAATTTTTACCTTCCCCTTTCTTGGAAATATTAAAGATAAAACTTTTTTTTTTTTTTTTTTTTGAGACAGAGTCTTGCTCACTGTGTTGTGCAGGCTGGAGTGCAGTGGTGTGATCTCGGCTCACAGCTTCTGCCTCTCAGGTTCAAGCAATTCTTGTGCCTCAGCCTCCCAACTAGCTGTGATTACAGGTGTGTACCATCATGCCCAGCTGATTTTTATTTCTATTTTTTGAGACAGAGTTTTGCTGTATTGCCCAGGCTGGAGTGCAGTGGCACGATCTTGTCTTACTGCAACTTCTACCTCCTGGGTTCAAGTGATTCTTGTGCCTCAGCCTCCCAAGTAGCTGGGATTACTGGCACATGCTACTATGCCCAGCTAACTTTTTTTGTATTTTTAGTAGAGACAGGTTTTCGCCATGTTGGCCAGGCTGGTCTCAAACTCCTGACCTCAAGTGATCCGCCCGCCTCAGCCTCCCAAAACTGGGGTTACAGGTGTGAGCCACCACGCCTGACCTAATTTTTGTATTTTTAGTAGAGACAGCGTTTCACCATGTTGGCCAGGCTGGTCTCAAACTCCTGATCTCAAGTGATCCGCCTTCCTCGGCCTCCCAAAGTGCTGGGATTACAGGCATGAGCCACTGTGCCCAGCTGTGAAAGATAAAACTTTTATCCCTTTTCTGTATTTTTAGAAGCACTTGTTTTTTGGTTTTTTTGTTTTTTTGTTTTTTGAGACAGGGTCTCAGTGTTACCCAGGCAGGAGTGCAGTGGTGCTATCAAAGCTCACTGCAGGCTCAAGTGATCCTCCCACCTCAGCTTCCTGAAGAGCCTGGACTGGACCACAGATGTGCACCACCACACCCAGCTATTTTTTATTATTATTTGTAGAGATGGGGTCTGCATTATGTTCCCCAGGGTGGTCTCAAACTCCTGGCTCAAGTAATCCTCCTGCCTCAGCCTCCAAAGTGCTAGACTTACAGGCCTGAGCCACCACACCCAGCCAGAAAAAGCACTTTAACACTTCATTCTCATTCACACCCTTATTAATAGTTGAATCTCTGTCCTTTTCTTTTCGAGATGGAGTCTTGCTCTGTTGCCCAGGCTGGAGTGCAGTGGCGTGATCTCGGTTCACTGCAAGCTTCGCCTCCCAGGTTCACACCATTCTCCTGCCTCAGCTTCCCGAGTAGCTGGGACTACAGACGCTTGCTACCATGCCCGACTAATTTTTTTTTTTTTTGTATTTTTTAGTAGAGACGCGTTTTCACCATGTTAGCCAGGATGGTCTCGCTCTCCTGACCTTGTGATCCACCTGCCTTGGCCTCCCAAAGTGCTGGGATTACAGGTGTGAGCCACCACAGCTGGCAAATCTTTCTTACCTGAAATTATAAGGAGAATGGTGAAGGAGAATTTGTTACAAGGATGTCCTCCTTCCTATTTTTTTATTCCTACTTTTCGGGCCAGTGACCATAATGTGCAGCCTGACGGAAATGCAGCTAAACTAAGAGTATAATGGAATTCAATATCGATGCCATTTAGGATTTTAGGAAAAGAACTTTAAGACTTTTTCACTGTTAACACAGGATATTTTTGACATCTGGCAAATCCTTTAGGGATTGATTCTGCCCAGGGGTGCAACCCACCACCTGGCAGGTGAGAGATGTGTGCCTATGCACTAAAATTTCTTAACTTGTTGCAGCACGGGTCTTTGTAAAGCCTCTGGTGCTCTTCTGTCCCCCAGAGCACTATGAAGCCCTGGTATCCCCCATCCTTGGACCTCTTTTCACCTACCTCCATATGGTAAGAGAAAAGTCAGGAACAGGAAGCAAAGAGTACTATTAAGGCCTCTGGCCATTTTTGAGCTTTGCAAGTCAGGAGCTCCTAGAAGTGTTGTCTACTAGCCCTGCCAGACTGGCTGGGCAGAGCTTCTACCCCAGCAGACTATCCTTGCTGTAGGATCGAGCAGCCCCCAAAGAACTAAACTGATTTAATTGCCACAAGACAGCTTCAGTTGCAGATTCTGCTCCTAACCTCCTGTTCACTGAGGAGAGGTAAAAAGAGGAATGCTTGCTCACAGACCCTTGCCAGGAATGCTGGGTCTGTTATCCTGACTCTAGAATTAAGCAGGGGGACCAGCTGGGTGGAGAACAGGTATGTCTAGAGACCCAGGGATTCTAAAAATGTTAATTCTTTCCAAGCAAAGAGGTGTTTGAGATACCGCCCTCATCAGAGATGTGGGATAGGTTACAGAAACCATAGATGTTTTTTTTAACCTTGTGGTGTGGAGTCTACAGAGGTTGTCATTGATGCCTAGAATCATCCTTGGCTAATTTTAATCATGAAGTGGACTTGACTTTAGATATTATGTGTTCCAATCCTTTCCCCGATTCTAGCATTTATTTCCTTTGTGTTTTCCCAGAGGCTTTCTCAGAAATGGCAAGTTATCAACCAAAGGAGCCTGCTGTGGTAAGGGATACCTACCCACTCTTCTTGGTGGATGAGCTGGCAGCCAGGTTTGGGGTGGGGAAAGGAAGTGGGCAGGGATTCTGCTGTCCCAGGGTAGAAGAGCAGTAGGTTGTAGCCATTCTCAGCCTAGGTGATACATGGCTTGTCTGGACAGGCTGTGACCAGCAGGCAGACTCTGAGAGTAGCCTTCATAGGGGCTACTCTTACCTTACTCACTTATTTTGATGCTGTAATGTCTATCCAACCGGACAGAGTCACTAGTAATAATGTCCTTCAGTGGATCGCTGCTGTCCATTCCCAACTTTTGCATAGAACGAAGACCCAAAAGAGAAGAAAGTGATCACAGAGAGTCTGATTAGGGTCGCTGCTTTCCTTGTCCTTCCTTTTCTGCACTCCTGTGGAACTTGGCCCCCTGGTTTTTTGCAGTGGAGAAGATGAGACTGCAGATGAAAACCCAGAGTCTCAAGAGATGCTGGAGGAGCAACTGGTGAGGATGTTAACCCGAGAAGTCATGGACCTAATCAGTAAGTGGCATGTCGAAACTGGGGCCATAGAGAATTTTCCTGGAAGAAGAGCTGGTCGCTCAGCCAACTCCATGAAGGCCTGACTAATGCAAAGGATTCATGTTTGCGGCGGGGCATGGTGGATTGCGAGGTCAAAAGATGGAGACCATCCTGGCCAACATGGTGAAAACCCTGTCTCTACTAAAAATACAAAAATTAGCTGGGCGTAGTGGCACGCGCCCGTAGTCCCAGCTACTCAGGAGGCTGAGGTAGGAGAATCGCTTGAACCCGGGAGGCGGAGGCTGCAGTGAGCCAAAATCACGCCACTACACTCCAGCCTGGCAAAAGAGTAAAACTCCATCTCAAAAAAAAAAAAGTTCATGTTTGCAGCAACACTGACAGATCCAAAAGAAATAACTAGATAGAAGCAAGGCAGTCCTTAAGTCAACCTAAGGATACTTTATGAATTGCAAGCTGAATATGGAGAAACAATCTAAAATAGCAGGAGGAATTTGGATTCATTAGGAATAACTTGGCCGGGCACGGTGGCTCACGCTTGTAATCCCAGCACTTTGGGAGGCTGAGGCGGGCGGATCACGAGGTCAGGAGATCGAGACCACGGTGAAACCCCGTCTCTACTAAAAATACAAAAAAATTAGCCGGGCGTAGTGGCGGGCGCCTCTAGTCCCAGCTACTCGGAGAGGCTGAGGCAGGAGAATGGCGTGAACCCGGGAGGTGGAGCTTGCAGTGAGCCGAGATTGCGCCACTGCACTCCAGCCTGGGCGACAGAGTGAGACTCCATCACAAAAAAAAAAAAAAAAAAAGGAATAACTTCCTAGTTTTGTCAAAATAGGGAAATGTTTTAAATTCTTGGACATGGAGGCTGTTAATTTTCTTTTTATCTTTACTGTGTCATTTTGTTTGAGATTCAAAGTAGACCAGGGATGTATCAAGCATCCTCTCCTAGTCACTCACTCTCAGAGAATTCTGTAATTTTCTCTCAGCTAGTTGAACTTGAAGGACCAAAACAGTTCGGTCATCAGAATGCCTCTATTTCTACTGGTGAAGCTAATTCTTGTGCCTTGGACGGTACCCCCATCTTCCTTCCTCCTCACCTGGCCAGAGACAGGTTGGGATCAGTGGGCCTGAGGTGGCTGTTGTGGTAGTATATACCCACCCTTCACCTAGTAACCCTGCTTTCTTGCTTTAGCGGTTTGCTGTGTTTCAAAGAAGGGTGCTGACCACAGTGGTGCTCCCCCAGCAGATGGAGACGGTAAGTGAGCCTGTGAGACCTTGGAGGTCTGCTCTTAGCCTCCTAAATACTGTTCCTTCTGAACCAGGTCAGTTTCCTTGCAGTCTGGTGAGGAGGAGGCACCCTACATCTAGTTATCATCTCTGGACCAGCCCTCTTGCTGTGTGCCTCCATCATACTCCCACCTCCAAGCCTTTGCACTTGCTGTTTCCTCTGTCTCAGATGATTTTCTCCCAACCATATATGTGATCTTTTCCCTTGCTTCATTCTAATGTCACCTCTTCCAAGAGATCATCCATGACCAACCTATCAAAAATGGCAACCCCAGCTACTCTGTATTCCTCTGCTTTATTCTTCTTCATAGCAGTTGTCACTACCCAACATTATGTTTTTATTTATGTATTCCTTTCTTACCTATCTCCCATGTTAGAATGTAAACTCCCATCAGGGAAGGGACCTATTGTCCTATACCTTTTATCCCCAGTAACTAAATCAGTGCCTGGTAGAAAGGATGCTCAAATATTTGTCCAACAACAAAGTAACTTCAGTATTTGCAGCATTTTGTGTTTCTGCCTAGAAGCTCCCCCGTTTCCCTCATGTACAGCTTGGGTGCATCTCTAGAAGATCAGCCATGGGCATGGGCCATTATTATGTGGAGATGGGAGGGCTCCTAATACTACTTAGCCACCACTTAGCCTAGAACACTAAGCTTTGCTTTGTTTTTTGCACTTCTGTCAGAAGAAGGTATTTTTCTCTGTTCTGAAAGGATGGAGCTTAACATTCTACTCTCTGATAACAGATGAAGAAATGATGGCCACAGAGGTCACCCCCTCAGCTATGGCAGAGCTTACAGACCTGGGCAAATGTCTGATGAAGCATGAGGTGGGTAGAAGGAGCAGGTGATAACCTTTACTCCTTGCCCAGATGGGGAGTCACCTTTTACTTTTCTTGCTCTATGGTGCTATCAAGAGTTTTTTGTAATACTCCTTTGTTACATAAGTTCCTGGTTCCAAAGGCCCCAGAAAAAAACGAGGGAAAAGGTGCAATGCCATGGTGTCTCCCATACCAGCATAGGCAGGAGCTCTCAGGAAAACACGTAGTAGGCACACTGATGCAGATCCCTGGTGTTTAGCCTCCCCAAGCCAGGCCTGAGCTTTGTCTCCATCCTACACATACAGGTTTTCTCACGTTGATTTTTTCTTTTTGACTGGCAATACACAAAAATAGAGGAAGTAAACTCACTTCTTTTATTTTTCCTGCTTAGCTATTTAAAACTCCAGCTCCTAAGCCAGGCATGGTGGCACACACCTGTAGTCCCAGCTATTCGAGAGGCTGAGATGGGAGAATAGCTTGAGCCCAGGAGTTCAAGACCAGCCTGGGCAACAAAACAACCCCATCTTTAGAGGGGGGAGGGAAAAAAAAACCCTCCAGCTCCTGATGTGTAAGAATAATCAGAGAAAATTGTGCTGCTTTTCCTATTGTAACTCTTCATCTTTTTTCTGTTCAGGATGTTTGTACAGCGCTATTAATTACAGCCTTCAATTCCCTGGCCTGGAAAGATACTCTGTCCTGCCAGAGGACGACCTCACAGCTCTGCTGGCCTCTCCTCAAACAAGTATGGTTATTCACCCCTTTTCCGTGCCCCCATGGAAGGTTTGGGTCATGCAGATTGACTAAATCATTCAGAAGAATTGGGGTGCTGAGGCCTTGAGAGAGGCCCCCTGTGCCCTAAAGCAGTTGTCTCCTCAGGTGCTGTCAGGGACACTGCTCGCAGATGCAGTTACGTGGCTTTTCACCAGTGTGCTGAAAGGCTTACAGATGCACGGGCAGCACGACGGATGCATGGCTTCCCTGGTCCATCTGGCCTTCCAGATATACGAGGCGCTGGTGAGTGGGGAAAGCATGGGGGCAGGATGGCTGCAGCTTCATCACTCAGTCTGCTCCTAGTCTCTTGGGCCTTATCCTAAATCCAGGCACCTGCCAAATTGCTGGTGCAATCTCTGAGAAATGGGTGTGGCAGGAAATGGGGAGGGTGGCAATATCCAAACCTACATCCAGTAAGTTTATCCCTGCTGATATCAGCGCCCCAGGTACCTGGAGATAAGAGCTGTAATGGAGCAAATCCCTGAAATACAGAAGGACTCACTGGACCAGTTTGACTGCAAGCTTTTAAACCCCTCCCTGCAGAAAGTGGCTGACAAGCGCCGAAAGGACCAATTCAAACGCCTCATTGCTGGTTGCATTGGGGTAGGTCACGCACCTTCATTAGCGCACCCAACCCCCTTCTTAAATCGTGTATGGGCAAACCATAAACCAGCTGTAGTTATTGACCATTATGGTGAGATAATTTTTTTTTTTTTTTTTGAGATGGAGTTTCACTCTTGTTGCCCAGGCTGGAGTGCAGTGGTGCAATCTCAGCTCACCACAACCTCCGCCTCCCAGGTTCAAACGATTCTCCTGCCTCAGCCTCCCAAGTAGCCGGGATTACAGGCATGCACCGCCACATCTGGCTAATTTTTTGTATTTTTAGTAGAGACGGGGTTTCTCCATGTTGGTCAGGCTGGTCTCAAACTCCTGACCTCAGGTGATCCACCTGCCTTGGCCTCCCAAAAGTGTTGGGATTACAGGCGCGAGCCACTGTGGCAGGCCAAGAGAATCTTTAACTACTACTTAGGGCCCAGCATTAATTCTTTCTCATTTGTTTTCCACAGAAACCCTTGGGAGAGCAATTCCGAAAAGAAGTTCACATTAAGAATCTTCCCTCACTTTTCAAAAAAACAAAGCCAATGCTGGAGACGGAGGTGCTGGACAATGATGGGGGTGGCCTGGCCACCATCTTTGAACCCTGAATCAAGCTTTTGGGCATCCTTCCTCGGCCTTTCTTGTCATCTCTTCTTTCCCTTTGTAGCTAATCTCTAGGCCCTTCTTGCACTGCCACCTCACTTTCCACCATTGTCAGCCTGGAGAGAGATCCAGGTCTGGAGCTGGAGAGAACAGGCCCTGTGCAGGACCATAAGTAATTATACTAAAGTATCAAGAAAGGGAGTTAGGGCTTAAACTATTCTGTCTAGATGTTCCAGATAGTTCCCATTCTACTTGGAGATTTGGCTTTTCCAAGAAAAGCTAGAGCAGAGCAGTCCTTCTCCCACAAGCCCTCCCACCCCTGTGCAGCCACATAACCTGTACAGAATGGTAACTAAGGGTGCTGTGCCCAACACTGCAACTAGCAAGGCTCGCAGCAAGAGCACAGCCCTCAACTACTTGTGCCAGAGTTTTTCTTGGACCACTCCAACTCCCACTGAGCCCTTTTGCTGCTGGGCTGGCAGGAAACTTTCCCCACTCCCTGAGGGGCATGTCTGGGTTAGGTGCTAAGTGCTGAAGAGAACTTGGCCAGTTCTCTCAACTTTGCTTTGGGCAAGAATCTGGTCACCTGATGGGACCCATGGTACAGGCTACTGCTAAACTTGGCACAGTATCAAGTATAGTACCTCCAAGGACCAGGGCTGGGCAATCTTTAGTGCTAACACCCCCTTTAGAGTTCACACATCTTGCCCTTCCATGAATGACCCCTCAGTCTGGCCTCCCCAGCCTCAAGGTCCACTCAGGCACAAGAGCCACAGTACCCTAGATAGTGTCACATGACACCATTGTCATACAAGGATAATACAGACCAACTAGGCTACATCTGTGATAAGCAGCTAGCAAAGCCACTGGTCTTCTCCTAGGACTAAGTCCAGGTGCCTTCCACAATCTCATGGTCTTTCAGGTCCCTGGTTACTTTTCTCAAAGGCCATTTCCAAAAGAAAATACATGCCTTCGCATCACAACCTGTACTGTGAGTCCATTCTAGAGGTCACTGAAAGGCCCTGTAAACAGGACATGGATACAGGACCTGGCCCTGAGGTTATTACTGGCCATAAGGCAGACTTAGTCCATACAGAAATCAGTGTGTCCATTTGCTCTGCACAAAAACAGACCTGTTGTCCATCCAGTCCACTGACAAGAGGGTTTCCCCAAGAGCCGAAGTGGACTGAAGCTACAGTTTTTAGCTGGTGTGGGCCACAGGCAGGGTCAGATTGAGAAGAGGCAAAGCTGGGGAAGCAGAAGTTGGAGTCTTGTGTTGCTCCCTCTTCCTGTGTGGTGCTCTGGGTTTCTGTGGATTGTGGAGGCGATCTCAAGAGTGTTTCCCTCCAAACCTGATAGCTGCCTATTCCTGTCTGGTTGGGGCTGTGGAGGGTGTAGTTGTATTTATTGCGTTGTAATATTTTTAACATCCTGTGACTTCATGCTAGAAATTTTCTATTGTTTATAGAAACTTTTTGTAGAAACATTAACTCTAAAGCACATCTGCATGTCAGTAAAAATCTCAGTTTCGTACAGAAAGGGACCCATCTGCCTTTTTCAACCTAGTCTTAAAACCAGTGACATACTCCAGGGTTACTTCATGAGCACCCAGGACTGAACAAGAAGAAATGTGACTGATGAACTTGGTCTTTCAAGCTTTCTGAAATGGTGTGCCAGTCAGAAAAGGATTTCTATTCCTGACATACCCAGACTACGCAGCCCATACCATTCTCACAGTGTCTTTCGTGTGTGGCTGCTGGGCCTGGCCCACAGGAATTGCTACTGTTCTTTGTTGGAGCTGTCAGTAGCAACATGAACTTCCCTGGTAATCCGGGAGACAGGTGAAGTGGCACATTCACTCTAACTTGAATGTTTTTCTAGGGTTTGGCCGTGCTCCCAGAAACCACCTTCATTTGCCAATTCTCAGGAGGTGTTCTTTTTGTTGTTTTTGAGACAGGGTCTCGCTGTTACCCAGGCTGGAGTGCACGTCTGATGTTCCTAATTGCTAAATGCCAAACCAGTTCTGAAGTGAGGCCCCCTGTTTTTCACGGTGGCTCACACCTGTAATCCCAACACTTTGGGAGGCCCCAAGGCAGGCACACTTGAGGTCAGGAGTTTGACACCAGCCTGACCAACATGGTGAAACCCTGTCTCTACTAAAAATACAAAAAATTAGACATAACCAGGTGTGGTGGTGCACGCCTATATATATTATCAGCTACTCAGGAGGCTGAGGCAAAAGAAGGGCTGTTTGAACCCAGGAGGAGGTTGCAGTGAGCTGAGATTGCACCATTGCACTCCAGCCTGGGCAACAGAGTGAGACTCTGTCTCAAAAAACATAAACTCAAAAGTAGTCTCAAAAAGTTTTTTTGTTTTGGTGAGTTTATTTACATCTAAGGCCTTATAAAGGCCTAAAAAGTCTCATTTTATGGCACATTTAACAAAATGTATTAAAGCTGGAATTGTCCCAGAAAACTCAGGATCCCTAGTCACACTGGGCTCTGTACAGCAGTCCTGTAGGGTGGGTCAGTCAGAACCCAAAGCTTCAGCTTGCCTCAGGAGCATCCAAGCTCAGTCCATCTGAACCGCATCTAGTTCATCCAAGAAGCGCCGGCACTTCCCCATCAGTACTTTGATGGCTTCACTCACCAGCACATCTGGTGGCAACACCCCCGTTGACTCAACAGAGACTGGGGACCAAAGAGACACTTTAGGCAGGGCTTGCCTGTAAAACTTACTCATAAACTGCACATCTAGACTGGAAGGAAGCTGCAGCACCAAAGAGCACTGCCCACTCATCTCACTACTTCATACTCACAGATATAATGATCTCGAACCCGGGCAAGCCTCACAACCTTCTTTAGCTTCTCATTCCGGAAGATTTCTCTGCTGAAGGTATCCAGCCGAGGGTTGGCAACTCTGGCCACCTTTTTACCTAATGAGAACAAACCATGATTTTTTATTCTTTTTTCTAATTTGCCACTTGGTAGCAAACCATGTTATACTTTTAGGAGCCCAGGGTTTTTATTTCTGTCACCTTCAAAGAAAATATAATTTAGGTCCTAACGTGAACAGCATCTCAAATACCATACCTTGGACTTCCTGCACCTCAATAACACCAGGTGAGAAGCACCTGCTCAACTCCTCAGCTGCCTCCCCTTCCACGGGCTCAAGCAGGGTGATGTCTGGCAGGAGCCTGTAACTGGCTGTTGCCACTGGTGAAAACTTGGCATGATCTTTGCCTGGAGAGGAAGAGGGAACATGCCTATAGGAAACCCTTCTAGGCTTAGGAAGAATACTCCTCCTAAGCTACTAACAGCAAAAGCACAACCGTCTTGGCTTTCTGCCTGCCGGGAATATCTCAGCTGAGTTCCCTAGTCAGCTTGCCCCACTGCAACCGAACTACCCCCCTTCCCAGGAAGGCACACAGGGTTCTCACCAATGCCCTTGACACAGTGCATGAGCAGGTCAATTTCTTGGCCAGGCCGCAGCTGAGCAATGAGGATATCATCGTGCACTGGTCGGATAGTGCCCTCTGGAAAGAGATCAGCCTGGTTCCCCAGGGGGATCCATGTCATATGCCTGGTATACACTGGAGGAAAAACATGTCAGAAGATCTCAGTCCCTAAAACTAGCAGCTACCCACAGACGGGGCCTCTTCTTCACCCTACCACTACTTACCTTTGTGGTTCACATACAGTTCGTTGGGGTCAGAGGAATCTTTAGCAGCATGGGGGTTCCGAGTGCATCTGACTTGGAGACGAAACTGTAGAGTATCTATCTCTGTGCCTTCTTCATCTCCTGCACAAATGGAGGGAGCTCCTAAGAACTAGTAAACGTCTGAGTGATGCTTTACATATGTTTCCCATTTAATTATGGCAAACTTGGGAAGACAAGGCAAGTGCTCTCACAGATGAAAAACACTGATGTACAAAGATAAGTAGCTTACCCAACATCACAGTCAACCAGGATTTGAACCCAGATAGTCCACTTCTCCCAAAATTTCATTTTCTCACCTTGGTTCCGATACTCAAAAAGACGGGGATCAGCATGAATGGGAATGAGCCCCAGACGGTGAGCAAGGATCTCATCCTGAACAATGGATGTATTATTGTACACCAGGACCTTCTCCACAGCCATAGTTGGCACCTGCCCAAGGAAAAATAACCCCTTATCTGCAAAAACCCAACAGACCCCCTACCTATCCCTGTAACCCCAACCTCCAGAGGTAGAGAGCTATCTCTCTTCCTAGAATGTTTAATGAGAAATTTACAAAGAATGAGAAGGTAAAATGCTCAGCAAAATTCAAGGAAAAATAAGAAGGGAAGGACAGCTTGAGACACTTAATTCTCCAAGTGAGGTGTCAGTGCAGTTCCCAAAGCAACTCCAGCCTTGTCACCATGTGTGCCAATACCTCAGCTAACAGAATTCGTCGAAAAGCATTGGCAATGGCTGCGTCAATTCCCACCATGTCAAACTCCAGTGAGTTTTCATCCATGTGTACTACATCCACACGGAAATTCTAGAGGGACAGGAAAAACATTTAAGTGAAACCTGCTCTCTGTGTAATATCTCTTCATACCTCCCCCTTAGATAATTCCCTCAAGTATTACCCTCTCGTCCAAAAACCTCCCTTTGCCCAGATGTCCCTTATTAAATATTCTTTCTTGCCCAGTGTTTTAAGTTTCATGAAAAGTCTCCATTTTTGTCATCCATTCATTAAAACCCTATGCAATATGGCTTCCAACCAAACCATCCACACAGAAGCTATTCTACTAAAGAACAGAAACTACCATAGTGCTTAGTCTTGTTCACACTACTCAGTCCTCTTACTAGACTTCTGCTATGCTTGACATTGATTAAAAAACCCCCTCCTGGCCCGGCACGGTCACTCACACTTGTAATCTCAGCACTTTGGGAGGCTGAGACGGGCAGATCACAAGGTCAGGAGTTTGAGACCAGCCTGGCCAGCATGGTGAAACCCCGTCTCTACTAAAAATACAAAAAATTAGCTAGGCTGGGCGCAGTGGCTCACGCTTGTAATCCCAGCACTTTGGGAGGCTGAGGCGGGCGGATCACGAGGTCAGGAGATCAAGACCACGGTGATAACCCCGTCTCTACTAAAAATACAAAAAAAATTAGCCGGGCATGGTGGCGGGCGCCTGTAGTCCCAGCTACTTGGAGAGGCTGAGGCAGGAGAATGGCGTGAACCTGGGAGGCGGAGCTTGCAGTGAGCAGAGATTGCGCCACTGCACTCCAGCCTGGGCAACAGAGCGAGACTCCGTCTCAAAAAAAAAAAAAATTAGCTGGGCATGGTGGCGCATGACTGTAGTCCCAGCTACTCGGGAGGCTGAGGCAGGAGAACTGCTTGAACCCGGGAGGCGGAGGTTGCAGTGAGCCAAGATCGCGCCATTGCACTCCAGCCTGGGAGATAAGAGCGTCTCATGAAAAGAAAAGAAAGAAATCCCTTCCGTATTTGAACTATTCTCCTGGTTTCTGAGCTCTGAGCTCCACTCTTCTTCCTTCTCTGATGATCAACTTCCACCCATCTCTAAATTTGCCAGGTTCTTGTCTCTCTCCCAGGTCACCTTAACTGTACTAACGGTTTTAGCAACTATCTGTTCTGACAACTCCCAAAATGTTATCTCACTTCTGATCTCATTTCAAGCATGCAGTCTTCTAGCCTGCTAGATTTCTCCACATGCAGAAAACAATGCATCATCATTCCCGTTCCCCAGACCCATTTCTCCTCTCAGTAAATGATACCACAATGCATCAAAGCAGTTCCCAAGCCAAAAAGTCATTTTATGCTACCCCCACAGCCTTTACCAAAGCAATCATAAATTTACCTTCTATTCTACCTTTGCTCTATTTCTACCATCAGTCTTAGTTCATGTCTTCAACCTCAGCTTCCCTTACAACAGATCTGCCTGCTCCATATGATCCTCCTCAAACTCACTCCCTCCCAGCCATCAAGGCTGCAAATCTGATCATGTCTGCTTAAGAACTATTCAAGCCCCCTATCATCAACAGTGCCCAAGACACACTTCAGCCTTGCCTACCACTCATGCCAGAGCTACTTGGACATTCCCGGAGCACACTTCACACAAGCCATAATTTTTTTTCAAGCATTAACCTTTTTCATTGTTCATACTTTATTCCTTGTATCAACAGGTTAAAAAAAATTTTTCCCAAGCACTGATTTACAGATCATGTTTATAAGCTGCACGCAAAGATCAGTTGCATAAACGGTAACATTCAGTAATCTATTTAAATGCAATTTTAACCCTTATTTTAAGCTAAGTGAAACAATAATACAAAAGACTAAATACACACAAAACCTGTATATCCTGAACTTCACTCACTTGAAACAAACCCTTCATAATTTAACTCCTGTTCTTTTTACTTACCATTCAAGGCTCAATTCAGATGTCCCCTCCTCTTGAAATGTTAAGTACCTCTTGGCCCCTCTTCCTGGTCTCAGCGGAATGCTCCCCACCCCAACCCTGCCGTCTTCATCGCTATCAACCACCTTCACCATATTACACTAGATTCACTCGCTTATACGCACCATTCCTCAACAAGACTGAACATCTTTGCAGAACTGGATAGAAACCGTGTCTAATTTGGCCTGTAAACGGAGCGTCTAGCACATTGCTCAACAAACTTACAAACGGAGCGACCCCCAAGAGCAGCTTCTGAGACAGACACAGGCTGCTCAGACCACAGGCTCTGGCCTTCATAACCCTCCCCAGACAACTCCGGCCCCACTTACCTTCTCGAAGCGGTCCTGGTCCCAGGCATCATCATAACCGGAATAGTTACCGGGAAAGTCAGTGGTATGGACCTAGAGCAAAGGGACGAATTTGTCCACGAAGGGACAGTGAGCCCACGGCTATCCCCACGCCAATCCCAAGACCCATCCCTGTTCCGCTCTCATTCCTCCCGCCCAAGCTCAAGGCCACAAGGCTTACATTGCGAACCCCAAACTCCCCTAGAACCACGCGGCTCCGCATTTCTTCCACCGCCTGAGAAGCCGCCATCTTCAATTTCTACACGAGACTAGAGGCTCTATCTCGCGCGTGCGTCCTAGTAGCCCTGTTCCGTCTCCGTGGCAACGCACCGCCTCTTGGAATCTTAAATATCGCGAGACTTTGCCCCGCGGCCCCCGCCTCCCGTCCACGTCCCCAGCTTCCGGAAGTTGGTTTTGTCCAAACATCCGGGCTTCTCCTTTTTGTGTTCCGGCCGATCCCACCTCTCCTCGACCCTGGACGTCTACCTCCCTGAGGCCCACATCTTGCCCACTCCTCTGCGCGCGGGGCTAGCGCGGGCTTCAGCGACGGGAGCCCTCAAGGGACATGGCAACTACAGCGGCGCCGGCGGGCGGCGCCCGAAATGGAGCTGGCCCGGAATGGGGAGGGTTCGAAGAAAACATCCAGGTAATGGCCCCAAGGCACCAGCTGCCAGCAACCGGAGGGCCGGCGATGTCCAGAAGTGTCTTGGGGATTCTCCCTCTGGGCCTGGAAGTCCGCTCCATTTACAAATCTCTCTTCTTTGGGTCTTCGTGCACACTAAAGTCAGTGGGATTAACATTGACCTGAAAGGGCCAGACTAGTACTCCAGCCTGAGGATCTCGGGTTTCTGGGCCCGCCCGAGGCATTAGGAAGAAGGTATTCTTGGAACAAGTTAGGAGGTTGGTCGGGGTCAGGCATGGAGTGGGGTTGGGTGGGATTCACTGGCATTCGCTGAAAACATACTATGTGTATAGTTTTGTTTGGGGCTTAGGAAAGAAGGAAATGGGCACTTTTTCAGCCTTTTAGTCTTTGATAGGTAACGTAGGAGAAAGACACGAATGGAACACTAGTAGGTTTCCCAGGCTAGAAAAGATAGCCAGAGCTAGAAACCAGGCGTTCTGAGAGCATATGAGGGGGAATGGAGTGGCATGATCTGTAGTGATTCCAAGCCGTATCCTCAGCAGTGGAAGAACAAAGCCCTAAACCCTGGGATGAGCAGAGGACTTAATGGATGGAACAGAAAAGTCCTGCACTCTAGGAGCCATTGTCTTCACAGGGGGGAGGCTCAGCTGTGATTGACATGGAGAACATGGATGATACCTCAGGCTCTAGCTTCGAGGATATGGGTGAGCTGCATCAGCGCCTGCGCGAGGAAGAAGTAGACGCTGATGCAGCTGCTGCTGAAGAAGAGGATGGAGAGTTCCTGGGCATGAAGGGCTTTAAGGGACAGCTGAGCCGGCAGGTGGCAGATCAGGTAAGCAAGATTGAATCCTCTGCAGGTAGAAAAGTATACCTTACCTAGGTATGTCCCGTGTTCTGGAGTTGGTGTTGGTGGTGTTCGCCCCAGGTTGTCCAGTTAGAACCATGTAGAAATCAAACAGAAAATAGGCAACAAGGTCTAGAACCAACAGTACCACAATACCTATGCCCATCTTCCTTACTTCAGATGTGGCAGGCTGGGAAGAGACAAGCCTCCAGGGCCTTCAGCTTGTACGCCAACATCGACATCCTCAGACCCTACTTTGATGTGGAGCCTGCTCAGGTGCGAAGCAGGTGAGGAGCCTTCTCTTGAAGAAGCTTCCCTCCTAACACCTAGTCCTTCATGCACACTACAATCAGATTTCAAGCCCTGGGCTCTGGTGGGCTCCCTGTCTTCATGACCCCATCACCTCTCATGACTGCACCTGTCACTGAAACAAATAATAGCACACCATCTTCCTCCTCTTTTCCATCTAGCTGACTACTCATCTTCCCTCAAAACCTACCTCAGATGTCACTTCCTCTGTTCCACATTCCTCAATCCCATCCCCAGTTTCTTCTTTCCTGGTGTTCCTACAGAACTCTGTGCTTGCCAGCCGGGCATGGTGGCTCACGCCTGTAATCCCAGCACTTTGGGAGGCCGAGGTGGGCGGATCACAAGGTCAGGAGATCGAGACCATCCTGGCTAACACGGTGAAACCCTGTCTCTCCTAAAAATGCAAAAACAATTAGCCGGGCGTGGTGGCGGGCGCCTGTAGTCCCAGCTACTCGGGAGGCTAAGGCAGGAGAATGGCGTGAACCCGGGAGGCAGAGGCGGAGCTCGCAGTGAGCTGAGATCGTGCCACTGCACTTCAGCCTGGGCAACAGAGCAAGACTCCATCTCAAAAAAAAAAAAAAAAAGAACTCTGCTGCGCTTGCCTCTAATAGACAGCACTTCACTACTGCGATCCTTTCTTATTCCTGGAATCTTCCTCCCAGAGACCAACAGCATCTCAAAAGCAGGCTCTGTCTTGTTTATCTTTTTATTCCCAGCACCAGAACAGTCTCAGAATCAAACTATCAGGGCATAGTTTTTGAGTGACTTTTCAAGAACTAGATTTAATCCTGGCTTGGTTTTTTTGTTCATCCTTTAATCAATGCTAATCAAATACCCAGGACCACTCAACAAGTATTTATTAAGCATTTGCTCTGTGCCAGACCCTAAACTAATTGTATCTGGTTCAGTCGTGAAGATAGATGGGAGCCTTGCTCTTGAGTGCAGTTACAGTACTCATTCTATGATGGGGCAAACGGGAGGGATATGTGAGCTAAAGCAGGTTGGTGGGTGGGACAGGACAAGTTTCCCAGAGGAAGTAAAATCTAGCTAAAATCCAAGGTATGATTAGGAGCTAGCCACTTGAGAGAAGGGGGAAGTGACTAAATTTTCATACCACTTCACATATATTTTTCAAGACAATGCTCAACAGTGCCTGGAGGCACAGATAAGCAGGAAGAGGAGGCGTTTTTACTATATCCTCAGTAACACCTTTCATTCTAAACTTTCCATCTAGCCGGCTAGACTTTTCCCAGGGCTTCCTTATTACAGCCCTGAATTCTGGGTACTCTCTGCTGAGGTCTGCCTGTCTTGTCCTGTCTTTGTTTTGTTTTGTTTTGTTTTGAGATGGAGTCGCACTCTGTCACCCAGGCTGGAGTGCAGTGGCGCGATCTCAGTTCACTGCAACCTCCACCTCCCGGGTTCAAGCGATTCTCCTGCCTCAGCCTCCTGAGTAGCTGCGACTACACGCGCCCGCCGCCATGCCCAGCTAATTTTTTGTATTTTTCATAGAGACAGGGTTTCACCATATTGGCCAGGCTGGCCTCAAACTCCTGACCTTGTGATCTGCCCGCCTCGGCCTCCCAAAGTGCTGGGATTACAGGCGTGAGCCACCGCGCCCAGCCTGCCTGTCTTTTCAAGGGGAGGGGGCAGATGGATACATGGTCAGGCCCTCCTTCAAGGCCCAGTAGGGCTGAGTTCTCCATATAGCTGCTGTTTCAGTCAGCTAAGTTTCAGAGGGTTGTCCTTCCTGGAAGTAATCTTAGGGGCAAGGAAATGATTTCCTCATTCCCTGTCTGTCTTTACTACCCTGTTCTACCGTGTCATCCAACATGTCTTCTAGGCCAGGCCCCATTCCCTGGAGTTAGAGATGAATAAAATTCAGGCCTTGCCCTCTAGAACCTCATGGCCTCGTGCTGCCTCTGCTTTAATCTCTCCTCTCCTCTCCCAGGCTCCTGGAGTCCATGATCCCTATCAAGATGGTCAACTTCCCCCAGGTGAATAGAGGGTGGCATGTCTGGAGAGCCGGGGGAAGCACCAGGGCAGAGGGTGGGACCACCAGGCAAATCCTGGGAAGCCATAAACAGATGAGCTGTTGTACCCTCCAGCCTGAATGAGTTGGTATATTGACAGAAAATTGCAGGTGAACTCTATGGACCTCTCATGCTGGTCTTCACTCTGGTTGCCATCCTACTGCATGGGATGAAGACGTCTGACACTATTATCGTAAGCAGGACAGACAACTTTGGGGGGGTGGCTACACTAGGTTGAAAGCTGCCTGAGGATAGGATGGTGGAGTGAGACAGGAACAGCCCCTGCGGAAGGCCCTAGGTGAGGCTGAGATCAGAGGCCTCCTAGGACTAAGTAGAGCCTTCACCCCACAGCGGGAGGGCACCCTGATGGGCACAGCCATTGGCACCTGCTTCGGCTACTGGCTGGGAGTCTCATCCTTCATTTACTTCCTTGCCTACCTGTGCAACACCCAGATCACCATGCTGCAGATGTTGGCACTGCTGGTAAGGAGCCAGGTGTGGTGGGCAGGAGTGATGTTAAAAAGAGTATCCAGGCTTTGGTCGGCATCTGTCCGGGGGCCCCAAAGCCTGGAATGGGAGGAGGAGGCCAATGGACCATGTTTCCCAGGGTCCCCATGAGGGGCCAGAAACCAGCCCAACCTGAGTGATTTTCCTCTCCACCATCCTCCTTCCCAGGGCTACGGCCTCTTTGGGCACTGCATTGTCCTGTTCATCACCTATAATATCCACCTCCACGCCCTTTTCTACCTCTTCTGGCTGTTGGTGGGTGGACTGTCCACACTGCGCATGGTAAGCTGGGCGAGAGGCTTCCAGGGGTGGGCTGTCCTCCCAGGGAGCTGGGGAAGACAGCCTGGACCTGTCCCTCTCACAAAGAGCCCTAAATGGGAGGGAAGGGCCCAAAGATGGTTCTGCCCTGGGTGGGGGTGTCTTGTCCCCACTCCTCACTTTGGAGCCAGGCCCTTTGAGCTGTATTCTCATGGCCCTAGGTAGCAGTGTTGGTGTCTCGGACCGTGGGCCCCACACAGCGGCTGCTCCTCTGTGGCACCCTGGCTGCCCTACACATGCTCTTCCTGCTCTATCTGCATTTTGCCTACCACAAAGTGGTAGAGGGTAAGTGGCAGGAAGGTCTGGGTGGGGGAGAATGGGAAAGCAGCTGCCTAGAGCAAGAAGCTGGATATGATGGCCGGTGGGCTGGGCCCATCTGACCCTCGCTCACCTTCCGTCTTCCTTCCAGGGATCCTGGACACACTGGAGGGCCCCAACATCCCGCCCATCCAGAGGGTCCCCAGAGACATCCCTGCCGTGCTCCCTGCTGCTCGGCTTCCCACCACCATCCTCAACACCACAGCCAAAGCTGTTGCGGTGACCCTGCAGTCACACTGACCCCACCTGAAATTCTTGGCCAGTCCTCTTTCCCGCAGCTGCAGAGAGGAGGAAGACTATTAAAGGACAGTCCTGATGACATGTTTCTTAGATGGGGTCTGCAGCTGCCGCTGAGCTGTAGCTGCGTAAGTACCTCCTTGATGCCTGTCGGCACTTCTGGAGGGCACAAGGCCAAGAACTCCTGGCCAGGACTGCAAGGCTCTGCAGCCAGTGCAGAAAATGGGTCAGCTCCTTTGAGAACCCCTCACCACCTACCCCTTCCTTCCTCTTTATCTCTCCCACATTGTCTTGCTAAATATAGACTTGGTAATTAAAATGTTGATTGAAGTCTGGAACTGCAGCGGCTGATCCAGTGGTCCTCCCTGTCATCCCACTTCCTATATACTTTACTGCTCAGTCAACAATGGTAATGTCATATGTTCCCTTCTTCATATCCTCACCCAGGCAGGATAAAGGTGGGACAGGCCAGACTACATAGAAGGCAGTGATTGAATATGGAACCTACCCCTGAGGGCAGGGGACACCTGACCCGTGAAGCGGCAGGGAGGCCTCAAGCACAAAAGCCATAAGCCTGATGGAACACTGCAGCCAGCTTGAGTCTGGGCTCAGCTGCACTCGGGAAGCCAAGGAAGCAGTGACAATTGGACAAAACATCCCGACTTAAACCCCGTGTCAAAACAAGGATCTTCTGCACCTGGGCATTGTGGAGATAATTTTCCTGTGGAGCTCAAAATTGAAGCCAAATTTGGCTTTGCCCTGGTGGTACTGGGGCCAGCTCCTTTTAGTTTTTCTGTCTTTCCTCTTAAAACCAACCACCACTCCTAACATAGCACCATCCACTCCCACCACCACCACCTCTTTAATCTGCTCCACTTAAGTTAATTCAGGTGGCTAAGAGAGGGAATAGGGCCTTTGACCTCCCTTCACTATATTGAATATTATATTTTATGTAAAATAATCTTACACTAGTAAATATGGGTCAGCAGCATCTATTCCTTCTAACAATGGGACTAACAGAGGTGCCCTTCATTTGTCTTGCGTTACCCAAGTGAGTCCCCCACCACCCTGGCCAGTGGACAAAGTTGTGACAGCACCGCCTGCACCGTGCGGTGTGGCTCAGCCGCCTTCACGTCCTCACCAGTGCTCCAGGGCCCTGGCACCTCCTTTGTATTGGCTGCCCCAGTCTCGCGACACGGACACACCCTCAGATGTCAACTGCCCTGCGTACCTGAGAAGGCATGGCACCAGGACCTTGCATCTATCAGGCTCCCCTGCCCTAGGGACCCTCTGGGGTACCCTTCTCCCCAGCAGCTCAGGCTGGCTCTGCCCAGCCGTGGTCCCTGGGGCCTCCCTGGTGAGGCCGCCATCTTGGCGAGGAGCAAGCGGGGAAGTCCCCCATGGGCCGGGATCCCCACGCACGCTGCGCCTCGAGTCACGGGGGCGGGGGCGAGGCGCGGCGCGGCGCGGATGAAAGGGCCCTGGGGCCTTCCAAATAGGAGGGAACAGTGCCCTGGATTCCGGCGAGGGTCTGGACCTTAGGAACGGGGATGGATGGAAGAATGGGCAGAAGCAGCAGTAACCGTGCCCAACGCCATCTCCACGTGGCGTGCCTCCATTCCGCTCCCCGTCAGCCCTACCCACTCAGCCCTGCCGCCTTCCTTCTGCCAGCTGGCTGACCCCACTCCCAAGGGAAGAGCGGCCTATCGCTCCCAGCTCCTTGCCCTGAACCACCCCGTGTGCGCCAACCTCGCGGACCGGCGTGGCCTTGGCCGGGCAGGGGGCGGGGCGAGCGGCGGTGACGCGGCCGTTGCCATGGGAACTCGCCGCCTGCTCGCTCTCTGGAGCTGGAGCCGGAGCTGCCGCCAGCCGCCCGCCTCAGGCTCTCTCTGCCGGCCGTGCGGCCAGGCCCGCGGGGTGGTCGGGGGGAGCCGGGCGGCAGAGAAGGAGGGAGTGGGTACGGCCTCGTAGCCGGGACTGGTAAGCCGAAGCCCTTGAGCCGCTCGCTGCCGCTGCCGCCGCCACCGCGAGAGACAAGGACAAGCGCGGAGCAGCGCCTGCCCAACCCCCGGAACGCGCAGCCGGCCCAAAGGCCAGACACGGACCGTGCGGGCCGCCCCCGCCCCAGCGCCGCCCCACCTCAGCCCGGCCTGCGCCCTGGACACTTCCGCACCTCGGGCCGGCTCCGGCTCACTCCCGGTAGCTCTTCTCCGCCTCTGCCGCAGCCGCAGCCTCCGCCACAGCCGCCGCCTCCGCCCCCGGCCCCACTACGCCCGCGACCCCTGCCGGGGCCCCGACCCCGACCCTATCCCCGGCCCCGCCCGCGGCCCCACCAACCTCCGCTCCGGCCCCGTATCCGGAGGCCCAGCCGTGGGCACGATGCTGCCCAGCTCCATCCAGATTTCGGGGGAGCCGCTGTCCGGCGCCGAGGTGCGGGACATCTGCCGCGGCCTTCGCGACAACGCCGTGCGCCTGCTCTCACTGCGCGGCTGCCGCCTCTGCGACCGCGACTTCGGCCGCATCTGCCGGGCCCTGGCCGGGGCCACGTCCCTGGCGCAGCTCAACCTTAACCTGGGCGTCGTGTCCAGCCCCAGCCGCATCAAGCAGCTGGCTGAGGCTCTGCGGACCAACCGCTCCATCCAGTCCCTCTTGTGAGTGCGCCCCCTCGCAAGGGGGTCCCGGGCACTGCATCCCTCCATACACTCCCCTGGCACCTCCTGTTCCTCCACACTTCTTCCAGTACCATCCTACCTTCACATGCCTTATGCACGTAACACCGTGCCTCGGCCCATGCCTTCACAGCACCCTCCAAGCACACGCTTGGACTTTGCACGCGCGACCCTACCCGTGTTCGGATACCCACCACTTCCTGACGGGAGGTGGGGGCCGTACCTCCCCACCTAATCATCTGCATTTACTTCACTGGGGCAGCTCCTCGGTTCCCAAGGGGGAATATCCCCGTGGGGACGAGAGCCCTGCCCACTGCAGAGTTCCAGTCCACCACCCACCCACCCCTTTTCTGCCCCTCCCTGGCAATGTCCTGGATCCCTGCCCCAGAAAACAAACCGAATTCTCCCTCTACCTGTATTCCCTGAGAATCTAGAACTTTCCTTCTCCTTTTCCAGGACTCTCAAGTGCGGTGACTGAGTGCCCTCCCCATACCTAGGGCTGACAGAAGTGAAAGTGCCCCTTTCCCATGTAGATAGGGCCTAGGACTGCAGTAACCCTGCTCTCTCACTCTCCTCCAGCCTGCATGGGAGCCCCCTGACAGATGCGGGGCTGGCCTTGCTGAACCCAGCCCTGGCCCTCCACCCTGCCCTCGTGGCTCTGGACCTGGGGGACTGCATGCTGGGTGATGAAGCCATCAACCTCATCTGTGGCCTCCTGCCCCCAGACGGGGCCAAATCTGGTGAGCAGGACCCTGTTGAGGGTTTGGGCTAGTGTGGCAGTGATGAAAATTGAAATGCAGAGGGAAGGGGGTGTGGCCCCAGAGCTCTGATGATGTGGGTGAGAACGTCTTTCTACTCTCAGGAAGGGGCAGGACGGGGGGGCAGCATGGAGACTCAGGAATCCAGGCTGGGGCAGGCAGAGGAAGCATGGGCTTCCTTAATGGCTCTTGACCTCTATGGTGGGGGTAAGGTGGTGCCCAGCCAGTAGGGACACCCCAGAGACACAGGGACGGTGGGGAAGGGCTCGAGGAGGGCTTAACCCTCCCTATTCTGGTTTCTTGCTATGATGCTGTCCAGGCTTGAAGGAGCTAACGCTGAGTGCCAACCCTGGCATCACCCCTAAGGGCTGGAGCCGCCTCGCCATTGCTGTGGCCCACAGCTCCCAGGTCCGCGTCCTCAATCTGGATTACAACCCCCTGGGTGAGGCTCAAGAATACCCCCTTGGGCTCTGACTGCCTCATGCCCTATCCAAGAGCCTGGGACCATCAGTTGACATGGTAACCCGTACACTGGGAGAGGGAAGAGAAAGGAGAGCCCCCAGGGGTCAAGGAGATAGCTTTGTGGAGGACCAGGTGACCAACAAATAGATCAAAGCATCAGTCACCACCCGTGGGCCTAACTTGCCTCATGCCTTCACTCACCAATCACAATGATCCATCCCTTCCTGACCACCACCAATTGTCCATGTTTCCTTGGCCAGGGGTTAGTATCTCAAGTTGTTAAGGCAATGGGGAAGCTATCTGTAAGGATTAGCAGGCATGTGTATGAATGTGTGCACGTGTGTTGTCTCCCTAGGTGACCACGTGGCAGGAATGCTGGCTGTAGCTGTGGCCTCTAGTCGTACCCTAGAGGTCCTAGACTTGGAGGGCACAGGGCTCACCAACCAGTCAGCTCAGGTGGGAAGTCGTCATGTTTGGGAACGGCCAGGGGATGGGGTGGAGGTTAGCTTATGTGTCTGGTGACATACCTAAGGGGTAGCAGGTTGGGGTCTGAGGACCTGCCTTAACTGTGTTCATCCTTTTCCATATTCTTCCCCATTTCAGACCCTGCTGGACATGGTAGAAAATTACCCCACAGCTTTGCGGAGCCTGGTGTTGGCTGAGAACAGCATTAGCCCAGAGCTGCAGCAACAGATCTGTGACCTCCTCTCTGAGGGAGAGGAGGAGGAGGAAGTGGCAGGAGGGGCTGGCGACACCCAGGAATGGGAGAGAGGGCGGGAGCCTGCTGCCCACCAGAGGGGCAGCAGCTCCTGGATGTGCCCCAGCGGTAAGAACCCAGAGGGTTGATCAGAGGCTGGGGACAAGGGAGAGTGGGTGTGCAGAACCTAGGCTCTCACCTATCTGTGCTCCCCATTGGAGGAAGGAATGGTAGTCTGAACACTCCTCTGCCCTTCCACAGATCCCAGCTCTCAGATGGTGCTAATGACGTCAGGACTAGGGGACAGTCTGTTGGCTGAGACCGAGATGTGACTCTCTACTGGGCCTCTGCACACCATTTCACTTGTCTCTGTCCCAAGCACCTTGCCCCAGGTATCAGGGTCAGGCCCTGGGACTTGGGAGGGAACTGGGGTCAGGGGCTGCGTGGGGGCTCTGGCAGCTCCTAGCAGTGTGGTGGGAAGGAAGCTCTGGAAGCTGTGACTGAGCAACAGCCTTGGGAGGCACTTGAACCCACGGCAATGCCTTTGAACTTGGCAGCTCTGGCTGCAACCCGCTGGCTCGGAAAAGATTTTATGAACTCCACAACCTGTCGTGTGGCTGTAGTCACTGGGGGCCGGCAGTAGGGAAGGAATTGGAACTACCAGTAAGCACCACCAGGGGGCAGTAGCATCGCACAGCCCAAGCTCTAAACTGTGTGAACTGGTCCAGAATCCCAAAATAGGCCTGGGCAGGCCTCGACCCGGGCTTCTGGGGCAACACCTTACACTAGCCCCATAAACATCTGGTCCCTGCCTCCGAGGGAGGACTCAGGGACCCTGCTAAGGTTATTTAAGGTGCCCCCTCTCCCACTCCCTGATGCTCTGTGTCTAGGGAAACCCTAGGCAGAGTGGGACGAGGGGGAGTCACTAGTCAACTAGGATGAGACTAGGACTGGGAATACTTACAAATAGGGAGAAGAGTGGGAGAGGGAAGGTCATTAAGACAAGTTAGGCCATACCAGTAAAATAGTTTTATTTGATTTTAAAATAGTCATCAGTGTGAAAATTTCCCAAAGCTTAGAGTAACAGTCTAGAGCCAAGGTTGGGAGTGGGGGCCAGGCCTCACCCAGAGCCCAGCTTGAGGCCCCTGAGCCCCACCCTCCTTTCCAGAGGGAGGGAAGAGACAGCTGAGGGGGCCCTGAGTCAGTCCCCTCCCTCGTCCCCAAGGCCAGCTGTGCCGGGCCCCTGGAGGGCAACAGCTCACGTGGAGGACTGGGGGGAAAGCAAACAGGTAGGAAACAGAAATGAGGTTAACAATTACACCATCACCCCCCCCCAAAAAAAAATAACAAAACTTGTGACTATGAAAGGAGGATGGAAGATGAATACTGATAAACTCCTCAGCTCCCCAGAACAGCCCAGTCTGGGCTGGGTTGGGCTGACTGGAGGAAAGGTCTTGAGACCCAACTACATGTTACCTCTGAAGAATATTCTAAGAAAAGGGGAAAACCATGAGGCAAGCTGCTGCAGTCAGTCAACGCAGCTGACAGGCCTGGCATGGCCCACCTGACCCCACCCACACAGGGAACAGCTGTGTGGGTCTGGATAGAGGAGAGGTCAAGGGCTTGGACTGGGGACCCTGAGCTGCCAAGGTGTGGGGCCTCCTTGCAGTCCCGGTGCAGCAATGGCAGGAAGGCCAGCAGGGGCCCTAGTTGAGCAGGTTGCCCTGCTCCTGGGCCTGGGTCAGGCTGTCCTTGCGGTGCAGGTGGTGAACCCCCATCCTCTTGGGGCTGCGCTGGGGGCGACTGGAGCTGGGGAGTGGCCAGGCCCTGCCCTCAGTGTGGGAAGTGCCTGGCCCCTCCTCTGTGCCACTGTTAATGGGCAGCAGGCTCTGGCGCTCTTCCTCAGGACTGATGGGCAGGTTCAGCTCTTCTTCTTCCTCCCTGGGAAAGCCAGAGTCAGGTTCGGTGGGTAGCAAAAGCTCACTCTCTTCGGGTCGGGGAGAAGGTGCCTGGACCACCTCATCTCTGTCAGCGGGGCTATGGGCAAAATGGCGCTGCAGCTCAGGGAGGGCGTCGTGTCCAAAGGCTGTGCGCTGGGCCACAGCGGCAGGTGGCGGAGTACGGTCCACAAATGCCCGCTGCCAGCTGACCAGCAGGTCCTCTTCAGAGCTGGCAGAGCTAGCTGGGGCACTGAGTGTTAGGGGTGCTGGGCTGGGCTGGTGGTGGGGTGAGGCCTGGGCCGAGGCAGGGGTGCTGGGCACTGGGCTGGGGCGGGCCCGCTCACTCCCCTCCTCTACCAGGCTCAGGGAAATGGCCTGGCGGGTAGCATAAGTGCAGTTGGGCAGGGGGCTGTTGCGGGGGATCCGAACCTTATCCTCAGAGAACTCTATTACCCTGCGGCCAGGATACAGTGGGTGTGGTGGAGACGGGGTTGGGTAGGGGCTCAGTTTCTCAAAGGCTGGCAGGGGCAACTCTTCCTCCGGGGAGCCCCTGGCAGTACCCAGAGAGTGGCACTCCCCATTGGGTTGTGGGGTGGGGCTGCCAGGGGCCGGGGGACTGGCTGGATCACCTGGGACACCCTCGCTCATGTCCACATGCACAAAGACATCCTCAGCCAAGGGGCGCCCGGCGCTGCCTGACTGGGCTGAATTGAGCAGTAGAGACTCCGGCTTCTCTAACACTCGGGCAATGACCGAGGTAGGCACCACAGCCCCTGGGGCTAGACTGGGAGCAGGACCTGGGCTGGCAGCTTCTTGACCACTGTGCAGATGTTTCCGAACCATGTCTTGTAGCTCACAGGGCAGCTGAGGTAAAAGAGCAGGAAAAAGAGACATCAATGATCGCAGCCAAAAAACAACTTGACTCATGGCGAAAGTAATGGCTCCCACATTTAAGTACCTCTGTGTACTCAGCACTCCACTATCTCCTGTTCTTACAGCATGCCAGTGTGTATACCCTCACTTCACAGACACATAGGCCTGGAAAGGGGAAGACAACTCGAAGCTTTGGTTAACTTGGCCAGGATTTAAACCCAGATCTGCTGCTGCAGCCGGCATGTTCTCAAACTTCTATCTCCTGGCTTCTGCCCAAACCATACTTAAGTTTGGAGAATCTGGCCAGGCGCGGTGGCTCACGCTTGTAATCCCAGCACTTTGGGAGGCTGAGGCGGGCGGATCACGAGGTCAGAGATCGAGACCACGGTGAAACCCCATCTCTACTAAAAATACAAAAAATTAGCCGGGCGTGGTGGCGGGCGCCTGTAGTCCCAGCTACTCGGAGAGGCTGAGGCAGGAGAATGGCGTGAACCCGGGAGGCGGAGCTTGCAGTGAGCCGAGATTGCGCCACTGCACTCCAGCCTGGGCGACAGAGCAAGACTCCGCCTCAAAAAAAAAAAAAAAAAAAAAAGTTTGGAGAATCTGTATAGACCAGTAGCCTTAGAAATACCTCTACTTCTGGGCCGGGCACAGTGGCTCACGCCTGTAATCCCAGCACTTTGGGAGGCCGAGGTGGGGGGATCACAAGGTCAGGAGATCGAGACCACCCTGGCTAACACGATGAAACCCCATCTCTACTAAAAAGACAAAAAAATTAGCCAGGCGTGGTGGCGGGCGCCTATAATTCCAGCTACTTGGGAGGCTGAAGCAGGAGAATTGCTTGAAGCTGGGAGGCGGAGGTTGCAGTGAGCCGAGATTGTGCCACTGCACTCCAGCCTGGGCGACAGAGCAAGACTCTGTCTCAAAAAAAAAAAAAAAAGAAATACCTCTACTTCTTCTACTTCTGCAGGCCACATCAACCTTGGGCCTGAAGCTGTGGGGTCTAGAGTTTACCCCTTGGGGTAACATGATCAGATGGGCCTAATCCTGTCTTAGTGCTCTTTGGGCAGATAGCTCTGACTACCCTCTCCTTCCTGCCTGGGATCTTCTCTCTCTGTCTCTGTTACAGAAACCAACAGGTCTGGCCCCCCAGAACTAGTGATTGGCCCTAGACAGTACATGGGACACCAACCAGTGGCAGAGTTGACTGGCTTGAGAGGTGACATGGAGGCAAGAGGAGGGCAAAGTGGGAAGGGGAGCACAGAGAGGTGCAGAAACTGGTTAGAGGAGTCCTACAGAGGCCGGAATGGTCTGCGTGGGCAGGGTGGGGGTGAGTTCTACTCACATCGGCAAACTTGTGGTTTCGGAAGTGGGACTTGTTACACTTGAGGAGCTGTACAGCCAGGTTGCAGTCCAGCCGGTACCGCTCCTACAGACACAGACCTGTTTCAGAGCCCGGCCCAGCCCTCTCCAAGGAAGCAGGGCTGAGCCAGGACAAAGCTAGCCCCAGGTGAGGAAGGCCCAAGTAGTGAAGCACACATACGTTGAGCTCTTCCAGCTTGTTGATGGTGTTCTTGGCATCCAGCAGCTTGTTGGTCAGCTCCACAATCTCCCAGTCCAGCGTCTTCCTATCCATTTCAGCCTTCTTGATCTGAAGCAAAGACTTGAGGTTAACCCAGCCCACACCCTAGCCAGCCCTTCCTCTCCCTCCACCTCCTCCCATCCTGGAGACACAAGAGGCCACAGGTGCTAGGGCAGCCAAGGCGGACAGAGCAGAGACAAATGACGGACAGAAGGAGACTGGGCATCTCTCCCGCTCTCTGGACTGGCTGTGGGGTGGGGGCTTTCTTAGCATGACCTCCTGCCACCTGGGCCCAGGACACAGGCAGTATAAGAGCTGTCCATCCCCTGAGGTTCCAGGGGCTCTGGGCACCAGGCAAGGCAGCTGGTACCTCAAAGGCAGTAACTGCAAACCAGGGGGCTGAAGCCTCCTATGTGTGCAGCTGTTTCCAGCATCAGGCTAGGAGAGGGAAGGGAAGCAGGGCTCGGTGGCAGCCAGCGCGCCTTGTTGAGCAGGGAGCAAGCTGCAGGCTCAAAAGTAGCCTTCTGATCTCCACTTCAGGGACTGGATCTGCAGCCTCCCCTCCCCGCCCACAGCCTGGGCTTGCTGCCACTGCAGCCAAGAAGCTTTGGGTGTTCAGTGGAGACATCAATCAGTACCTCTACCAGAGCCAAGGGCAGAGCAGGCTAGGCTCCCCAGCTCTCTCCTGGGAGGGAGGCATTGACTGTTAAACGGGCCTCATACAGGGAAGAGAAAGGAGCGGGTGTACTCAAGGGGCACGGTAATAGCCAGGGCCCACAATCCCAGATCTCAGCTGAGGAGAAGGCCAGGGCAAGGGAGAAGACACACAAACTCAGACGCAACTGCAAAAATCCAGCTGTGGCTAAGAGAGGCCTGAGAGGAGAGTGCAGCAGCAACGGTGGCAGCATGAGGGGGAGACGAGGAAAGAAGAGAAACGGTGTGAGCATTAAGACAGTCTTGACTTGCAGAGCACACTGCAGTACCCCCACCACTGCCCCATCCCCCCATCTCCCCCAAGCCCCAGGGCAGAGTGGCATTCCCCTGGCAAATCCTGGCCCCCTGCTATGCTATGAGCACAATGCCCGCCAAGCTGCCCTCCCAGATTACCAGTGTGTGCAGCTTGTCCTCCAACTCCTGGTTGGTCCGCTGGGAAGCCGTATAGCTGTTCTGCAGCCTGAAAAGGGATAATACAAGGCACATCCCTGGGTCAAGATCCTGTTCTTCAGGCTCTGTTCAGCCTCCCCGATAGGGGATCTTGAACATGTCATTCTCCCTCAAGAACTTCAGTTTTCTAATAGGAATTAGAGGATCTCTGAGGCATCTTCCAGCTAACCTCCTATGAAAGGAGAGTGTGTGTATGTGCGTGCGTGTGTGTGTGTGTGTGTGTGTGTGTGTGTGTGTGTGTGTGTATGTCTGGCCCCTCATTCCCACACCTGCGGAACTTATCCTTAAATTTGTCCAGTTCCTCGCGGCTCTGGCCCAGCTCCAGCTCCAGGCAGTCCTGCCCAATTTCCAGCTCACGTTCCAGGGCCTCAGTGCGTCTGGTGGCGGAGGCCAGGCGCCGGCGAAGCTCTTCATTCTCCTGCTGCAAGAGCCTGGCAGGGTGTTGTGGGATCAAGGGCAGAGGGGTATGAGAGATAGAAGGGCACGCCTTGGAGCTCCAGAGTGGGCTCAGGAAGGAAGGGATGACATGAGGACAGGCAACCAGGGCAGAGAAACTCCTGGAGTCTCAGTCTGAGCTAAGGCAGCATATTTCATACGCCTGCTGGCCCTGGGAACACAGCCTGGGTTGGAGGGCAGGGGAGGAAGAGGGGATGGTAGGGGACAGTCCAGCCTCCCTTCACTATTGGAGAATGGAAATAAAGAATTGGGGGTAGGGATATGGCTCCCAGCCTGTCTCTGGTTACAGCCCATGTCAGCCAGCCACCAAACCCCCAGCTCCAGTTTCCCCACTGCACAATCAGGCTTCTCCATTATTCATCTCTTGGAAATCCAGTCCAGCACTACCCTCCTGTCCAGAGGCCTCATGTGGCTAAGAAAGAGCTGTAAGGGTGGCAGCTGGTACAGGAGCCAGGAGCTGGGGAAGAGCTCCTTAGCAAGAAGAGCAGGGCCCTCAGAGCCATTCACCTCCTGATTCTACGTTCTCTTGAAGCCCATGGAACAATAAAATCCCATTTTCCAGAAAAAATATCCACAACATCAAAACTCCTCCCAGAGTCCCTAAAACAACCCATCCCAACCTTTACTTCTACCTTATCCAAGGGAAAGTCCAACTGTACCAACAGTCTAGCCTGGAGCTAAGAGGGACAGAGTTGAGGCAGGGCAGTATCTCAGGCAGCAGATACTCACTTCATCCTTTCTGCGTCAGTCAGGGGTTCCTAGGCAAAAAAGAGAGGCTTGAGGCTCAGCTCTGGACCACTGGCCCCCTGGTTGGCTCACCCTCCAAGTAGCCACAAGAAGGCTCAGGTGTGAAGCCCAAAGACTCTTATAGCAGAAGAGGGCTATAGGGCTCTCTACAGATGGAAGCAATTCAGTAATGCTGGGACAAGCCTCAATTACCCTCTCCCATGCCAACCAGAAGATTCAAGAACCTCTTCCAACCTTCACCCTTAATCCTAAAGCCATTTTCAAGTAAGTCCTGGCACCCAAGCTACCTCTCCCCAGGGGCAGAGACAGCCTCTCAGCTGTTCACTCGGCTCCTGGTGGGTCCTGTCTCCACACAGGTATGGCAGAGACCTTCCAGAAAAGTCAGGCTGAACTATACACAAGAGTTCTGAGCTCTGACAAAGCCCTCAGCCTTGGGATGAAGACAAAGGCAGAATCAGGCCCTTGCAGAGGCTCAGGAAGAACAAGTGCATGGGAGAAGAGGACTAATCCTAAGGGGAGGAAGTGCCTTGTCTGTCTTTTAACCTCCTGCCCCATCTTCCCCAAACCCCTATGGCAGTCATGGCTCAAGAGTCAAGTTCAGCCAACCACAAAGCAAAGCAGGCCCCTGCTATCGCGAGAGGGAAACATCAAGGGGCCTATTCTACGTGGAACTGACTGCTTCAGAAGTGCAGCCTCTGGCAGAAAATGGAGGTAGGTGGCTTCCTTTGTCCATTGACTCTTGACAACTGGATTCGACCCTATTCTACTGCATACTGATTATACAGCCTTCACCTCACCGAGCCTTAGTTCCCTCTTTTATAAAACCGAGGTAATGCTCACTGGGTAGCACCTAGCATAATAGCTGGCATCTTAATTTAATGTTCCCTGAACTGAAATGAGCAAGTCATGGCTTTTCTACCTTGAATCTGACCAAAGCAGGCTACAGTATGCCTGATGCTCAGCATATGCTGCGTCTCAAGTTCTTTAAATGTGCTCCACGCACTGTGACCAGGTGGAGATATGGCTGCACGGGCAGTAAACCACTGTGGCCCTTGTTTCTGCCTGTGAGTGAAGTTAATGGGGGAGGACAGCCAATGTTTTGCAGCTGACTATAGGCCCCGAAGAGCAGAGTCCGGACCTAACAGTTCCTGGCAGGGAGTACGTATTCAACAAATGTTAGCCAAACAAAGCAAAGCTGGAGGAAGGGCCGGACTTCCTGGGGACAATGAAGAGCAGCTGTGCTGGTGGGAAGTGGCTGTAGCACTGCCTCCTGATATGCCCCAAAGGGTCCACAGGTTGAATGGCTTTACTCCACTATGGAGGACCAGAGTCCCAACCACCAGCAGATTAGGACCCCTCAGTCTACTGGGCTGCCTCTTGCAGGGAGAATATCATATGGGATCATTTCTGCTAAGCTACAAAGACTCAGGGGTTCCCTAACATGTGGACATATACTCACAGACAGTCCCCCTTGAGCCTACATTGCCCCCACCTGCACTGCTGCGGCTAGGAGACCTCAGGCCTGCAACAGCAAGGCCCACTCTCACCCCAACTCAGGACCAGAAGCCCAGGCAGGAGAAGTGAGCCACTCAGGGGCCTTGCCTCTGCCGGTCAGGCTGCGGTACCAGTCTTGCTGACCTCCTGCTCAAGCCGGGATCCAGGAATTTCCAATCGCAGCTCCCGATGCTCTGGTGGTGCCTTACGGTAGGGTTTCTTAGCAGGGGCGGCACTGGTCATTCTGGGAGGTGACGGCTCCTCCGCCTACTGAGAAGCAAGAAGGAGGCAGGCTCAGAGATGTTGCCAGAAGGACTCTGGACTGAGAAAAAACAAAGATGGTGAAAAGGGACATATGTTGAGGCCACCACATAGGCTGACAGGCCTGAGCCATTACTGGAGTCACTAGAAGGGCAGGACTTAGGTATGTCAGTCCCCATAGGTCAAAGGAGTGCCGGAGGGTGGGGCATGGGTCCAACGGGGAACAGATGGGTGGGAGAGGCAGGGCCTGAACACCTAGGTTCTAAGAGTGGGGCAGGGAGCTTCAAAGCAGCCCACCACCCTCCTTACCACTCTCCTTTGTGGGCTTTGAAGACCTCAGAAGGTAAAACTGCTCTCTATGCATTAGTTTTCTCAACTCTAAATTAGCGATAAAACAGCATCAATTTCTTTTTTTCTTTTCTTTTTTGAGACAGAGTCTTGCTCTGTTGCCCAGGCTGGAGTGCAGTGGCGCAATCTTGGCTCACTGCAGCCTCGACCTCCTGGGCTCAAGTAATCCTCCTGCCTCAGCCTTCTGTGTAGCTCGGACCACAAGCATGTGCCACTGCACCTGGCTATTTTTTGTACACAGCGTCTCACTTTGTTGCCCAGGCTCAAACTCTCAAGCTCAAGCAATCCTTCTGTCTTGGCCTTCCAAAGTGCTAGGACTGTAGGTGTGAGCTACTGATCCCAGTTAAGAATAGCACCAAATTCATAGGGTTGTTGGGAAGATGATGTAAAGCACTTAGGAAATATTGAATAAATGTTAGTTTAAAAAAAAAAAATCATAACCAAAAATGTGAGTTTGGGGATCCAATCCAGGATTCCCAGTGGGAGTCTCAAGGCCCAAGAAAGCTCTCTGGCCTCAGCCACTGATGACCAAACCCCTGTGGCCTCCACCACTCTTTTCACCAGCCCCCACCGAGAGAGAACACTTGGCTGCCCCCTCACCTGCCGCTCCCCAGAAGAGAGCCAGGCTGAGGGCACAGGCCTCATCAGGGACATACCGTCTGTTTGTCGGCAGCTCTCTCTGTTCCGCTGTCCGGGAGTTAGCCCTCGGCTCTCCGCATCCCACGGCCCCTTCACTTCCTTTAGCCAACAGCTCCTGAAACCAGAGAAGGGAAGAAAGTGGAAACCAGGTGTCAGCCGCCTGTCTGTCAGTGCTACAGGCCTGCTGCCCAGTCTGGGACCTGGAAGGCCCCCCAGGGAGAACCACGGCAGGAAGGCCATGAAACGGGGCCTGAGGGGAAAGCAGCTGGAGGCAGATGACTAGAAGCACTGGGTTCCTTTCTCCATGTCAGTACTGTCACAGGCCCAGATGAGATACGTGTGTGTGTGTGTGTGTGTGTGTGTGTGTGTTCATGGTCTCAGCACATTGCCCAATTCTGGAATAGGTCCGGTTCCGTCCTATCCCTACACCACATCTGTCCTCATCTCCCAAGCCTCTCAGAGTTTGGAAACAACTAAGAGATTTGGGGAACATGGGTTACAAATGAGAATACCAGGAAAAAGCCTCACAGAGATCCAAGAAGATAGAGAAAATGATGGAAAGAGAGCGCCTAGCATTTCCAGAAGGAGGCCCAAGGCTATTTGGTGTATAATGATGGTCACCGGCCTTTGCAATGAGGAGGCATAGGGCTAGGAGAAGAAATCTGAAAAGGGAGCAACACAGAGCAGTAGCTCTCAACCAGGCAATTCTGTCCACCCTCCTTCCCCAGGGACGTCTGGCAAGTGTCTGGAGACATTTTTGGTTGTCAAAACCTGGAGGGAAGGAGTGCCACTGGCACCTAGTGGGTAGAAGCCGGGGATGCTTTGGTCATCCCACAACCATAGGACAACTCCCACCACGAATAATTCCCAACAGAAAATACCCGGAGTGCCAAGGCTGAGGAACATTCGCGAAGAAAACCCCAGTCGGGGGAGTTGAAGACACCTGGGCTCCAGGCTCAGCACTGACACTGTGGGGCCCTGTGTAATGCCCTTCCTCACTGGATAACTCAGTTCCTTATCTACACAGAGGTGGCTGGACTGAGTGACCTGTGAGAGCCCCTCCAGCCTCCTGATGTTCAGAGATGGGCCCACACCCCTCCCTGGCCCCCACCTGTAATTAGCTGGGTTGCAGCATGGGGGCAGCAGCCACCAGTGATCAGGCAGTAACCTCAGGTGGCTTTCTGGGCAGAAAAAACAATCTCCTCCCGCCCCCATCAACCTAAACAGAGCTGGAGGTTGAGGGAAGCCTTGCGGGCTAAAGCATGTGTTCCCACTGTCGGGACATGCCCTGGCCATGACTCCTGTCACATTCCAACAGGGCCCAGGGCAGGAAGAATGGTGAGAGGGTAGGGAGGGTGGGGAAGCAGGACTGGTCTCCCTCCTCTGTCTGGACAGCCTGGGCCCTGGTTTGGGGTTCGGCGGGGAGCTGGGGTGCGGCAGCACAGGCAAGGCCGCCAGCCTCCTCCCCCTGACAGGAGGCAGAACGTGTCCCCACAGGGCACATGCAACATGCTGTGTTGGCTGACTCCCTGCACAGGAATCTGGGTGGGCGGGCCTGAAAGGACAGCACATTCCCGGGGTGTGGGGAGCAAACAAGTTACCCCAACAGGTTCCTTGGGGCTGCCCCTCCAGAGGGGCCCGGGGTGGGTGCTCCTATGGCCTGAGGGAGAGGCCTAGAAAGTCCCAAACCCACCTGGGTATGTGGGTTCTGATACTCAGAGGGTAAATGTGTGGGGCGCATGAGTTGGGAAACAGGGTAGAGCCAGAGATGGAAGAGTGAGGGATGCGAGCAGTCAAGAGCTTCTACAAGGTAAAGGGGCAGCTCGGAGAGTTGGTCTCTGCCTTTCCCCTTCTCTACAGAGGGTCCAGGTCCCGGCTCCCTTCCACCATGTGCTCCCCAGCCATCTGAGGAAGCCCTTTCTCTCTGCAGGCCCCTTTGTGTGCCCCTCCTTTATTCCTCTGTACTCCCTTGTCCCTATTCCTGGCAAGGCCCGTGCTGTCCTCTTGGTACCGAGACACCTGCAAGAACGGCAGGCAGGCAGGGAGGACACGAAAACACTTGGGTGTCCAGCAATCCTGTAGGGAGGGCTGCTTCACTCCATGCCCTGCAGCCCTGGCTCTAGCTGCCACACATCCTCTAGCTCCTCCTGCCTCACCCTGACCTCAAGCCCCACTCCCTGGCCCTACAGCACATATTTATCCCCAGGGCTTCCATGGCCAGAGGTGATCTGGCTTGCTAGGCAAGGAGTACCCTGAGAAGGTGGCTGGCAGTGGGACGGGCAGTAAATGCAGACACAGACTCTCTGGGGATGGGGGTGGTGGTGATGGGAGGTTATTCTCTCCGCCAGAGCCTATTCTTTCCACGCACATCAGAGTTACAGGTATGGGAAACCACTCCCAACTAAGGAAGCAGAAGGCAATGTCCACTGGGAAGACAATCCACCAGGGGCCCCATGGTGTTCCTCAACACCAGGCTGCAAGGGAGATGTGTACCAACCACTTCCTGCCCTGTGTCCATAAACACAGGGTGTGCCCAACACCCAGGCCCTAGCTCCAACTTCTGAAATCTGCTGAGTGCCCCAGATCCAGCCCATGAGGGCCCCACAGTTCCAGCAATAAACAGGAATACAATGGGCCTGGCAGCCCACAGTCCTTGACTAGAGGCAAGGAAGGTGTGCAGGGAAAGTCCGGACAGACCCGAGGAGGACAGTGATGCGTGGTGCAGTGGACAACAAAGACAGAAGCATCGGGACACTTGGCCTGCAAGCTGGGAGAAGGTAAAGGGGTGAGGCAGATGGCATCAGAGTGGTCCCTCCAGGAAGACTCAGCTACCAGCTGCAGCCTCCCCTGGCCACATCTCCTTCACCCAAAGGTTTCCCAAGTTGCCTTGGAGTGTTTCAGCCCAAGGAGGACTCCCAATCCCATGTGGGGAAGAAAGGGTCCCAAAGGAGAGCAGCTGGACAACTCAGAATGGGCCATGGCCCATGATGAGCGAGCGGCAGCCAAGGACAGTCTCTGGGGCCTCCTGGCCCCTGGATGCTGGGCTGGCTCCAGGGCACCTCCCAGAAAATGGTCTTCTGGAGGAAGATCAGGAAATCAACAGGGCTGGCCGGACATGGTGGCTCACGCCTGTAATCCCAGCACTTTGGGAGGCCAAGGCAGGCGGATCACTTGAGGTCAGGAGTTCGAGAGCTGCCTGGCCAACATGGTGAAACCCTGTCTCTACAAAAATTGAACCCAGGAGGTGGAGATTGCAGTGACCCCAGATCGCACCACTACACTCCAGCCTGGGAGACAGAGACTCCGTCTCAAAAAAAAAAAAAAAAAAGGAAATCAACAAGGAAGAATCCCACGCCCACCCCCACCCCAAACTAAACCTAAGCCTTGAGGAACTGAGGGCAGATGACTCAGGATGTTGGACTACCAGATAACGTGCTGGGTCTGTTCTATAAGAACAGCTACACCCTGCGAGAAAGGTTGAGGCCTAGGTTAAAACCTCTCGCTGACCTAGCGTGGCCTGGGGCTCCTTGGGCTGGACCTGCAAGCAGTGTTGAGGGAGACACCCAGAGTAGCAGCAACCCTTCCCCATCCCATGAAGGTGAAGTGAGAAGGAAAAGGGACTCTCCTCAACCCTTCCTGCGCCTGGCGCATCCTACCCCATCCAACCCCAGCTTCTGCCATGCTCTGCATAGCATTCATTCTTCGCTTACTCAAAAATCAGTTCAAAGGAAAGACTCTACTTCATATCTGCTGGGGTGGAGAGAGGGGTGATAGCTTCCTAATTGCCATGTTGCAATTTGCTAGTCGGTGCAGGCCGCCTGTTGCCGCCTGCCCTGTATTAAATACCTTCTCCCTGATTACAGCCCATGGGGCACGATTAGCTGCCTTCAGAGAACAAATTCTACTTTCATTAGAAATGGGACTCGGCACGCACAGCAGAGCTGCACTGTGAACCCTCTGAACAGCTGAGCAGAGTGTAGACAGAGATAGGTGTAAGGCATGATCTGTACCAGAAGCTGACTGAGCAGTGTCCTTTAATAAAAGGACAAAAAATTTGCCAAGCATCACTCTTTAACCAGGAGGTGGGACTTATACCTGCTTCCTTTTGTGGGTGCGCATATTTGATCAGGGGCTTCCACCGTGGTGGAAGATTGCTGTTGCTAGAGACAGAGTGGCATGAGAGAGAAATCTCTTCAGAATCCTGCTGCTCCCCAATATACTATCTTACTGTTCCCAGCAAGCACCCATAGGAGCAACGGCAAAAAGTTTCCAGCCCAAGAGCCAAAGATGCCCTCCCACTTCCCTTCTGCCATCCTTTCCGGGGTTCTGCCTAAAGCTCAGGCAAAGTCAGAGATGCAGAAGAAGAAAGGAGGTTCAAGCATCCATCCTTCTCCCAGCTGAAGCTAAGGCCATTCCCTCAACACCAGCCCAGAAGAGGGAGACAGGAATCCAGAGTGGATATAGTTCTTTGGCTTTTCCAACTTCAGGCTTCCCCACCAAACATCTCCTCCAGCTCCCCACGTTCTGCACTACTACCCCACTCCACAACTCTCCTGATCCTGGAGCAGCTAGCTTGCCCTAGAGAGCAACTACCTCCCTACTCTCCACATCACCAATACCTACTTTAGGTAATTGTGGCCCTATCAGTTTATCTGGGTTCAGATAATTTCTGAACCTACTACGAAGCCTTTCTGCTCTCAGCTGTCAATGAATCAAGCAAGTGAGAGACCTTAAGGAGTCAATGAACACAACCTTCTGAATCAGGAAGGGCCCACACATTACCATGAAAATCATCAAGCTCTTCTTCATAATTCAACCGAGCAAAGTCAAACGGAAGTTAGTAATCACTACTGCTTTTAAAATTAAAAGAACACCCAGTCCTGTTTCAGAATACACCAGCTGTGTTGTATGCCACCTTAATTCCCTTGGAACCCAGCAGGGTATAAATAAATAATAATAAATACAAGCCCTTCCTAAAGCCCCTCATCAACCACTAAAACACAAATGTCTGATCACACAGGGACTGGGGCCTCCCCCTCAGGAACTGTCCTGAGCTGTAAGTGCTAGATGTGGAGTCTCTGAACTCTGCAAGCCTGTGGGAAGCTGTGCCCCAGTGGGGGTCAGCTACACTCCCGCCACACAAGTCTGGCCGCTTCTCAAGCCTCTGAAATCCAGTCTCTGCCCCCAACTGACGTCCAAGGAACACAAATGGTCATGCTCCAAGGGTAAGCCCTGGAACCAGGTGACCTGGCCTTGGTCCTGGGGATTGCTCATGAAGATCCCCACCCCCTGCACCAATAATACAGCCCCTCTCCCACTGACTCCATATGAATAGCAGTCCCCCAGAGCAGTGGGCTGATCCCACCAAAGCTGGGTTCGGCCTCTCCCACATCATCTCCAGGGTACCCCTCCTGCTTGCCACCAGCCCCCAGTTTCCGGCATGCAGCTGTTCCTGAGATACATGAGTAAAGCCTTCAGCAATCCCGGGCGCGTGGCAGGCAGGCAGCCAACAGCTCATAGGGTGGGGACTAGGCAGAGGTTCTGCTCTGGGCTGAAGACAAGAAGATGTCAGTCTGTGCCCAGACCAGCCCTGCTGCCCCTCCAACAGCTATGCCCGCCACCCCTCTGGGCAAGTACAACCTCACCCTCTTGGGACAAGTTGCCTGCAGCCCTGACCTGGCCCCCTGCCTACTCTAAACCAAACAGATTGACAGGGTTTTGAAAGCCAAAAAGAGTGGGAATTATTCTGCCCCAAAGCAATCCTAAGGACTCAGAACAGTGCTGGTGACCTGTGAGAGCTCACCTGGCTCCCACCTGAGCAAATGTTTCCAAGTCTATCTACCCGGCCTCACATCCAGACAAACACTTCACAGGAACAAGGGGCTAAAGGGCCAGGCAAGCCAACCCCTCCCTGCAAAAAAAGAGGGCAAGAAATCCCCAAGGTCATAGCCTGCATTTGACATTAGACCCCATGCCCTCTCCTAAGAAAGGCCAAAGTGAAGGACCGGCCCTCAACCAGGCCTCAACTCCAGGCCCTTTTGCTTTCCTGGTCAGAGCCAAGTCAAGAAAGCCTCCAGCTTGTTAACTCCCCATTTAAGGTCCCTAAACATCTCTGCATTACTGCTAGTCCCCATGAATGATATATAGTACTATAAATGTTTATTTGTACATAGTACACTCATATATAATACATTATAAGCTCAATCCACATGCATATAAGCAGGCATTGTTTATTCCTTAATCAACTATCATACATTCACTATTATTAATCATACAATAAAATTCATTTCCACATGGATATTGATCAGTACTATAAATCCTTAATATTGCATAGTACCTATATTCATTTATCGGACATAGTGCATTTTCATCAAGATATTTCTCATCGGGCCAGGCACAGTGGCTCACGCCTGTAATCCCAACACTTTGGGAGGCCAAGGCGGGCGGATTACCTGAGGTCGGGAGTTCGAGACCAGCCTGACCAACATGGAGAAACCCCGTCTCTACTAAAAATTCAAAATGAGCCGGGCGTGGTGGTGCATGCCTGTAATCCCAGCTACTTGGGAGGCTGAGGTAAGAGAATCGCTTAAACCTGGGAGGCGGAGGTTGCAGTGAGCCGAGATCGCGCCATTGCACTCCAGCCTGGGCAACAAGAGCGAAACTCTGTCTCAAAAAAAAAAAAAAATCAAAAAGATATTTCTCGTCAACATGGATATCCCCTACCAACTTTGGTCTCTTAATCTATCAACCTCCGAGAAATCATCATCCCGCTTGGGAGTGCTACCCTCCTCGCTCCAGGCCCGTACGTAACACACCCTCTCCCATTTACAAGCTCCCACCCAATGCTGGTAGGCTGCTGTCTTCTCTCGCCCAGCCCAAGGGGAACAGAATCCACTTAGGCGGCCTTCTGGTCTCAAGCTCCCCCTGTTCAGCCTCCCCAGCACCGCACTGCCTCCGGAAGCCGGAGCCACAGTCTATCTAGAGTGACCTGTGTGGAACACCAGGAAACAACAGGCAATCAACTTTCTCATGATCTCCAGACCCGCCTCTCCTTCTCAAGCCTGAAGGGAGAAGGGACTGCGTGGGAGCTTCTCCACACCAGCCTGCACTCACCCATCTCCCAATCTGAGGCCAGGACCGTTTCTGAGCCCAGTGTGGAATCCGAAGCCAGGTCCTGCCCCCACTCTACTGAGGCACCCTTCCCAGCTTTTCATGGCTAAAGTCCACCTGAAACTCCAGAAGTGAAAAGAGGTGGGGGGGACAAACTCCACCTCCCAGAGCAACGGTCACCAATGGGAGTGACATCTCACATGGGTCCCTGGTTTGGGGCCCCAGCATTCAGTTTAAGTAGCTTCACTCTTCTGCCCAGGGAATTCCCCAGAACCAGGCCAAGGTTTTCCTTTACCTCCCCAATCCTAAAGAGAACCTTGCAGCTGATCCTAACTTCTTATCCTAGGGTGAGAGTAACAGGGACACTATCCAACCTTCCCTTCTTGATAAATGGAGGAAATGATCTGGTCTAGGAGAAAAGTCCCTTCCCACCCTAGTTCATCTGTCTCTGAGGCATGAGAAGCAGCAGCAGCATGGTAATTGAAGGATCTTCTCAAACTGTGCTAAAAGCACAGATTCAACAGAAACTCGAACCAATTATGTTTGAAGGGAGAAGTGAAGAGCATGCTGCTGACTCGGGGAAGGGTGACGGTGGGGGGTGGTCAGTGGAGCCCAGCAGCAGGCTGGTGATGGGCAGGTGGCCGTGAAGGGGGCACATCCCCACCCACAGCAAAGGGAAACTGGGAAAATAGAGGGACCCGGTAGTAAGAACAAGAGAGCAGAGGAGATGGCGCGATATAAGCTAAGGAGGGAGGCAGCCAGGCTGCGGGGAGGGATGGAGGACAGAGGCCCTGCTGGTGGCACCCCAGGGCAGGTTAGCTGGCCGAGGTCAGACTCACAGGGTTAGTGTCTTCTCCCCAACCAGCCAGCTCTCCTGGTTACTGCGGTTAGTGACAGACTCATGGCAGACGCCCTCCAGGCACTCCATATAAACAGACAGCTTGGTTTGTGAGCAGCCCAACTCCGGAGCTGCAGAGAGAAAGCAGAGGAATGGCAAGCTGCAGGATGCCCAAGGGGACACATTGCACACTGCACTCTCCTGACAGGAAGCACCGCAGACTTACCACCAGACCCTCAGGGGCTTTCTCCCATCCGGAAACCATGCCAGATGGAAGCCAAGCACTCCCCCTGCCAACCAGGGAGGCCAGCTTGCTGACCTCAGGCAAAAAGCCTCTCTGGTTGGTCAACAGAAAGAGAGGACGGCTGTTGGAGAAGGGGCTCAGCTCCTCTATCTCGCCTGTTCCCCAAACACTGCTGCCAGGCTGCGCCAGGACTCTGAAAGCTAGGCTGTAGGAACAAAGCCACCCACAGCTGCAGCTGCAAGCCATCCGCACCGGTGCCAGCAGAGTCCATCCCACCACCTCCCATAGGCTCTGTGGGGCTGGGAGAGAAGCAGCCGAAGGATTAGAGGCTATGACAAGGGCTGCGTTGGAAAGCGCAGTACAATGGGGCAGTGTGTGCCTGGCCTACAGCTGGGCCAGTCAACAGCACCGGCTGCACACTGCCACCTGGCCAGGGGTGGCACTTCCCAAGGAGCCAGCCCCAGAGGAGCAACAGGGACTATTCTCCCCTCTCAGAACAAGCAACACAAGCAACAGAGAAAGAAGCTCTCCCACCAATGGCAGAAACAACTCTTCCATGAAGCCTCCAGACCACCCTGGGGGAAGTGACACCTCTAGCTCACAGACTGCAAGGCAAATGAGGGAAAAGCAGTGGCATTCCAGAGACCCCACAGGATGTGTCCCCTGGGGCGGGAGGACAGGACTACAATACATATATCCACACCCTCTGATGCTTAGCAGAGGGTAAGATGTTGGCAGGGAAAAGACAAGAGAGGGGTCCTCTCTCCTGTTCTAGGAAGCCCTGCAGGCTCTCTGATGACTCGGGGCAAAAAGGGGAAGAGTCACGACCCTGGCCGCAGAGGTGGGCCTGGCCTTTTCCCAAGCCTAGGATCAAGATTCACGCAGACAGGAAACACTTCCAATAATTGCCTACACACTGGGCTCCCCATGTTGCTCTGATTACAGCCCAAGAGCTCAAATAGGCCAAGGCCTGACTATGAAGATGAGACAACTGTCTCAAAAAAAAAGACAATTCTTCTGACAGGCCCTGACCCCTGCCCTAGACTGAGCACAGCCACTGACAGGTGACCTTCAGAATTCTCACCCACAGGAACAAAAACACCAACTGGGTCTGGTGTGCTTTTAAAAGAGCAGCAAGTGACATGGCTAATTCAAGGTTTCAGAAATCAGGGACTCTCACTGCACTAAAATAGGATTTGAGAAATCAGACAATTTTTCTCTTTTCCCAGGCAAAAATGAAATGAGTGAAGGAGAGAGACACAGGTGAGATGGGAGTGCCAATGCCCACATCGCTGTTACATCCATCCTGATTCCCACTCAAGGACACTCCTGCCAATTTCATCTCAGAATAAAAAAATGTCCTTCAGAGACCGCCAGGGTGCCTGCTGTGGCGAGACCCTCTAGTAAAATTTCTCCATCCCTCCCAGGGAGCCAGCCCCAGAGGAATTCACTCGGCTGGGAAGGAGGCTGTAACCAGGCTCCTCAGCCGCTCCAACAGGGACTATTCCACTCCTTGGTCACTTGTTAAGTGAACAGAGAAAGCTGAAGAAGAGTATGTATTAGTATTGAGTTTTGGTGAGGAATGTCTAGACGTATAAAAAAACTATTAGAGGCCAGATGCAGTGGCTCATGCCTGTAATCCCAGCACTTTGGGAAGCCGAGGCAGATCACCTGAGGTCAGGAGTTCAAGGCCAGCCTGGCCAACATGGTGAAACCCCCGTCTCTACTAAAAATACAAAAAACTAGCTGGGCGTGTTGGCGGGCGCCTGTAATCCCAGCTACTCAGGAGGCTCAGGCAGGAGAATCTCTTGAACCCAGGAAGTAGAGGTTGCAGTAAGCCAAGATCGCACCACTGCACTCCAGCCTGGGCAACAAGAGTGAAACTCCATCTCAAAAAAAAAAAAAAAAAACAAAACTATTAGAAGGGTACAAGATAAATGGTGAACAGTGGTTCCCTATCTTTGGGGAAACAAGTTAGGCAGGAACAATGGGAGAAGAAAGGGAGTATCTTCTTACTTTTTATTTTGTATACTTTTCTGTATGATTAGTATTTTATACAAGGGACATATGTTTATGGTGAAACCAACAGTTCCTAGGCAAACAGACAAAAACCCTGCATCTACACTGTGCTTTACCATTCCAGAAGCTCTTTCCCTTCCATGATATTTCCTTTGATGCTTATGGTCCAGTGAGGCACAAAGAATAGGGAGCTCTCCCATTGTGAGGGTCAGAAAGGACAAGTGATTTGCCCAAGACCACAAGCAGAAGTGGGACAGAACCCAGTTCCCCTGTCTCCAATACCAGTGCAAAGCCTGGAAAGCTCTTTTCCAGGAAGCCACAGGAAAACCAGGACAATTCTGCCCTAATCTCAAGACCCTCAAAGACTTCTGAGATTCAATTCCCTACTTGGGCTACCTGTGAAGGTATAAAGAGGCCAACCACCGCTTGGTACCCAAAATGATAAGCAGAGTTTTATCCTATTGGTTAGCTGAGTAGAAGTCCAGGGTTTTGGGGTCTACGATGGCTTCTCCGTAGGTGGACCCTCCTCTCAAGGGATGGGTGTTGAGTTCCCCACCACAGCACAGAAGCTTCTCACAAAGAGGGGCCATGTCCTTTATAAATTCTAAATGTCACCTAGCACACAATTGGCACAAGACAGTAACTAACAAAGAAGAGGCCCCACCCTTCTACTCAGGACCAGTCAGGGAGACTTAGTCCCCTTGAAGCCTAAGATATCCAACACAATCCAGTCTGGCTGGCTCACTCAACCCCCTCTGCTTAACATAAAATGCAGTTTATTACTTCCCGCAAGTTGTCATCTGCAAAGATATGCCACAATGCAATGCACATTCTCACACCCAGGGACAAGGGAGAGAACCCAGGGAAAACTCCTTCAGTCCATTTTTAGCTATTGGTTTCATCCTTTTGATTTATCTGGGCATTAACAAGGTTGTATTAAGCTCTGGCTGTGAGCACTGAGCACGCCTAGATGGGACTAGAGATAGGACCAGAAAAGCAAGCAGGGCAATAGAAAGGGCAGCATAAAGAATTACAAAGGAGCAGCCAGCAGCCAAAGACCTTTCTAGAGATGCTAATTAGGCAAAAAAAAAAAAAAAAGCTACTGGAGCCGGGCGTGGTGGCTAACACCTGTAATCCCAGCACTTTGGGAGGCTGAGGCTGGTGGATCACCTGAGGTCAGGAGTTTGAGACCAGCCTGACCAACAAAGTGGAACCGCATCTTTTTTTTTTTTAAAGGATATGTTTTATTTTTATTTTTATTTATTTATTTATTTATTTATTTATTTATTTATTTATTTTGAGACACTCCAAGTAGCTGGGACTACAGGCGCCCGCCACCATGCCTGGCTAATTTTTTTGTATTTTTAGTAGAGACGGGGTTTCACCATGGTCTCGATCTCCTGACCTCGTGATCCGCCCACCTCGGCCTCCCAAAGTGCTGGGATTACAAGCGTGAGCCACTGCGCCCGGCCGTGAAACCCCATCTCTATTAAAAATACAAAAATTAACCGGGCATGGTGGCAGGCACCTGTAGTCCCAGCTACTCGGGAAGCTGGGACAGGAGAATTGCTTAAACCCAGGAGGCAGAGATTGCAGTGAGCCGGGATTGTGCCACTGCTCTCCCAACTGGGCGACAGAGCAAAACTCCATCTCAAAAAAAAAAAAAAAAAAGCTACAGGAAAGCTACTGGTATGTACTCACCTCCTCCTTTAACCCCCTTTCTGATTGCTTAGGGATGTGTTATTAGAACATAAACCGGCTGGCCGAGCATGGTGGTTCACGCCTGTAATCCCGGCACTTTGGGAGGCTGAGGTGGGCGGATCACCTGAGGTCAGGAGTTCCAGACTAGCCTGGCCAAAATGGCGAAACCCCATCTCTACTAAAGCTACAAAAGTTAGCTGGGCGTGGTGGCACATGCCTGTAGTCCCAGCTACCCGGAAGGCTGAGCATTGCTTGAACCCAGGAGGCGGAGGTTGCAGTAAGCCAAGATCGCGCCACTGCACTCCACCCTGGGTCAGAGCAAGACTGTCTCAAAAAAAGAAAAAAAAACAAACATAAAAAGGCTAAAAGAGAGACAGCTGAAGCCAAGCACCGGAAGATGATTTAAGCACATGAATGCAATCCTGGAAAATAATTAGTAATGCTAGTGTTAACACTATCACCTTTTGTCTATGCAGGACCTTCCTTCCTAAGAGTGCAAAGGGTTTTGCCAGATGGATTCCATCTTCTTTAATCCCACCGAGGAAGGACTGGGTTGGGTCACACAGTAACCAACATTGCTCAGCACTTACTCTATAGTGCCTAAATGCCTGGCCTTCAGTAAAAAAGCTTGCCCGTAAGAAGCTTCAGAGACAGAAGATCTTACTCCTAGTGGGGGAGAGACAGGTTAACAGTCACTTCCAGTACAGTGTGGTTGAGTGCTTTGAGAGCACAGAGGAGAGGCACCCAGCTGGGACAAGGGTTTAAGGACCAGACAAGGCTGCCATCCAGAGAACTCAGACATATCTTCCTCATCCGATTGTAAACTCGCACTGGAGTATCACCTGACATTATACACTTAATTCTGGAAAGAAATTCATGTGATGTTTGTTAGGAATTGGGGCCCTAAGGACTACCCCAACAACTACACTAGAAACAAAAAAGCAAAGAATGGATCATGATGCAGCTATCAGCCCCATTTGTGGGAAGCATCCAAGTGAAGCCTGTTCTGTAGCACAGGAAGACCATTAAAGCCCTAAGAAAAGTGGGGCCAAGAAGTCTGGCTTCCTCAATGCCTGGATGTGTTCCATCAGTTTCACCCATTTTTCAGTCCATAAAATATGGGGAAACATGGATATTGAAACTCTCCATCCAGTCATCCACTGTGAACAGCTTTCTGTCTATCCCCAGCCTCAATTACATTACGAATCCACCACCACCAACCTCACCAGAACTGGAGAAGGCCAGCATATCACGATCATCAAAGGAGTCATCACAATTTAGAGATTGGGTCTGGCTCTGTCACCCATTCTGAGTGCAGTGGTGCAATCATAGCTCACTGCAGCCTCAAACTCCTGGGTTCAAGTGATCCTCCCACCTCAGCCTCCTCCTGAGGGGTAGGACCACAGGCACAAGCCATCATACCCAGCTAAGTTTTGTATGTTTTTTGTAGAGACAAAGTCTCATTATGTTGCCCAGTCAGTCTGGCTTCAAACTCTTGGCCTCAAGTGATCCTCCTGCCTCAGCCTTCCAAAGTGCTGGGATTTCAGGAGTGAGCTACTACACCCAGCCAACCTCATTTTAGAGACCAAGATGAGACCAAGAATCCTACTGGTTAAGGAACTTGCCCAAAGTTGCACAGGTAGTGAGTGGCAGAATTAGGATTTAAACCAGGTCTGCCTAGCTCCACAATCGGATTCTTTCACACTATTCATTACCATTCCCACCAACTCCTCTCCACCACATGCTCTGCAAAGTCCCTTGTCTACAGGAGATCAGCCCAGAGAAAAAACAGACAAGTAAACAGAGCCCTCACCAAACATCATGGTAAGTGCCAAAACAGAGGTTCAAAGAAAGTGCTGCAGGGCACCAAGAGGAGGAAAGAAAAGCAGGGGAGGCTTCTCACTGGAGGTGACAAAGGAGCTGGGTCTTAGGGGATGGGCAGTTTCAGAGGCAGAGGTGAGCATTATGAACTGAGTGAAGTACACGGGCAAAGAAGATGAAACTAAATGGATGCCCATGATGGGTTTGGGAGCAGTGAGAAATTTGGGAGCAATGAAGCACAGGACAGGTAAGGTGGAGTAGCAGCAACTCAGGCTAATGGTCTGGGTCTGGACCCCAGTATAAGGAGCCTTTTGGCATGCCAAGCCAGACAGTGTGGGCTTTAACTTAAGTAAGGAAGAACCCATGGCATTTCTAAGGGAAGACTTTTTTTTTTTTTTGAGATGGAGTCTTGCTCTGTCGCCCAGGCTGGAGTGCAATGGCGTGATCTTGGTTCACTGCAACCTCCACCTCCCGGGTCCAAGTGATTCTCCTGCCTCAACCTCCTGAGTAGCTGGGATTGCAGGTGTGCACCACCACGCCCGGCTAATTTTTGTATTTTTAGTAGAGACAGGGTTTCACCATGTTCATCAGGCTGGTCTCGAACTCCTGACCTCATGATCCGCCTACCTCAGCCTCCCAAAGTGCTGGGATTACAGGCGTGAGCCACCACGCCCCGCCAGGAAGACTATTTTATAGCCAAATAATTTTGACAGCACCATGGAAGATAGACTGGCGGAGAAGAGACTGCTCACCACATTTTATTCATTCTACATGCACCACAGCATCATGAAGCACCTATTACGGCCCAGCACTGTCCTAAATGCTACAAATACAGTAGTGAATAAGACATAGTCTCTGTTCTCAGGGCACTTAGTCTTATGAGAATCAGACAAGTAAACAGGCAATTATGACACAGCATAAGTATCGGACAGAAGCACAGAAGAAGGGCACTCAAGGGGGCAGGGGTGAGATCCTAAAGGAAGTGACATTTAAACTGAGACCTGAAGGACAAAAAGGTAGGCAAAGGAGTAGCACCAGTGTATGCAAAGATCTAGAGGCTAGAATGAGGTCAGTTCGGAGAGCTATTTAAGAGCCTGAATCCAGGTGAGAAATGAAGGTTCCTTCACCCAGAGGTCCTTGGCATTCAAAATATGGTGGTGAGAAGGCAGTGAGGGGATTGGCTTCATAAACATCTGAATAAGGGGCACCCTGAGAATTGATTTACACAACAAAGAAAACAATAAAGGGAAAGAATCAGCTCAAAATCCATCATCCTTCACCTTGCAACTCCATAGTTTACTAAAATGTGACCCGAATCCAGAAAATTTGAGGACTTCTACTAAAGTACAAAGGTATACTCTTTGGAGATAACACGTTTCAGCACGCAATGCAAGATAAAGTACACTATCCTAAGATACGTGGCTCCTGAGTTCATGGAGTGGGGAGCAATACGTCTGACAGATACTGTCTGCTTCTCAAAATCACAAGTGCCAAACAAACAGGAAAGGTCATCAGAGGGCCAGCGCAGAGTTCCCAGGGAAAGCCCAAAGTCCTGAGCCCCCAATTCCCCTGAAATCTAATTAGATGACAGACACGTGCCTACTTCAGTGGCAGGGTAGAGTCATTTGTTGAAGAAAAAGAAGGGCCCTGAGGGTGTGTTAAATAGACAGGACATGACTCAGAAGGAGGAGGAGAGTGAGTCTTAAATACAGGGCAAAGGAAAGCCAGTCAATCAAACCTTGGGCACACCTCTGCCTCAAGGCTACACTGGGCCTCGCCTGGCTAAAGGGAGAGACTGAGCACCGCTGCCAGGGCCTTCTTCAAACACAGGCTTCAGCAGCACATTTGTTTTCCATTTTCCCCTTCAGCTGAGGGGAGGGAGCTATTTAAAATGCCACTTTTTTTTTTTCCTGTGTAGTTTGCTACTTCCTATTTTTATTATTTATTGTTTCAAATTTTATTAATTTTACTCAGGAAAGACATTGACTGTTAAGTTTTTTTTTGGGGGGGTGATGTCTTGCTATTTTTAAAAAATTATATCCAGACTATGAATTTAATATTTACTATGGCTAACCAACTGCTCATGTCAGTAATCAAAGTCAGAAATGAGCCTTATACGTACATCTACATTAATAAACACACACACCCCTTTAAGGTGTGCTCAGTGTAGATTCTAATGTCAGTCTGCCCATTCAACCCAGGCCCAAGGTTGCATCACATCACCAAGTTGAATCATAAAGACAGCCCTGATTTGGCTGACATGGCACAGCAGGCTCCCTCACCACAGCCCATGCACCAGTTACTATTTCTGAGAGGAAGGAGAGGGTTGTGATGAAAAACTCTGCCACTAAACATTTTTTTAAACAATCAAAAAAATTTCTACTACAATATGGATATACATTTAACCATCTTGACAAACAAACATGAACCAGGATATAGTCAAACTAATGAAAGATACAAATTGCCACTAGGCATATTTAAGTTAACTTGATACCAACCTAAAGAAAAAAAAAGCTCAACTGCTGAAGCTAGATTGCCTAGGTTCAAATCCCAACTCTGTCACTTACTAGCTGAGTGATCTTAAGCAAATTACTTAACCACTCTGCCTCCATTTTCTCATCTGTAAGACAGGGATAATAAGTTATCTACTTCATATGATTATGAAAATTAAATTAATTGGCCGGGCACGGTGGCTCATGCCTGTAATGCTAGCACTTTGGGAGGCAGAAGCAGGCAGATCGCCTGAGGTCAGGAGTTCGACACCAGCATGACCAATGTGGTGAAACCCCCGTTTCTACTAAAAATGCAAAAATTAGCCAGGCATGGTTGTGGGCACCTGTAATCCCAGCTACCTGGGAGGCTGAGGCAGGAGAATCACTTCAACCTAGGAGGCGGCAGTTGCAGTGAGGACAGCACCATTGCACTCCGGCCTGGGCGACAAGAACGAGACTTTGTCTCAAAAAAAAAGTCAAAAATTATATTAGTTAATACATGAAAAGCCCTTACAGCAGTCCCAAGCACAGAATGTGCTCAATAAGCACCATTATTGTTATTATTATCATCATTACTCAACTGCAAAGATAATTGTATAGCCTCACAGCTTCAAACAGGAAATCACTGGCATTTTAACATTGCCTTAAATAGCCTAATGAGGATATTCTCACGACAAAAAAATCTGTATTATCCAAAAGCTCTGCTTCATCTCTTTAACATCAGGCTAGCAGCCCAAACCAATGCAGATGCTATCTATATAAAGAGACAGCAGGTTCAACCATGAAACAGAAATTAGTGCTGAGATCTGACTAGTGTAACTAAAACTTACTGTCAGGCACTGAGTAAGCATATTAATGTATTAACTAATTTACCTTCACAACAACCCTGTGCGATAGATACTCTTACTACCCACATTTGATTGATAAGAAAACTGAGGCATACAAAGCTATGCAATTAATAAAGGTCACAGAGTTACAAATGGCAAAGTCAAACAAACTTTTTTTTTTGGAGATGCTTTTTTTTTTTTTGAGATGGAGTCTCACTCTGTCACCTGGCTGGAGTACAGTGGTGCAATCTCAGCTCACTGCAACTTCTACCACCCGGGTTGAAACGATTCTCCTGCCTCAGCCTCCTGAGTAGCTGGGACTACAGGTGCGTGCCACCACGCCCAGCCGATTTTTGTATTTTTAGTAGAGATGGGGTTTCACCTTGTTGGCCAGGATGGTCTCGATCTCTTGACCTCGTGATCCGCCTGCCTCGGCCTCCCAAAATGCTAGAACTACAGGAGTGAGCCACTGTGCCCGGCTAGTGCTTTCTTTTTTTGTTGTTTCTTGGAGACTGCATCTCCTACGTTGCCCAGGCTGGAGTACAATGGGTATTCACAGATGCCATCATAGTGCACTGCAGCCTCAAACTCCTGGCCTCAAGTGCTTTTCCCATCTCAGTATCCCAAGTAGCTGGGACTACAGGTATGTGCCACTAGGCCGGGCTCAGAGTCACTGCTATTAACTGTTATGTGTTCACCACACTACCCTTGGGTGATTACAACTACAATTTGAAAGGGGGCACAAATTGTCCTCAGAAAAAGGAGGTTCTCAACCTTGAGAAATGGAGTCACAGCTACATATCATCAGTTCTTCAGATACCTAAAGGTACTGAAGCTGACCTAGTAACAGTGACTTGGGTTGTTCTGTTTGGAGTAAGCCTTTGGTTGCGGGGGGACAGGTAGACAGCAGACAGTTAATGAGTTCTAGATCAAACCATCCTAGTGCACCAGGAAGCGATGCTGATCCTGAAGCAGGCTTCAATAAGAAGGCTACTCCCAACTCTGGCTAGGGCAAAACACTTACCAAAGGAAGTGAAGGCCACATTCACTGTGTTCTCTGGCTCCAGTCCCTTTCCTTTCTCTCCAACACCAAATCCACTACCTCTCAGGCCATGCTTAGTTTGGCTAGTGAAACTGATATTTTTCTTTTTTTCTTTTTTTTTTTTTGAGACGGAGTCTCGCTCTGTCACCCAGGCTGGAGTGCAGTGGCGCAATCTCGGCTCACTGCAAGCTCCGCCTCCCGGGTTCACGCCATTCTCCCGCCTCAGCCTCCCAAGTAGCTGGGACTACAGGCGCCCGCCACTACACCCGGCTAATTTTTTGTAGTTTTAGTAGAGACGGGGTTTCACCATGTTAGCCAGGATGGTCTCGATCTCCTGACCTCGTGATCCGCCCGCCTCAGCCTCCCAAAGTGCTGGGATTACAGGCGTGAGCCACCGCGCCTGGCCCTGTGAAACTGATATTTTTCAAAAGTGGTTTGATGGGAAGATTACAAAGGAGAGAAAAAAAACTACCAGAAAAGAAAAGAGCAAGTTCCACGATCCTTTCTTTCCATCACCACACTTGTCCAACTGTCAAGTAGCTCTCAAATATTAGGGGTCTCAAGGATAGGGAGTGCGGTGCTAAACATTCCCAGAGCTTTACATCAGTCCACTTGATCTCTTACCAGAAACTGATCTACATTTTTTCTCCCTAATCCCAACCTGCCTTTCCCTCACCTCTGATACTCCCACCAAAATCCACATCCCCAGAGGAACACTAATGAGCCCTTCTTACCAAAAGAGCAAAAGTAGACACGCAGCGAGAATGAATTCAGGAGTCGGTGACAGCAGGTACCTAAATGGTCAGTGAACACGATCAGAATTTGTTTTCTCTTGACTCCCCACCATCTGTCACCCACAAATCTCCACTTCCAGGCAGGACGCCAAAGTGAAGATGTGATGGGGATATTGAAGCAGAAACAATGAGCATGTAGGAAACTGCTGTGACAGGGATGTGTTAAAATCCTTCAGCCTGGTCTCTAGGCCTCTGTCCAGGTTTATTTGCATAGGTGAAGGCACACAAGGCTTAATTCTACACCAACTCTCAAAAGTCAGCCTGCAATCTACGCCAAACACTAACTTAAGGACCTCAGACAAAGGACAAACTCTATAAAAGTGAGCCCTTCTCAGACCAAATGTTTCTTGGCATCACTCTAAGCCCATGCATCCTCCTCCCAGGGAGCATGCCAGCCAGAAACCTGTCACTGGAAGCCACCTTACCCGCTCTGGGGTTGGACTGGGGCAAGTCGCTATCTCTTCTTCTTTCCAAGTAGGCACTGTAATTTCTTCCAGTCCCTGGGGCACCTGAATCTTCAGCTGAAATTGGGGCAGATGCTGCTACAGCTGTGGAAAGGCTGATCTAAGCCTAGAAGAGGGTCATTTGACTGGCTTTAGTTCCCTCCTTAGCAGATCTGCCCGGCATCCTCCAGATCTCTCTTCCTCACTATCCCACTCTTACTAGAAAGATCCCTTTCCCCTCTGGCCGGCCAAATACAGTAGGGCCTCTATCCCACGCTCCAGGCTTCTTTATTCGCGGCTAAGAAATTTTCCTCCAACTTGTGACTCTGCTTCTCCAGGGCCTGCGCAACACCTACTTCTGGCTGCCCCGCCCCAAATCCCCCTCCCCTAACGCTGCCACTGGACCCCCAGGGCCCCGGTCCGCCCCAGCTCCTTTTTTTCCTCTCCGCCTCGGACCTTACTCCATTCCATCTCCTCTTTTCAACCCTGGAGCCAGTACCCCCTTCGCCCCTACTACAGGCTAGGGCCCCCGCAACCCCCCCCAACTCTGGCTTCCCCGCCCGACTACTCCAACCCCACAACAAACTTTCTGCCGCTGCCAGCTCCGTTCAGGCCGCCATCTTGCCGCGGGGCAGGCCGGGTAGTGGCCAGGGCCGCGGGAATCCCCACGCACTTGGCGTGTCGCGTCATCTGAGGCGGGGCCATGGGGGCGGGGCCTGGGGTTGGGGAAGTGGGACGCTAGGTAAGTGATGGCGAAAAATGGGGCTCACCTGAAAGCAGGGATTGGAGGACTGGCCACAGAAGGAAGGAGGTGTCAGGAGCAGGGCAATAGCGGAAAGCAGGGAAAGACTCCAGTACTGAAAGAAAAAAAAAAAGAATAGGGGAACACATCTTAAAGATACCGTGGGAGAGAGAATCGTGCTACTGGTTCCCCGTCATCCAAAGAATAAAACCAGCTTTTCAGTTTGGCATTCAAAGATCTGCATGATCCAACCTCTTCCACCTTCATCAGCCTCATTTT